>NC_053142.1:4115093-4485997 GCF_016808335.1 Panicum virgatum | reverse complement strand
ACACAAGATTTATACTGGTTCGGTAGGAATGTCCCTACGTCTAGTCCGAGCTCTCGTGCTCTTGCACTTAAGTTTCTAGTAGGGGTTACAAACGGGTGAGAGAGGGAGCGAGAGTCCCAGGTCTCTGGGTTGCAAGTGAGCGTGTGCGTACGTGCGCGTGAGTTGTGTGTAAAGAAAAATGGATCGGTCCCCCTCCACGGGTACGCATACTCCCCTTTGTAGTCCAAGGGAGGCATGTTTACATTGAAGGAGAAAGAAAGAGGCGTGGGGGTCGGTGTTAGGTATTTTAATGATGCGAATTAATCCGCAAGCGCACGGATACCATCATAGCTTTCACCCGTGAGTATTCAAGGATATCATTTCCACAGGGAATGTGTGTGCACTAACTCCAAACTTAGTCGGTCCAAGGACACACCAAGATTAAGTGGCAAGGTTGGAAATGATTCCTGCGATAGCACTAAAGATGAGTTAAAGGTCGATCTCTCGGGTAAGACTCACTCCGGCTAACGGCTCTACGCTATATCCGAACGTGGAGGACTACTAAGAACCAACAGGGCTGTCACCGCCTGTGGCCTACCTAATAGACCGTGGGATATAAGGCAAACGAAGGTAACCCTTAGCCTAGACACCACGCCTACGCTACTGATTACTACTGTAGTCTAACTACGTCTGATATCCCGTAGCAAACTACAACACTCCGTATAAATAGGGAGCGACGAATCCACGAGTAAGAGAACTGATCTCACCCATACGAAAGTACTATGCAATACAAGAATCATAATACTAACTTACTCATAGCAGAGGAAGCCAGCATCCGTAGAGGTACAAGTTGGAGAAGAGCGCCGACAGGCCGGCGCCCCTCCGAACTACTCCTCACCCTCCTGCTACTCTAAGCACTAGCCTAGGCAGCGCCTCGCCTTTGCAATGGAGCTCTACATCTTCTCTTGTGTGGTGTGTTGAATGGGGTGCTCTCCTCCTCCTTATGTAGCCTCTCCAAAGGTGGATCCGCGGTTAGACTTGTGAGGTGGTACTATGCACGTCCGGAATAGATGTAGGAGAGCCGTGGGAATTTGCAGCAGAAGATGGGCCTAATTTGGCCCACTAGGGGGTCAGGCGACCCAGGGGGTCAGCCGAGCCCAAATGGCACTCCCCTGGGCCTGCCATCCTCTGGACAGCTGATAGGTGGGCCCTGGTCTTGATCCTTGGGTGCATCTTCCTTGTCGTGCCCATTTCGTCTAGTTTGTGGGCCCTTCTTGTAAGTGAAACACAGGTGCAAGATATTCTGTGCATTTCTTCTCTGTTCACTTGAGTTTTCCTCGTTTTACAGTTGTGGGTGCTTGCAAATGATAATTCACCAAAACTCGTGGAATTTGATTAGTCATAAGCCCTATAACTAAGTCTGGTGATTACATCAACATGAAAAGCTGCAGGAGTTGACGGCTGATTTTAGGACTTAACAGCCGTCAACAACACCCCCACACTTAGCCTTTGCTCATCCTCTAGTGAAGGAGAAATGACTAAGTTGGATGCCACTCCTTGGATGTAACCTGCATACAAGTTATTCCAAGCTTCCTCTAGTCCTGTGAACTTTGAAGTGGCTACCATGCTTTCTTAGGTAATTGAAGAATGGAACGATGCAGACTTCAGGTTTCTAGCTCTTCTTGCTTAGAAACTTGGGTTTTATATTTTGAAACAAAAGAATAGTCTTGCTCCTCAAATTGTTCTCTTGAATCACTCGTTTTGTTTTGGATCCTCACAAGGCAAAGTTGCTGCCTTCTTTTCTCCTATCATCTAATCAGGCTTATGTGGAGCTCAGGGTAGGAGTAGAGAGGCATGCTAGCTTTGCTTCTGTTGCTAAGTCAAAAACAAGATCCAAGCAGAAACGAGTCATACAATATGATCAAGATGTGTAAGGGTGTGGGAATATGTGTTTTTTTTTGTGTGGAGGATGGATGAACTCCTTTGCATGATCCATCTCTCTTCTTTATTTTCCATGGATGTGGACTATCTTTCTCTTTTTTTTATTTTTGACATGCCTTGTCGGCATGTGGCATACCTTCTTTGGGTATGCATCATTCTTTTTTTATCTTTTTTTTTCTAACATGCCTTTTGAGCATGTGGCATACTTTTTTTGGGTATGCATCTTTTATTTCTTTTTTGCATAGCCCACATCCTTTATGGTCACCTTAGAGAGAAATAGTCATGGTATGTCATGGAGTTTTATTATGTGGGTGGATGACAAAGTTTGCTATCTTCTAGCGTAGAAGAGTGGCATGTGAGTGGACGTGTACGTGATCTTGATCATGAGTATATGACAAGTCTCTAACAAGGGTGAAAGAATTTGACCAAACTCAAAGCAAAGTCAAACTGCATATGAAGGTTTGAACATAAACATCTAACTTTGGCTTTGGTAGGATTTCATTAATTTGAGGAGACAAGCTATCAATGATTTTTTTTAAGAAATCCCAAGTATTTTGCAAAGAAGAGCATGGTTCCATTCATCCAATCATATCACATTAGTCAATTACTTAGATAGCATGGGGTCTCTATGAGGATATATGTTCACAAGAACTTGAAAGAATGCAAGGAATAATGAGTATGCAAGTTTATTCATGGAAGCGCATGGAGTGCACAAGGCGATTGGCAAGGTTCATTGAGTTTAATTTTAGTGATCAGCATGCAATTTGTTTAAACTCAAGAAAGTGGGAGTTCGAGGGTAGTGTTGCACAAACCTTCGTTTGTAGAGGAAGAAGAGGGAATTGTCCTGGTCTTCGGCGTGTTGGACTGTCGATGTTGTGCAACATGTTGGGAGAGAGATCTCGAACGAGTTTGCACTTGGTTATTTTGAGAGATCTCCCCCACACTTATTCTTGTACCTGCTTTTATTCAAAAGAAAAACAATGGTGGAAACAAACAAGGACTCTACGAGTTTTGAACACCGGGGAGTCTAAACTTTATTGAATAAAAAAAATGAGCAGTGTTTTATTTTATTACTTTTTTTTAAGATTATCCAGGCTATCTCCCGGTAGTGCTTTGTTTATGGTCGCAAGCTCGACCGTGGGGATTCATCCTGCATCTGTTAATGTTGATGAGGTTCCTAGCTTCACCACCATTTATGGATTTATTGTTGTTCAAACTGCAAGGTTAGTGCACAAATACAACAACGAGCCCTGCATAAATATTATGATAAGAAAAACCAAATACAACCATCCCTCAGATGATCGTAAGACTCGCAGCGACTTGGCACAAAAGACCACGGAGATGTCAAGGATGAGCATGGGTTTAAAGAAACTTCATGTCCATGGAGTGAGTGGCTTGATCTCCGGATAGAGAAACTCGAGAATGTTCATGGCCCCATAGTGAAAGAGGATGTGTAACTCTATGGGCCAAATGAACGATTCTGAGTCCGGTCATGAGGGAAATGAGTTTCTTTGAACTCATCCCCTCCTTAGGTAGGAAGCTTTGCATTTCATCAAAGATGAACGTGGTGGCAAAGCAATCCATCCTAAGCTTCCAATAGAAGTTCATGAAGCATGAACATAACTTCTATTGGGCATCAATCAAAATCAAGGATTAAGAAATGAACTTTGATTCACTTGATTTGATTGGCATCGATCGATATTCGAGGATATGAATGTGAATTTATTTCACTCGATTCGATCGGTAAGGCATGAGGGTGAGTCTTGTAGCCGGATGAGGAACTAAGTCCAGAGAGGATGTCTCTAAATACTCACCCCAAAGGGACGGAAGGTGTGTACGAGGATAACCTTCCAAGGGTAGCGGGGGTAGAGGTAGAGATAAGAAAAGCAAAAAGATACGAGAGTAGAATGGGTAGCAGGGGTGAAGGTAGAGCTAAAGAAAAAGAAAACAGATTTTTTTTTTGTTTTTGAAAATATACGAGCACCAACTAGGTTCGAAGTTAGAACAGCAACCGTTCCCCGGCAACGGCGCCAGAAAGCTTGTTGGGTATTTTAACAATGGGAATTAATCCGCAAGCGCATGGATACCGTCGTAGCTTTCACCCGTGAGTATTCAAGGGTATCATTTCCACAGGGAATGTGTGTGCACTAACTCCAAACTTAGTTGGTCCAAGGACACACCAAGATTAAGTGGCAAGGTTGGAGATGATTCCTGCGGTAGCACTAAAGATGAGTTAAAGGTCGATCTCTCGGGTAAGACTCGCTACGGGCACCGGCTTACCCCTGAAATGGTCAAGAGACTCCGGCCAACGGCTCTACGCTATATCCGAACATGGAGGACTACTAAGGACCAACAGGGCTGTAACCACCTGCGGCCTACCTCACAGACTGTGGGATATAAGGCAAACGAAGGTAACCCTTAGCCTCGACACCACGCCTACGCTACTGATTACTACTGCAGTCTAACTACGTCTGATATCCCGTAGCAAACTACAGCAGTCCATATAAATACAGAGCGACGAACTCGCGAGTAAGAGAACTGATCTCACCCATATGAAAGTACTATGAAATACAAGAATCATAACACTAACTTACTCATAGTAGAGGAAGCCAGCATCCGTAGAGGTCCAAGTTGGAGAAGAGCGCTGACAGGCCGGCGCCCCTCTGAACTACTCCTCACCCTCCTGCTTCTCTAAGCACTAGCCTAGGCAGCGCCTCGCCTTTGCAATGGAGCTCTACATCTTCTCTTGTGTGGTGTGTTGAATGGGGTGCTCTCCTCCTCCTTATGTAGCCTCTCCAAAGGTGGATCCGCGCTTAGACTTGCGAGGTGGTACTATGCATGACTGGAATAGATGTAGGGGAGCCGTGGGAATTTGCTGCAGAAAGATGGGCCTGATTTGGCCCACTAGGGTGTCGGGCAACCCAAGGGGTCGGTTGAGCCCAAATGGCACTCCCCTGGGCCTGTCATGCTCTGGACAGCTGATAGGTGGGCCCTGGTCTTGATCCTTGGGTGCATCTTCCTTGTCATGCCCATTTCGTCTAGTTTGTGGGCCCTTCTTGTAAGTGAAACACAGGTGCAAAATATTCTGCGCATTTCTTCTGTTGATTGCATTTCTTCAGGCAAAGTGGTTGGGCCACGTCTCCATCCGGAGAACGTGGGTTGACCCGCCGCCCACTCCCGTCCGTACGGGGTCATGGGGCGGTCACGTCCCCGTCCCCTCGGGGTCGCGTCCGTTGATTGCCTTTTGACCGGGGGCGCTCCCCATTTCCCGGAGACTTGTCGTCGTAGGCAGTCATGGCGAGGCCGACCCCCCTTTCGGGAGACGGGGGTCGGGCGAGGCGGAACTTTTTCCCCGGAGGTCAGGCGAGGCAGAACTCCCTCGTGGAGGTCGGGGATCAGGCGAGGTGGAGCCCTTTTGGCGGGGTGTGGGCCGTCCCCGTCGTGGTGGGCTGTCCCAGGCCATTGGGCCTCTGCTTGGTCCTGTTATCCCCACGATCCCATCTAGGCCGTGACCCAGATGGTTGGGTTCTGACAGGGAGGTTAAGGGTACCCGTTACTTTTTCCCTCATCAGTAGCGCTCGACCCTCCTCGAGGTTGCGAAGGAACCGCGCGGGGGGTCCCATTTTCGCAATGGGTACTCTGTTGAGGGGCGTGTGCTATTCATCCTCCATGACATGCCAGTGGGTGCGCGCGAGTGCACCCACTGGGTGTAGCCCCCGAGCCTCTGAGTGAATCAGAGATTCGCACATCCTCCTCGGACTGGCATAGGTGGTAAGTTACTTAACGCCTATCTTGGGTTTTCTTCTTCAGTCGGCCGGTTCGTCTCTAACTTCCGCCTTCCCGTGCCCGTCGGCGTGACACAGGAAATGGAGCTTCGAGACCAGGAGCGCCTGACCCTGCGGGCGCAGGGCTAGGAGTTCGTGGAGGAGCGCCGGATGATGGAGGAGGAGTTGGCCTTGGCCCGGCGGACCTTAGAGGACGAGCGCCAAGTGAGGGTGGCGGAGCTCAACACCGCGCGCCAGACCCTGGAGGACGTGCATACCCAATCGGTCGTCGTCGCTGCAGAGCTTGAGCAGCTCCAAAAGGAGCGGGACGAGCTGCGCAGCGGACTCCAGACGGCCGCGCAGGAGTGTGATGCCGCCATCCAGGACCACGATGCGGCTGTCCACGAGTGCGATGCCGCGGTCCAGGAGTGTGACGCCGTGTTTCAGGGACGCGACGCCACATTGGCAAGCGCTCGCGAGCCTGCAAGGTATTTTTCTTGTCTTATTTCTTTTATCGAGTCGGTTACCTAGTTCGCCCCGGTGTTGACCAGTTCGTCTTTCACAGATGCCTGCAACGAGGTTGTGGGCTTCCAGCAGGAGCTCATGCGAGTTGAGGGTCAAAAGCGCGATGCGGAAGCAGCGATGGCCTCGCTGACCGTGGACGTTGCCAACCACCGCGCCGCCCGTGCCAACCTGGACGGCACCGTTCTGCGGCTCTAGAATGAGGCAATCGGTAAGCGCCTCGCCTGGTGAATTTTGTCTAGGGTTTCAAGGGGTTGCTTAGTGACGTGATCCTCATTTTCTAGCAGCCACGAATTCCTCGCGTCAGGGAGTGGAGTTGGCATTGTCGAAGATCCAGGAGGCGCTCGAGCGCAAAGTCGCCGGCATCGACAATCTCCGCATCGTAGTGTGCCTCGTGATGGATGACCTCGGCGTAGAACCTGCCGACGACCCAGGATAGCTTTCGGTGCAGCTTATCCAGGGCATGGATGGGGAATGACAAGAAGCCAAGGCTGCGCACCTGGAGGCCAAGGCCGTGCTGTTCGTCGGGGTGCAGCGCGCCTTTGCCATCGCGCGCAGCCACTACGCCAACATTGCCTTGGATGAGCTGAGCCAAGGGTATCTGGCGGACTACACAGACGCCGAGCTGGACGCCATTGAGCAGGAGGTCGCCCGATTCGCCCGAGCCCTAACAGACAGGATGCAAGAAGACGACGATGAAGGTCATTAGTTAAGTCTATCCAGGATCGGGTTGTATGAACTTTTAGTTTTAGTGTGGTTTTTGGTCTTGCAAAGAATTTTGGACATGTTTGGAAGTAAATTTGTCTTTCGCTCGAAATAGTATTTGTTTTCAAACTGTCTGGGGAATGAGCACGAGTCGGAGGCCACCAGGACAAAATTCCTTAGCCGTGGGTGAGCGAGTGCCGCGACCGTCGGGGTGTTAGCATTCACCCAGTCTGACCCTCAGTTAGAAATCGTTCCAATGTCGGCAGACACGGCTCACCCGACCCCTGAGGGGCACCGCTCCCAGCAGGCCCCGAGTGGGTCCCGACCCGAGCATAAGTAGGGGTCGAGAGTCACTCAGAGAAAGGAGAGAAATGAAAAATGTTTTTGCGGAATAGCTTTATTTTATTAATATGACAAGTTTGTACAACTAATTACTCTAGGGATAAAAATGGCGTAGTTGTTCGATGTTCCATGCGTTGGTGAAGACTTGGCCATCGGCGGTCTGTAGCTTGTACGTGCCGGGTCGAAGCACTTCCGCCACGATGTAGGGCTCTCCCATGGCGGGGAGAGTTTGTGGCAATCCTTCTTGGTATGGACTCGCTGCAGCACCAAGTCGCCAATGTTGAATGCACGCCCCCTGACGCGGCGGTGGTGGTACCGGCATAGCGCCTGCTGGTACTTGGCCGATCGTAGGAGCGCGACGTCGCGTGCCTCGTCAAGCTGGTCCATGGCATCCTGCAGGGCAGTGTCTGACCCTTGCTCGTTGTAGGTCTTCACCCTCGGGGAGCCATATTCCAGATCGGTAGGCAAAATGGCTTCTGAGTCGTACACCATGAAGAATGGCGTGAACCCGGTGGCCCGGCTTGGAGTTGTCCTCAAGCTCCACAGGACGGCCAGGAGTTCCACGACCCATCGCGCGCTCGACCTGGCCGTTCGTGCGCGAATGTGCCACCGTCACCCAATCAACACGGATATGGTGATCGTCACAGAACTTGAGGAATTCTTTCCCCGTAAAATTCATGCCATTGTCCGTGATGATGGAGTTCGGTACCCCAAAGCGGTGGATGATGTCTTGGAAGAAAGCTGCAGCCTGCGCCGATTTGATCGACATGATGGGCCTTGCTTCGATCCACTTCACGAACTTGTCTACGGTGACAGGTAGATGGGTAAAGCCCCCAGGCGCCTTGCTCAGGGGGCCGACCATGTCCAACTCCCAGATCATGAAATGCCACATGATGGGGATGGCTTGGAGTGCTTGAGCCGGCATGTGGGTCTGCCGAGCTTAGAACTGGCACCCTTCGCAGGTGCGCACTATCTAATCGGCGTCGGCGACCGCCGTCGGCCAGTAGAATCCCTGGCAGAATGCATTCCTGAACAAGGTCCTTGGAGTGGCATGGTGTCCGCAGACCCCGCAGTACTGGTCGCCGACAAAGATCCCGCCGGGGATGGGCTGGCACTGCGAGCCCATCTTTGCCAGTTGGTCTGCTGCTTTGTTGAAGCATCGCGGGATGTGGACGAGTTCCAGGCCATCAAATTTTTCTTCCAGCAGACGCACTGCTTGGCAGTACGCCACCTTTTTGGGGCTCAAACAACCCGATTCCTTCATCACCTGATCCACGACAAGGCAAGAGTCGCCTTTGATCTCCAGGCGTCGGATGCCCAACTCAGTGGCAATACGCATGCCATTGAGGAGGGCTTCATATTCCGCAACATTATTAGATGTTGGGAAATGAATACGAATTACATACCTCATACGCACGCCGAGCGGAGAGAGGAAAACGAGGCCGACCCCGGCCCCTTCCTTCATCAGCAATCCGTCAAAGAACATCGTCCAGTACTCCTGGTCCATGGGGGCCGGAGGAAACTACGTCAGCTCGAGGTTAGCCACGAGCTCGTCGGCTTGCTTAGTTTTGAGCACAATGTCATTGACGTAGGCCTCTATGGTTCGCCCAATGAGGTTGCCGAAATATTTGATCATGCATCGCTGGTAAGTTGCACCAGCGTTCTTTAAGCCAAAAGGCATCGTAGCATAATAGTACGAGCCGAATGTGGTGATGAAAGAAGTCGCGAGTTGGTCGGACTCCTTCATCGCGATCTGGTGGTACCCTGAATAGGCGTCTAGGAAGCAGAGGGTTCCGTACCCAGAGGTCGAGTCGACTACTTGATCTATGCGCGGCAAAGAAAATGGATCCTTTGGGCATGCTTTGTTGAGATTCATATAGTCAACGCACATTATCCATTTCCCACTCTTTTTTCGTACAAGAACGGGATTAGCTAGCCAATCGGGATGGTACACCTCCTTGATGAAACCGGCATCCAAAAGCCTGGCGATTTCCTCGCCGATGGCCCACTGCTTTTCTTCATCGAAGCGGCGTAGTCGTTGCTTTACTAGGCGAGAGACCGGCTTGATATGGACTAAGTGCTCGGCAACCTCCCTGGGTATGCCCGGCATGTCCGAGGGCTTCCAGGCAAATATGTATTTATTTGCGCAGAGGAAGTCGACAAGTGTGCCTTCCTATTTGGGGTCAGCGTGGCACCGACCCTCAACTTCTATTCGCCCGACCCCTGGGGGTCGAAGGGGATCTCTTTGACACCCTCGGCGGGCTCAAAGGACCCGACCTTGCGGTTGGTGTCGGGAGGCTCCTGGGGAGTCTCCGTCCTGATCAGGGGAAGCTCCTCAGACGCTAAGACTGCCGAGGTGAGCTCGCAGCTATCCACCTCACATTGGTATGCGCGCTGAAAGCTTGACCCAACAGTGATGACGCTGTGTGAGCCCGGCATCTTCAGCTTGAGGTAGGTGTAGTTGGCAACCGCCATGAACTTCACATAACATGGCCGTCCCAAGATGGCGTGGTAGGCTCCTTTGAAGCCTACCATCTCGAATGTGAGTGCCTTCGTTTGGAAGTTGGAGGGATCCCCAAACATTACGGGCAGGTCGATCTGCCCAAGTGGTATCGCCTGTTTCCCCGGCACGATGCCGTGGAATGGAGCCCCCGAGGGTCGGAGGCGTGATCGATCGACCCCCATTGCGTCGAGGGTGTCGACGTAGAGAATGTTGAAGTCGCTGCCTCCATCCATGAGCACCTTTGTCAGGCGCTTGTTGCCGATGATGGCATCCACCACCAGGGGACACCTCCCTGGCTGGGGGACGCTGCTCGGGTGATCGGCCCGATCAAAGGTGATCGGCGACTCCGACCACCGGAGGAACGCAAGTGTCGCGGGCTCGGCCGCGAACACCTTTCGGTGCGTGATCTTTTGTTTGCGCCGTGACTCACACGTGGCCGGTCCGCCAATGATCATGAGGACATCGTGGTCTGGAAAGACTTCTTCCTTCTCCCCCTCGCACTCAGCCTTGCCTCGGGCTTCTTCTTTGGCTCGCCCATCTTCAGATTCCCAGCAAGCCACTTCATCATCAGACCGTAGTCCTTCACGAGGTGGCTCACCCGATATGGGTGATTGGGGTAGAGCTTCTCGAGCATCTTCTCAAAGTAGTCGGGGGTGTCTCCTGCGGACGCCTTGCCGGGCTTGCGGTCGGCAGCGGCCACAAAGTTTCCCCCGCCCTTTTTCTTGTTCTTCTTATTTTTCTTGCCGGAGCGGTCAGATGGGCCTTCATCAGCCGCGTTGTCCCTCTTCGCATCGCCACCCTGGGCTCGATTGAAAATCACACCCACTGCCTCCTCGCCGGAGGCGTGGTTGGTGGTGATGTCGAGGAGCTCCTTGGTGGTGCGTGGGCCCTTACAACCCAACTTGTGCACCAAGGATTGCAGGTGGTTCCAGATAGGAACACCCCGATGATGTCGGCGTCGGCGACGTTGGGTACAGCATTGCACTCCTTGGAGAAGCATCGGATGTACTCCCGGAGGGACTCTTCTGGCTTCTGCTGACAGTTCTTGAGGTCCCACGGGTTTCTAGGGCGCTCGTATGTGCCCTGAAAGTTCCCCACGAAGATCTCTTTCAGGTCTGCCCAACAGGCGATCCTATTGGACAGAAGGTGCTCGAGCCAGGTGTGAGCGGAGTCAGCCAGGTACAGCGGGAGATTATGGATAAAGAACCTGTCACTCTTAGTGCCCCCATTACCGCAAGCGAAGCGGTAATCCTCGAGCCAGAGCTTGGGGTCGGTCTCCCCTCCATACTTGGTGATGTTCGTGGGCGGTCGGTACCGCGCGGGCACGCGCGAGCTGCGGATGTCGACGGTGAACACCCTCGGGCCCGGCGGCTCGGGGCTCATGCTCCGGTCTTCGCCGCTTTCGTAACGGCCGCCACGGCGAGGGCGGTAGGTCTTCACCACCAACCCTGCTTCGTCATTGTAGTCGTACTCGTGGTGGCGGGCGTTGATGGTGTGACAAGCGGCACGATCCTGCCCTATCCGCTGCTTGACCGGGGCAGCCCCATGCCCCCCGTCATAGTGACGGGACAGAGCGTGGGATTCACCCCGTCGTGGTACGTCGTTGCGCGGGTGGCCCTGCCGAGGGGGCGACCCACGCGCCCTGCCCTGCTAGCGGTGGCCATGTTGCCGGCCGTCATCCCGCGAAGCCTACTGGACAGGGACATTTCCTGTTCCCGGCGCCACAAGAGCGGCCCGCTACGCCGAAGCATTGCGGCGCCGAGATGCAGAGTTTTCTGCCAGCTGATCAGCCGCGAGGTGCAGATGCCTACGCATCTTCTCGCGAGCACGCTGCTCCTCCGGCGTCGCAGCCACGGGGAGCACCTCGAGCAGAGCTGCCACCGCAACGACGTTCTGACTCGCTCGGGCAAAAACTGGGGAACCCTGCCGGTCCTCGGCTATCTTGCGGTTGACCTCGGTAGCAAGAGCACAGGCGAGCCCTTAGTTGGCCCGGCGGTTGAGCTCATGCTTGAGCGCCGCACGTTCCTGCTCCAGCTAGAGCTGCACCTCTTCGAGCTCCTTCTGACGAGCGAGGAGATGAGCCCACTGTTGGAGTGCTTGTCGCCCGTCAGCCCGATTCCCTGCGCTGACAGTGGCTATACGGAACGTCCGCTTCGCTACGCCGGCGCGGACGCAGGGGGCGGCATCTGGCGCCCGCTCCCCCGTGCGGGTGCAAAGGCGGCCGGTGAAGTGCGGAGTGCGTTCGCGGGAGTGGCCAGGCGAGTACTCGACGTCTTCCATGAAACTGTCAGGGGTCCCCGCCATGAAACACTCCTGCGAGGGATGGTGACTCCGCTATTGGAGTCCGAGTCGGACCCCACTAAGGGATCCGTTGCGAGGAGATTGTCATCCGAATCGGAGACGAACTCCAGCATCCCGACGAGCTTGTCGCTGTCGGGATGTGTGGTGATGTGCCGCCATATGGTAGCGCACGTGCTGAGCAGCGTTCCCCATGCCCAACAGAAATGTTGTCATTGCGTGATCCGCCAAGACGCCCGGGGAGATGGGGTCGCCCCCAGCCAACTGTGTAGCCACATTGGCTAGCGAGTAGATAGTGCAGCGGAGGTCGTCCTGGGTCGACTGTGGACCCAAGAGCACCCGGAGCTAACACTCCAGGCGAGCACTGTCGAAGCCGCTGCATGGAGAAAACGCAGGGACACCCTGCTCCTAACAGTGGAGGCACAGGCCCCGCAGTGTGTCGGTGATGACGTTGTCGTCGCCGAAGCGCGTGGGTGACTGGATCCGCTCCAGGCCCCCACCAATGGTGACGATGAAGTCTAGGCTACCAAAGCACACGAGCGCGCCTGGAGCCCATCCTTCGGCGTGGTTGGCCATCCAAAGCCTGATGAGGGATCGTGACGCGCATCGCCCCTACCTGGCGCGCCAAATGTCGGTGTTCCGAAATCACCAGCTAGTAAACTTGTATGCGCGTCTCAGGATCAGATGCTAATGCAAGAATGAGACACAAGATTTATACTGGTTCGGGCAGAATGTCCCTACGTCCAGTCCGAGCTCTCGTGCTCTTGCACTCAAGTTTGCAGTAGGAATTACAAACGTGCGAGAGAGGGAGCGAGGGTCCCAGGTCTCTGGATTGCGAGTGAGCGTGTGCGTACATGCACGTGAGTTGTGTGTAAAGAAAAATGGATCAATCCCCCTCCACGGGGTACGCATCCTCCCCTCTATAGTCCAAGGGAGGTACGTTTACATTGAAGGAGAAAGAAAGAGGTGTGGGGGTCGGGCGACTCCCGATCCCCGCCTACCACCTATCCACCATTTATGGTCTTCCATGGGTCCTGTTGACCTGTCTTGACTAAGACAGTGGGGTGTTCGCCTCCCATACCAGCACTGTGCAGATCATGGTGGCATGGGGGGCGCGGGATTCTTGCTGTTGCTTATGTCGTCAACTGTGGAGCGTGGGTGCCCGTCGCGTCCCGGCGTGGCGCACGTCACTATGCCCACTGTTGATGATGTCAGGCAGAGTGGTTGGGCCACATCTCCAACCAAAGAATGCGGGTTGACCCACCGCCCACTCCCGTCCGTACGGGGTCGTGGGGCGGTCACGTCCCTGTCCCCTCGGGGTCGCGTCCATTGACTGCCTTTTGACCGGGGGCGCTCTCCATTTCTCGGAGACTGTTCGTCGTAGGCAGTCGTGGCGAGGCCGACCCCCCTTTCGGGGGACGGGGGTCGAGTGAGGCGGAACTTTTTCCCCAGAGGTCGGGCGAGACAAAACTCCCTCGCGGAGGTCGGGGGTCGGGCGAGGCGGAGCCGTTTTGGCGGGGTGCGGGCCGTCCCTGTCATGGTGAGCCGTCCCAGGACGTTGGGCCTCTTCTTGGGCCTGTTATCCCCCACGATCCCATCTAGGCCGCGACCCAGATGGTTTGGTTCTGACAGGGAGGTTAAGGGTACCCGTTACTTTTTCCCTCATCAACTACCGACAAGGTTGGTGATCAGATGGATTCTACTAGAAATCTGGTTTTAATTTTTTTTAAACAGGCAAGCTCATCTATACATTCAATAACAACTCATCCAATCATTCATCCACACATACAGTAGACAAAATTAACCATAACCATCACTAATGGTGTTCATACATCAAGTTGTTGCTACAAACCAAGCACACAAGTTGTTGTTACATACATGTAGTCACAGTCTTCCGCTACATTCTAGATGTCTTGCAAAATAAGCATCATCCTAGCCTAGTTGCAATGCATGTGCAGCTAATGTTAGAATACAAGGTCACCTAAAAGGTTCTTCAATGGCAATATGCTAACCAGTACAGAACTTCAAGATGCAATATGTAGTACTGCCTAGCACACAAACCAGAATACTTCTGCCTCACAAAATACTGCACAACACATTGTTCTTCAAACTTGCTGGTTTCTGGCATAGTGCGAACAAAAGATGCCAGCTCCACAAAATACTTATGGCCATCATCACCTCCGTCGCTGCCCACCCCTGCCTCCTCTGTCGGTGTTTTAGTGCCAAGCTCTCCGAGGTATAGCCTGAGGAGATTGTTTGTAGGTAGGGACTCGCCGAGATCAGAACGCGATGGTGCAAGGGACACAAAGATTTTGGCAGGTTCAGGCCGCCGGAGAATAATACTCTATGTCATGTGTGGTTGTTTGTATTGCCTTAGGTGTTGATGTCTTTTGGAGGGGTCCCTGCCCGCCCTTACATAGTCTGGGGGGACAGGGTTACATGGAAAGTCCTAGCCGAGTACTATTAAAGTCCTACTCTAATTAGGTGTAGTAGTTTCCATGTACATCAACTAGTCCTACTGTCGTACGAGTAGTTACAATAGAGGTAAGGTACATCCATGCGCTATCCCTTACTCTAGAATGTTCCACGCCTGTGGGCCGTCCCGCTGCCCCGGGTCTGACAAGCCCCTGAGCTCTTCGTAGTCGAGTCCTGCAGGCATCGAGTACTTCTGAAGGCGTCTTCGAGTACTTCGACTGCTTCTAGAGGTCTTCATCCAATTCTGAAGTCCGTCGAGTGCTCCGAGTTGTCTTTTGAGTACTTCCTTGGCTGTATCGAGGCTATGAGGTGCTCAAGCCCCGAATCTTCTTTCATATATGGTGCGCGATGTACTCGCGCTCCATATGGAGTAGCCCCCGAGCCTTAGTTTGAATTCACAGAATCAGGCTGAGGGTCAAATGAATCTTCAAGAATCTTCCAAATCTTCATTTGAAATTCAAATCTTCCTTGAAAAATGTCATTTATGACATATATCCAGTAGCCCCCGAGCCTTGAATCTAAATCCCGTGATTTAGGATTAAGGGTCCAAAAGTCATGGCATACTTTTTACTACTAAGGATGCTCCGTAACTGGTGCGTGTCCTTTGAACTTATTGGAATTAACGAAACTGCCCTTCGAACAAATTATTTAACTGCCGCAAAACCATCTAGGGTTTCACTCTTGCTCTTGCCTTCTACAATTCGAGTCTCTCTTTGCAAATCTCCTCAAAATAATCTACCCTTTTGCAATTCATTGATTCCCCAAACCCATCCGGTAGCCCCCGAGCTTATGCGAGAGAAGAAACTCGTGACATTCCGGATGGCGCCCAAGAGGTCAAGCCGCCAAGGAACGGGCAAGGAAGCGACCATGGCTGATGGCTGGAAGAAAAGTAAGTTAACAGAATCTAAAATTTCTTCTCTTGTGAGTCGTCATCTGTTACAATCAAGAGCAATTATCCAATGGCAATAGGCGGAGGGACATAATAGGCCTTATGAGAAGGTTGCGGAGACTGTTCTGTTCAAATCTTATATCGAATGTAGTCTTGCAATTCCCATTTGCGATTTTCTGTGGGGTTTATTGTTTCATTGGGGAATCCAACTTCATCACCTGACCCCCAATTCAATTCTCCATATCTCAATTTTTGTGTATTTGTGCGAATCTTTCCTTGGAATTCAACCTCATTTCAACCTTTTCAAGAGTCTCTTCTCCTTGAATCCCCATCCAAATGTTAGAAACATTGCCAGAGTGGGGGGTGCTGATTTACAACTTCGCCTAGAAGTAATGGACAAATATATTCCATATAACTCCCCGTTGTCAGATCAGAGATTAGATAGCCGAGTGGTTCTATGTGGATAATCACGCTCCTGCTATCCCTGAGAGACGCCTTGGTGCTCCTCAACAATGTGTCGAGTGGTTTGCTCATGGCCAAAACAAGGAGCAAGAGTATGAATTGTTGCAATGGATTGTTGCCCTGAGGAATAGTGGAGTGACTGGAGCAACATTGATTCTATCTTGGCTCCGAAGGCAGATTCAGCCACTACAGAATTGCTGCAATCTTGGTTTTGAGTTTACTGGCCTGACAGATCCATCCCGGTTTTCTTCGGAGAAAATTTATGAAGAAGAAGCAATGGTACTTGTTAACAATGTTCTTGAAGGGGTGAATGTTGTTCCGAAGATTTAAAAGCTGTACCACTTCAAATATCCTCCGAATCAGGTGATGATCTGATCCATCAAGTAGTTATACTGAGATGTGATTGCTATCATAAACTGATGATTGTTGTTTGATCTGCAGGATGACTTGCTAAGTGTTCCGAAGTGATCCTCCTTTGCCCGAGATTTTCCGACCATTCGATCAGAGACCCAGTTCTCATCAGCCGGATTTTGTTTATCGTCCTAATGTAGATTCGAATGTCTCAGAGACATTGTCAAATTCTGACTCCGATGATCGCATTACCCTTGCAGAAGTGTTGAAGGGTAAAATTGGAGGTGTCGACTCTGGTATTCGTAGCGGGTCACCTGAAGAAGAAACCGCGGCTAGTTGTCCCAAGAAGCCGAGGACAACTGTTCGTAAGAGAAAAGCCAGTGCTATCATCAGATAACTAGTCGGCTTGCATATTCTCTTTGATGCAATAACCCCTTTGTTGATGTCATCTCTTGCTTTTGTTTCTTGTCAGTCCTGATGAGTCGCAAAAACGAAAGCGATAGACTGAGGAGGAGCCTGCTACAGCTGCTATTACACAAGACGATGAGAAGGTTTCTGATGTACAAGAGACGTCCAGAAGGGGCAGTGGTGCTGCAGGCCCATCATCACAGGAAATCCCGACTGGTGAGCCCATCGTGCCGCCATACAATGATTCTGTGAAACTTCCGGTTGCTCGACTAGTTTATGTAGATAAATCGACAGGTGCACCGGAAGGACTCGCAGAGGAAGGAGATTCAGATGATGACTTGGTAGATAGATTAAGAGCATCACCTCCTCCTTGCAAGTACAATCATGACAAAAACCTTGAGGATGATCCGCAGCTGACGCTTGGCAATTTGAAGAAATTCCGGGCGAATATCCGTGAATTCTCCAAGTTTTATGTGGTAAGTGACAAATCGAATTCCATCTTCCTTTGTATATGAAGGGATGGAAGCGGATTGTAGTCTTTGATGCAGCAATTGGCCAATCGGTCATATTTGATGTCACAGAAATTGAAGGAAACTGCTGCGGATCGTCAGAGGATCAATCTGCTCGAGGAGGAAAATGACATCCTGAAAAAGGACAAAGCTTCCCTCGAGCAGAAAGTCGAGTTGTTAAAGGAAGTAATTCAAAAGAATAGAGGTAACTTCCTGTAATAGTTGTGGTGTATATTGTTATTGAGTCGCCGCAAGTGTTGACAGTAGTCTTGTATTATCAACAGATGGGACTGAAAACCACAAGAAATCCTTGGAAGAAATCCAAAAGGAGCTTCTGGAGCTCAAGACAGCTGCTCAGGCTGTAGTCGACTTAGTTGATTCAGTCGAGGAAGGCACGCCATCAAGCAAGACTTTGGTGGAGCGTCTCCGTGAAGCTCCCCAAAAGTTTACAGGTTACCTGACTGAGTCGTCGAAGCAGTGCGTAGCATACACCCTTGGACTTGTTAAGTCCTATTCGCAAGGGGTGAAAGTAGCTCTTCTCGGTGATGGCATGTCTGACGAATGTGATGATGATAAATTCGCTAAATATGTAGAAGAAGCTGAGCCTATGGCCGAATAGATTGTAAAGACGTTAGAGCAATAGTTTAGAATAGTAAGCTCTTAATCTTTTGTATTGTAAACATGTTTGCCTGTTCTGATGTATATAAGACATGGTTACTTTGAAGAAAGTGTCATGTTTTTTTTATCACAGGCCTTGCATAAGGAATAGCTTCCTTTTATGCGTGAAGCATATTAACTTGAAGATCAAGTACTATCTTTTGGTGCTCTGTACTTTTGACCCTACGACACAAGGAAAAGTTTGGCAGATAGTGAAATAGAGAACTCGTCTCTAGGGCGTTGGAGAGCTTAGCTCCTAGCCTAACTATTCGATAAACCCGTGCCTTTGACCTTGCATAGCAAAGAAAGGTTGGTACTCGAAGTAGTTGTTGGAGAGAAGACTCCGAAGTAAGAGGTAGAGAACTCGTCTCTAGGGCATCGGAGAGCATAGCTCCTAGCCTAACTACTCAATAAACCCGTGCCTTTGACCTTGCGTAGCAAAGAAAGGTTGGTACTCAAAGTAGTTATTGGAGAGAAGACTCTGAAGTAGGAGGTAGAACTCGTCTCCATTTAATTTGAAAAACAACCAATATTTATTTTCTTTTACACTAAATTCTCTGTGAAGAAAACAAATGTTGGAAAAATTTTAAAATTATAAGAAAATTGTTGATTTATTTTTTTAATTTTAATCACATCCTGAAATCCAAAAATTTCAGGGTGTGACAAGAACTCATCTCTAGGGCATTGGAGAGCATATCTCCTAGCCTAACTACTCGATAAACCCGTGCCTTTGACCTTGCATAGCAAAGAAAGGTGGGTACTCGGAGTAGTTCTTGGAGAGAAGATGCCGAAGTAGGAGGTAGAGAACTCGTCTCTAGGGCATCAGAGAGCATAGCTCCTAGCCTAACTACTCGATAAACCCGTGCCTTTGACCTTGCGTAGCAACGAAAGGATGGTACTCGAAGTAGTTCTTGGAGAGAAGACTCCGAAGTAAGAGGTAGAGAACTTGTCTCTAGGGCGTCGGAGAGCATAGCTCCTAGCCTAACTACTCGATAAACCCGTGCCTTTGATCTTGTGTAGCAAAGAAAGGTTGGTACTCAAAGTAGTTCTTGGAGAAAAGTACCCCTGCATTACTCGTAGAGTAGACTAGAGAGAGTACTTTTTAATGGGCGTGGTGACCCGAGATGCTCGTGCCTTTGACTTTGCGCTGAAAAGAAAGGTTGGGCTAAAGTCCCTCTTGTAGAAACTGACTGACTTGATGCTGCTTGGACTGCTGACCATTGTTTGATATAATAGAGGATAAATCAAAAAATATCTCTTTTATTAATGGTATGCAAAACAGAGGACATCCATTCATTAGATCAAGGGTAAAACTTTTGTAGATGCTCGATATTACATGAATTGGGTACTTCCTGACTGTCTGGATAAATTAGTCGATAAGAACATGGTCTTGTGACTTTGGAAACAATAAAAGGGCCTTCCCACCGTGAGTTGAGTTTGTGTAATCCTGTCTCATCTTGAATGCGGCGAAGAACCATGTCTCAAACGTTGAAAGATCTTTCTTGAATATTGCGGTCCTGGGAGCATCGCATACTCTGGAGATGTCGAGTAGATCGTAGCAAAGCATTGCATCTTATCTCATCGAGTGAATCCAGCTCTAGTTGTCGAGTTCCATCGGCTACAACTTGATCATACATCTCTAGTCGAGGTGATTTCCACATGATATCTGTAGGAAGGATTGCTTCGGAGCCGTAGACTAAGAAGAAAGGTGTCTGACCGGTAGCCTTGCTTGGTTGAGGGCGTAACCCCCAAACTACAAGTGGTAGTTCTTTAAGCCACTTTCCTCCTTTCTTGCTTGTTTCGTCGAAGATTCGCTTCTTGAGCCTGTCAATGATCAATCTGTGGATGCGTTCCACTTGACCGTTAGCCCTTGGATGTGCAACTGATACATACTTGACATCAATGCATGAGTTCTCGGAATAGTCCCAGAAAGATTGTGAAGTAAAGTTTGATCCCAAATCTGTTATGATGGTATTGGGAAATCCAAATCTATGAAGAATCTCGCTGATGAATTCCACGGTGCGATCTGATGATATCTTCGTAATTGGTTTAACCTCAATCGACTTGGTAAACTTGTCGACTGCCACCAGAATGTGTTTGAAACCACCTGGCGCTGTTGGAAGTGGTCCTATCATGTCCAAACTCCAGCATGCGAAGGGCCAAGATGGAGGTATAGTGATAAGGTTATGAGCAGGCAAGTGATTCTGCTTGGCGAAGTACTGACATCTTGGACATCGTCGTACGAGTGCTTCTGCATCTGATAGAGCCGTAGGCCAGTAGAATCCTGACCAGAAGACCTTGCCGACCAATGTTCGTGATGCAGCGTGATTGCCACAAGTACCTTCATGAGCTTCTTGTAGAATGTCATTTCCTTCTTCGGTTGTGACACATTTCATGAGCACTCCGGAACCTGCTCCTCGCTTGTACAGCTTGTCATCAATGAGGATGTAGTGCTTGCTGCGTTGCATGATGCATGTTGCTTCAGCATCTTCTTTCTTGATACCAGGAGGAAGTACTTGTTCTCTGATGTAGTCAATGAAGGGTACTCGCCAGTCGACTTCCATCGTCATGATCTCTCGACTAGTTTCAGAAGAAACTTGAGTCGATGTTCATTTGTGCGAAGGTGATGATGGAAGGATGATGTAGTTCATGAACGAAGATTCTCGGGGGGACTTCCACTCGATCAGAACCAAGCTTTGACAAGACATCAGCTGCTACGTTGTTGTCGCGGATGACATGATGAATCTCCAATCCTGAGAACTTGTTCTCAAGATTTCTGATTTCTGCAACGTAGGCGTCCATGGTTTCTTTGTTGATATTCCACTCCTTGTTAACTTGCTGAACAACGAGGAGGGAGTCACTGTAGACGAGTAGTCTCTTGATGCTGAGTGAGACGGCTAGACGCAGACCATGTAGCAGTGCTTCATATTCTGCTTCATTGTTGGAGACTTCAAAGAGGATTTGGAAAACGTATTTGAGTTGTTCGCCTTTGGGAGGGATGAAAAGCACAACGGCTCCACCTCCGCCGAGTTCAAGGGAACCGTCAAAGTACATGATCCAGTGATCTGGAATGCTAGCTGGAGCAGGGATTTGATTTTCCCTCCATTCAGCCAAGAAGTCGACTAGTGCTTCCGACTTGATGGCTGTTCTTGGCTTGAAGCACAGTTCGAGTGCTCCCAACTTGACTGCCCATTTGGAGATGCGGCCAGTCGCGTCCTGATTATGGAGAATGTCCCCCAGTGGAAAATTGGTTACGACTGAGATCTTGTATTCGTTGAAGTAATGGCGTAGCTTCCTTGATGTTATGGGAATTGCATATAGGAGTTTCTAAATCGATGGTTATCGTACCTTTGATTTAGAAAGGACTTCACTGACGAAGTAAACAGGGCGTTGGACGCCGAAGGCATGCCCTTCTTCTTGACACTCTACCACAATTGTTGTGCTGACGACGTGGGTAGTAGCTGCGATGTACAGAAGTAACTCTTCTCCAGGCATTGGAGCCGTGAGGATTGGTGGTGACTGAAGATGTTGCTTGAGATCTTCGAGTGCATCGGCTGCTTCCTGGGACCACTAGAATTTGTCTTGCTTCTTCAGTAATTTGAAGAAAGGAAGGCCTCATTCTTCAAGCTTTGAGAGGAATCTGTTCAGAGCTGCCATGCATCTAGTAAGCTTCTGGACATCTTTGACAGTTGCTGGTGCTTCCATGTCCATGATACCATTTATTTTCTCTGGATTTGCTTTGATCCCTCTATGGCTGACGATGAAGCCGAGTAGTTTTTCGGATGGTACACCGAAGACGCACTTGGTGGGATTCAGCTTCCACCTGAAGCTGTGTAGACTGTTGAAGGTTTCCTCAAGATCAGGGATGAACGAGTCGTATTCCCTTGCCTTGACGACTACATCATCAACATATGCTTCGACATTGCGGTGTAGCTGATTAGCGAAGCAAAGCTGTATAGCTCGTTGATAAGTCGCCCCAGCATTCTTCAACCCCAAGGACATGGTCTTGTATGCATATACCCCGAACGGGGTGATGAATGCTGTCTTGATCTGATCTTCTTCCTTGAGGGCTATTTGATGATAGCCCGAGTAGCAGTCAAGGAAGGAAAGTAGGACGCAATTGGCCGTGGAGTCGATGACTTGGTCGATGCGTGGGAGCCCGAAAGGATCCTTTGGGAAATGCTTGTTGAGTCGGTGTAGTCGACGCACATCCTCCACTCATTGTTGTTCTTCTTGAGGACGAGAACTAGGTTGGCCAACCACTCGGGGTGGTATACTTCCTTGATGACCCCGCCGCGAGTAGTTTGGCGAGTTCTTTCTTGATGGCTTCCCATTTCTCGGCTGAGAATCTCCGCAGGCGCTGTTTCTTGGGGACAACTGTTGCCTTGACGTTTAAGGAATGCTTGATCAACTCCTTGGGCACGCCTGGCATGTCTGCTAGTTTCCATGCAAACACATCTCGGTTAGCCCTAAGGAAGTTGACGAGCGCGCTTTCCTATTTATCAGTGAGCCCTGTCCCAATCAGGGCAGTCTTGAAGGAGTCACCATCTTGAAGCTGGATTGCCTTTACACCCAAGTTATTGGGTGGTTTCGGGGCAGAGTGGTTAGCCCTCTTTGTAGGGATTTCCATCCCTGACGCAGAGAGTTGTTTTGCCGCCGCGAGTACTTCTCCTGAAGTGTCTAGCAGGCGATTGGTGGAAGCGTAGGTGATAGCTTCCTTCTCACATTCGAACAATTTCTGGAGGTCGCCGCGGAATGTGAGAACTATCCTTCCTGGCATCTTGAGTAGCAGGTAGACATAGTGTGGGATGCCCATGAACTTAGCCAAGGCTGGTCATCCTAATATGGCGTGATATGAGGACTCGAAGCTGGCCACTTCAAATTTGATGAGCTCTGTTCTGTAGTTGTCCGGAGTGCCAAAGGTGACCGGGAGTATAATGGTGCCAATTGGTGTGGAAGTGTTTCCTAGGACAATGCCATAGAACGGAGTCTTGCTCGGAGTTAACTTGTCGGAGATGTCCAACCCCATCTTTGCGATGGTACTCGCGAACAGGAGGTTTAGTCCGCTGCCTCCGTCGATAAGTACTCGAGTGAGTCTAGACCCTGCTACCACAGGGTCAAGGACGAGCGGAAATTTTCCCGGCTTGGAGAAGCTGGTCCATTGATCCTCTCGGGAGAAGGTGATCGGGACCTCGTTGTGCCTCAGTGGTTTAGGGATGGCGGGTTCTAGATTCAGAATTTCGCGCCAGGCCAGTTTCTATGCGCGTTTGTTGAAGGTAGAGTCTCCTCCGTAGATGACGTTGACCGTGTTGGCGGGTTGCTGAAAACCCGTTTGTCCATCCTTGTCATTGTCCTCCTCATCCTGCTTGCCCTTCTTCTTCTTGTCTTCTTCAAGTGGATGCTCTTGGAGAGACTTCCGTAGGTTTATGCACTCGAGGATTGTGTGCTTTGCTTTTGGGTGTAAAGGGAAAGGTTTGGCGAGGAGCTTCTGGAAGTCGTTGTTGACGGTTGTTAAGTGCAAAATAAATGCTGTCAACTCCTGCATAAACGCTTAAAGAATAAGCACCAGCAGTAGTGGTAGGAGTTATTACTGACGAATTCCACAAGTGTTGATGAATTGTTGATTGCAGGTACACAAGTCCGGAATAACATGAAAACATGCAGAAAACACAGAACAAATGCACAGAAAATCATATCCTACATTACACAAAGATTGAGGGCCCACATGACATGCCAACTCAACTTCAGCCCGTGCACCCCATTATCCACGTAAGGATCCCACAAGGAGTGCACCAACCAAAGATGAGCCCAAACAGCCTCAAAAAGGGGCCGGCTAGCCCCCTGGGCCTGCCGCCCCCCACTGGGCCTAAACAGGCCCAACTTTCTCCTGCAGTCTTCCGCCGCTTCCCTACGCCTATTCCGGATGGGGATAGTACCACCTCGTGAATGCAACCGCGGATCCACCCTCGGAAAGGCTATATAAGGAGGAGGAGAGCCCTCAACACAGGACACACCACACAAAAGAACATGTAGGGCTCCATTGCAAAGGCGGGGCCCTGCTTAGGCTAGTGCTTAGAGTAGGAGGAGGGTGAGGAGTAGTTCGGGGAAGCGCCGGGCCTGTCGGCGATCTTCTCCGGTCTTGTACCTCTACGGATGCTGGCTTCCTCTGGTATGAGTCAGTTAGTATTTATGATTCCTGTCTTGCATAGTACTTTCGTATGGGTGAGATTAGTTCTCTTACTCGTGGGTTCGTCACTCCGTATTTATACAAAGTGCTATAGTTTGCTACGGGATATCAGACATAGTTAGACTGTAGTAGTAATCAGTAGCATAGACGTGGTGTCTAGGCTAAGGGTTACCTTCGTTTGCCTTATATCCCAAGTTTGTTAGAGGTAGGCCGCAGGTGGTGACAGCTCTGTCAGTCCTTCGTAATCCTCCACGTTTGGATATAGCGTAGAGCTGTTGGCCGAAGTCTCCTGATTCCTGACCATTTCAGGGGTAAGCCGGTGCCCGAAGCGAGTCTTACCCAAGAGATCGACGTTTAACTCATCTTTAATGCTACCGCAGGAATCCTCTCCAGCCTTGCCACTTAATCTTGGTGTGTCCTTGGACTGACTAAGTTTGGAATTAGTGCACACACATTCCCTGTGGAAATGATACCCTTGAATACTCACGGGTGAAAGCTACGACGGTATCCGTGCGCTTGTGGATTTATTCGCATCGTTAAAATACCCAACAAGCTTTCTGGCACCGCTGCCGGGGAACGGTTGCTGATCTAACTTCGAACCAAGTTGGTCCTCGTATCTTTTTCTTTTTCCTTTTCAAAAAAAACATAGCCTTTGTTTTTCTTTCTTACCTCTACCTTCACCCCTGCTACCCATTCTATCATCGTATCTTTTTGCTTTTCTTATCTCTACCTCTACCCCGCTATCCTTGGAAGGTTATCCTCGTACACACCTTCCATCCCTGTGGGGTGAGTCTTTAGAGCCATCCTCTTTGGACTTAGTTCCTCATCCGGCTATGAGATTCACCCTCACGCCTTACCGATCGAGTCGAGTGAGACAAACTCTTACCCTTACCCTCGATTATCGATCGATGCCAATCAAATCAAGTGAATCAAAATTCATTTCTTAATCCTTGATTTTGATTGATGCCCAATAGAAATTATGTTCACCCTTTCTATCAAATGAACTTCTATTGGTAGCTTAGGATGGATTGCTTTGCCACCACATTCATCTTTGATGAAATGCAAAGCTTCTTACCTGAGGAGGGGGTGAGCTGAAAGAAACTCATTTCCCTCGTGACCGAACTCGGAATCATTCATTTGGCCCACTGAGTTACACATCCTCTTTTACTATAGGGCCATGAATGTTCCTGATTTTCTCTATCCAGGGATCAAGCCACTCTCTCCATGAGCATGAAGTTTCATCACAAAGATCATGCTCGTCATTGACATCTCCGAGGTCTTTTGTGCCAAGTCGCTGCGAGTCTTACAATCATCTCAGGGTTGATGCCCTTTAAGATGATTGTATTGGATTTTGCTTATCATAATATCTTTGTAGGGCTCGTAGTTGTATTTGTGCACTAACCTTGTAGCTTTAACAATGATAAATCAACAAATGGTGGTGAAACTAGGAACTTCATCACCATTGATAAGCTGCAGGATGAATTCCCCAGGGTCGAGCTTACGACTAGGGATGTAAATGGTGCGGATATTTTCCAACCGTATTCGAATTTGATCCGGTCTGGAAGGATTTTTATCCGTCCGTATCTGATTCCGAGTATTTAATATCCGTAACCGATCCGTATCCGAATACTAAAAAGTTACATTTTTATGATGTCGATATCTATTACAATCTTATCCGGCAAAAACCAACACTATCCGTATCCGAATTAAAATATGAAAGCATATACGATATCAGTAATATCCGTCCGTATCCGATCCATTTACATCCCTACTTACGACCATAAACAAAGCACTGCCGGGAGATAGCCCGGATTATCTGAAAATAAAATAAAAATAGTAAAAAATATCTTTCTCCTAAACAACAAAAGCAAGAACATGTTTTTAAGCATAGTATGCACCTTTGGGTATTCTTGGTTCTAACCATTTCGGGTTAAGATTAAGAATAGCCGGAGACATATGATGCCCAAGAATATGAGGACTACATCAATTGAACACTTTGATGCTCTATGGAGTTGGAACACACTCAAAAGGAGACCCCGACATTGCACACTTGACTTTCACACAAAAGTCCAAGTGTTGGGGAAATTGCAGAGCGTCTCGCTGCAAGTTCTAGCCATCCAAAGGAGATCCTTGTTTCAAGAAGGTGTCAGCCCTGGCTTGCTTGAAAAAAAGAGAGGTGAGAGATATAAAAAAAGGAGAGAGAGAAAAGAGAGAGAGAGAGAGAAAGAAAAAGCAGAGAGAAAAAGAAAGAGAGAAAGGAAGAAGGAAAGAGTGAGAGCAAGCCGGCAACCTTAAAAAAAAAACTTCATTCGGTCCTAGCTCCACACAACTTCATTCAACCAGCTCATGCACACATACAATCAAAAGGATGGTCCTCTTCCTTTGTAGGCCTTTGCTGCTCCACTCCGGTTAGCACATGCTTGCATGAGGGAGGCATAACTTGCATCTTCAATCATAGAGCATTATGCCTACAGATTATGCCTCCAAGGAACATGGTTCCTACACACGAGACATGAGTATCACACGCCATGGCTGCAACAATTCCCAGACATCCATCGTATATGCTGGCTGTAAGTATACTCGGGTAAGCAAAGGTAAGATTCACCAATCCCTTACTCATGTTTAGCTCCAAATGAGTAGAGCTTGCAAAACATGCTTCCTTTGTTTGCATTCGTATGCTCTGGTTTGGATGTATTTGGACAGTACATCCATAGGCTTTTTAAATTAAGCATGGTGCTTAGGTTAAATAGCCTCCTTTAATCAAATTCGACATGGTGTTGAATCTTGGTTAATGAACTTTGGAGTAATACTACCATAAACTTTAGATGCATATCTTTTTGGACAAACCCCTCCAAGAAACTTTTCAAATTTGTTGGGTAAAGTCATCAAGTTCATGCTGGAGATAAGGCAATGCCCGTTTTGAGCTTCAAATAATAAAATTTGCACAACATGCAAAGGAGGCATAAGTCGCATTTCAAAAGTGCACTTTGCGAACTCTACCAAATGCCCCTATGTTTTGTTCGTGCAGTTTTATCTCAGCCTTGTTTGAGTTTTGCTGAAATAATAAGAATTTGGTGAACAATAAATATAACAAAAAAGCCTCTTTGTAAAAAAAACTCTCTCTAAAATAATCATGGAATAAATTGATGGCAAGCATTTTAGGATCCATGCTCGTTAGATCTTCTGAACCTAATTTTCCATGAAGCATGGATGTGAACAACAAATCTCAAAAAAAAATCATTTCAAAATTCTCTATACATTCCTAGAGTATCTGTTGTCCACTAACCTTTTTGTTGATGTAAAAATCAACACACTGGAATCCGAGGACAAGTGTTCGCCAAGCTCCGGAAAGTCAACCAAGCGTGCTAGTCAATTTAACCTGAAATTGACAAGGGAGAAAACAAAGTCAAATTCGAGAGCGTATCGGCTAGGATTCCGAATATCTCTCACACAAGCGTATCGGCAAGCTTTGACGATACAGTAAACGACAAAAAGGATATTAAATGCGAGCGTGCAATAAACGAGCGCGTCGGCAGGACCAGCCGATGCACTAAACGACAAAACCGGCTTGAAGTAGCCGATTACGCGTATATAACAAAATCTAAGCTACGAATGTGTAACTTAGATAATGTAAACTAAAAATAAATCTAAACCGGCTCTTGAGATAACAAAAGTGTTACTGCAAAACCTAAAACCGATCTAATATGTTTTTAGCAGATAGATCTGATATTGGCCAAAAAGCATAGGAAAACCTACAAATCTAACCGATATCGATAATTTGTTAATAAATCTAGACGAGATGACAGTGATGCGCTCGGAAGTCAAAGCCTAGATAAACTCGATAACTTTTGAATAGATCTGAACGAAGCTACAGTGATGCGCCCGGTAGCTAAAGCTCAAATATACTCGGTAAAACAAAAACTCACCAGCAAACTAAGTCGCTCGAATGTGAGGCGTCCTTGATCAACTTGAAAGAACTCGTCGAAAAAGAAAAGAAAAGGCGAAGTCGCCGAAAAAATGCAAAGAAATTGTAAAGTTTTATTGTATTGGATGTGTATCAAGTTTTCCCGATCCCTTACAACTGATATTTATAGCCTAGCGCTATCAAATCCTAGCCGATTACGGCAAACATTACATGACCTAAAAGAAAAGACTTATTAAAAATAAACTACTATAAATATTACAACCGAATCATCAAAATTTTTGTAGAGTCTGGGTCCTCTTCTCCTCCCTTGATTTCATCGGCAACTCTCCATCGGCCGAGCACCAGAGTGGGCAAATCAGCATCTTCAAAGCATATTCCTCTGGTCCATCGGACGGACTCCATCGGACGATTCCAACACTGTGCATCTTTTGGTTTCTTCCAAATCGGCCACCTTCCCTCCATTAAAAATCATCTTCCTTGACACGTGTCAAAAAATGGTGTCAACACATGCCCTCCAGTTTTGGAGTAATTTTATTTTGTTCTGAAACTATTTCAATCTAGCATTTATAGCCATTCCTCATATCCCATGCGCACGGCTTACTCCGTACAACAGAGTAAAACTCTTCTTTGCCCCTGGCTCTTTGCCTTCCGCCCGCGCAAACCCAACGCGCCGATTGACCTTCTGCCTTTTTATCTACCCAGATTGGGCCATAAATATCACCCTTTGGCCTTGCACCGGCAACAAGCCTCTATTAGCTACAGCACCTCCTTCCTTCTTCCTTCAGTAAAAACCCTAGGTCTTCCTGTAGCAATGGCAGGCATCAAGCGCTCCAACGAGGGTCCTTCCGACGTCCCTCCGGCGATCCGGCGTCGCTTGGGATAAGCTTCTCCTCTTTACCCCCAATTACCACATTCTGGCTTGATTCTAGTCTCCAATTTTTGCACAGCGACGGCGCCTCCTCTTCTTCGGACTCCTCTGGCTCGGAGGGGCCCCCTTTCCATGGTGTTCCCGAGAGCACCAAGGAGTTCATCCGCCAGCTCCTTCGTGAGAAGGACGAGGCTCGGCAGAACTACTCCTAGGAGACCATCAGGTCTCAGCGCCTCGCCTCCAAATTGGAGGCGGCACAAGCCGACCGGGCCATTGTTCGGGCCCAACTCACCGCCGCCGACTCTAGGGTTGCTTGTGAGTCACTGCTTCCAAAGTAGTATCCCTTCTGGTTTTCTGATCTCTTTTCTGATACTTCGCTTCAGTCCGGGAGTCGCAGATGTAGGCCCTCCATGCCGCAGCCGCCACCGTAACCGGATCGGTGAACGCTCGCGGCGACACCATCGCTGCCCGCCTACAGGACATCCCCATCGCATCCGCGAGGTCGCCGGACATGGGGTCCGTCACGGCACTGTCGTAGCCCTCGCCACAGCCTATTTCCAGACTGGTCACGACCTCCTGCAGGTCGAACTGGTCCACCTCCCGCTGGGAAGCGAGGACTGGTGGATCTTCGAGGAGCTCGCCAACAACATGGAGATGGCAGCCGCCGCCATCTCTGAAGATGTTAGCATAGAGGCAGTCATCGGCAATGTCTTTGCCGATGATTAGATTTCTAGGAGTAGCATCTTCCTAGAAATAGTCTTTTGTATCGGCCAGATCAACTGATCAGCCCTTTTGTAAACAACATCATTAATGAAGTATCCCTTTCTCTTGTTAACTTCCACTGCAACTTTTCTATTGATAATGCAAAAAAATCAACTTTGACCTGAATCTGAACAATCCGGTTTGTGTAGATTTTTTGCACTAAGGGCGATATATGTCATATCGTCCATAACAATTCAACCGATAACTTGAATCAATCGGCTATGCATCCACCCAAACACTAGGGTAATACTTCTTCAAATATTTTCCATTAAGAGCTCTAGAATACTCTTCCCCTTCGAGCATCTACAAAATGTAAGCATTGCTAGGAACGCATCTACTTATTCTAAACAGTCCCTCCCATGTTGGAGAACATTTGCCGAATTTTGAACTCTTTGTTCCTATTGGCAAAATCAATTTCCAAACTAATTCTCCTTGCTCAAAGGCTTTGGCTTTTACCCTTTTGTCATACCATCGGCCAATTCTGGCTTTGTTCGCCTCAACATTCACAAGAGCCTTCAGCCGATGGCCAGCTAAATCTTCCAATTCATCTTTCATCAGAGCAGAATACTCATCGGCCGTCAACTGATCCTGAAACGTGACACGTCGTGAATCAAGCTTCAACTCCCATGGTAGAATAGCTTCATGTCCGTACACCAGATGATATGGAGACACCTTTGTAGCACCATGACATGCCATCCTATATGACCACAAAGCTTCATTAAGCACAGTATGCCACTTTCTAGGATATTCATCAATTTTCCTCTTGATCAACTTAATGACCCCTTTATTAGATGTTTCTGCTTGACCATTAGCTTGGGCATAATACGGAGAAGAATTCAACAATTTAATCCCCATTCCAGTAGCAAATTCTTCAAACTCATCTGATGTAAACATAGTACCCTGATTGGTCGTAATGGTCTGTGGAATACCAAACTGATAGATAATATGTTCCTTGACAAAGTCAATCATCTCCTTTGATGTAACATTTTTCAGAGGAATTGCTTCAACCCATTTGGTGAAATAATCAGTGGCCACCAAAATGAACTTATGATTTTTGCTATACGGTGGATATATCTGACCGATTAAGTCAATTCCTCATCCTCTGAATGGCCACGGCTTGATTATGGGATTCATGGCTGACGCAGGAACCCTTTGCACGCTCCCAAACTTCTGGCATTCTTAGCAACCTCTGTAATATGTGCAGCAATCTTCTAACATTGTTGGCCAAAAATATCCGTTTCTCCTAATCACCCATTTCATCTTATAGGCCGATTGATGGGACCCACAGACCCCTTCATGAATTTCACCCATTAACACCTTTGCTTCTTCTTTATCGATGCATTTGAGCAAAACTCCATCAATCGTTCGATAATACAAATCTTCTTCCAACAGCACATACTTGATTACTTCGAATCTGATTTTTCCGTCTACTTTCTTGGAGGGATCTTTCAAATAATCAATAATCTCCTTCCTCCAATCATCGGCCATTAATTCTAAAGCCGTCACTCCTTCTATCGGCCGATACCCTGAAGCATGCTGAGCCAGCCAATTTGCATCACTGTTATGAAATTTTGGAACATGCTCAATGGTCACCCTCTTGAATTCCTTCAGCAATTGGAGACATTCTTCATGATATAATCGTAAAATATCATCTTTGCATTCATATTCTCCAATTAACTGATTAATTACCAGCATAGAATCTCTAAAAATTTTAACAGCATAGGCTTTGATTTCTTGAAGTAATTGAATCCCTTTAAGAATAGCACGATATTCAGCTTGATTATTGGTTGTGGACGCTTCAATCGAAAATGAAAACTCAAAATTTGCCCCCCCCAGGGGAAATCAGCACCACACCAATTCCATAACCATTCCCGCATGAAGATCCATCAAAGAATAAAGTCTAGGGGACAAGATCTACCATGTTTAGCTCTGGCCCACAATGTTGTACAACAAAATCGGCCATAGCCTGACTCTTAACTGCTTTAGCCGATTCGTATCTCAAATCAAATTCTGACAAAACCAGGATCCATTTTCCTATTCTCCCATTTAAAATTGGCAGCGAGAGCATGTATTTAATGACATCATCTTTGCTCATGACAACACACTCAGCCGATAATAAATAATGTCTAAGCTTAGTACAGGAAAAATATAAGCAAAGACACAATCTCTCAACGGGAGAATACCTGGTTTCAGCATCCAACAACCTTCTGCTCACAAAATATATAGCTCTTTCTTTTCCCTCAAATTCTTGAATAAGGGCCGATCCAATAGCACATTCATCAGCCGATAAATATAATTTAAACGGCTTATGCTTTTTGGGAGGAACCAACACTGGAGGATTAACCAAATAATATTTGATTTCATCTAGCGCCTTCTGATGCTCCTCTCCCCATACTAACTCTTGATTGGCCTCTAACTTCAGTAAAGAACTGAACGACTGAATTTTCCCAGACAGATTAGATATAAATCTTCGAATAAAATTAATCTTGCCGATCAATGACTGAAGTTCAACCTTTGTCTTGGGGGCTTCGACTTTGTCAATAGCTGATATAGTCTTCTGACTAATTTCAATCCCTCGCTCATGTACCACAAAACCCAAAAATTGGTCAGCCGACACACCAAAGGCACATTTATTCGGATTCATCTTCAAACCATGCCTCCTTGTGCATTCCAAAGCTCTACGCAGATCAGCCAAATGCTCTTGGTGCCCCCTCGACTTCACAACTACATCATCAATATATATTTCCACAATTTTGCCGATGAGTTCATGAAAAATATAATTCATGCCTCTCTGATACGTAGCACCAGTATTTTTCAGTCCGAAGGTCATGACTACCCACTCAAATAAACCAAGATGCCCTGGACATCTGAACGCAGCCTTGTGGATGTCTTCTTCTGCCATAAAAATTTGATTATATCCAGCATTGCCATCCATAAAACTGATCACCTTGTGCCCAGCAGCGGCATCTACCAACATATCGGCTATCGACATAGGGTAACCATCCATTGGCGTAGCCTTGTTAAGATCCTTGAAATCAATGCACACTCGTAATTTGCCATTCTTTTTGTAAACAGGAACCACATTAGAAATCCATTCGGCATAACAACACTGCCGAATAAAATTAGCTTCAATTAACCGTGTAATTTCGGCCTTTATATCTGGAAAAATCTTAGGATTGCATCGTCTTGCTCCTTGTTGATATGGCCGATACCCCAGTTTTATAGGCAAACGATGTTTCATAATAGATCTATCCAAGCCAGGCATCTCATAGTATTCCCAAGCAAAGCAATCTTTGTATTCCCTTAATAAATTCTTCAGTTCCTGCTTGTATTTGGGATCCAAGTTGGCACTAATAAACGTCGGTCTTGGTCTATCACCATCTCCGATATCAATTTCTTCTAATAAATCGGCCAACGTAAACCCATGCCCCAACTTTCCTCATTCTTCTAGGAACTCATCCATTAGGAACTTTCTGAAGAACCGACTGCTTGGATCGGTGTGGAACCGACTTGCGATTTGACTCCCTTCCTGTTTAGGGTTTGCTTCTGCTCTTCCTCTATGATCTCCAGTTGGCATAGCCTCTGAACACGTCACTTCTGAGACCTGGTCAAACCTCCTGGACACCACTGAGATTGACATGTACGATCAGGTTCACGCTCTAGATCTCTCTGCATCGGCTGATCATTTTGCATCCTGTCATCGGCCATCTGTTCTAGCCAATCGCGTGCGGGTGCTCTTCTTCCAGCAGGATCACGTAGCATGGTCCTGGCCCCCAGTCGATCATGCACCGATACCTTTTTTCTAGCCGATCATGCACAAGAGTGCACTCACGTCGATAGGGTTCATCAATATGACGTGGCCTCTTATATGATCGGCGGCCTTGACCATTGCATTCGGGACAATCATATGCCGATGGCAATGTCAACCCTTCTTCCCAGCAGTAGACAAAGAAAGGACATCTTCAATGATCTTTCTCACGACGTTCCTCCTCTTCTCTGCACTGCTACCTTTCACGATCACGTTGAAACTTGTTCAACAGCATTTGAGACGTGACACGTCTACGTGGCACCGATGAACATTCAGCTTTATCTAGTGGACCCTTCCCTTCGACCTCATCGGCCGCTACCTGTGCTTTGGGATCAACAGCCCCAGATTTCTTGGCCGATGACGACGTCAGAACCTTGGCTTGATAAGGACCTTTGTCTCTGACCACATCAACCATGTTCGTAGCGAAAGGATGCCCGTCAATCTTCATCGTCTTCTTGGGAGTTTCAAACTTGAACTTTCCTTGCTCGAAAGCCATCTGAATCTGCTGCCGGAAGACCTTGCATTCATTTGTATCATGCGACATGGCATTGTGCCACTTGCAATACTTCATATGCTTGAGCTCTTTCTCCGATGGGATCTTGTGGTACGGCTTCAACTTGATCAATCCTTCCGACAATAACAAGTCAAAGATCTTGTCGGCTTTGGTGATGTCAAACCCATACGACTCAGGCTCTTTCTTCCCGAACGGACACGTCACCGGCTTCTTGCTGTTCTGTATCCACTCAGCTGATGCGACCGTTTCTTGCTCCTCTTCAGAATCATCGTTAGCAGAATATTTCACATAGTTTATCTTCTTCTAAAAAGGCTTCTTGGACTCGTAGGATCGAGTCTCTCCTGACATCCTGGCTGCAATTTGGCTAATGCTCTCAAATTCTTGAGACGCATACTTGTCTTTAGTGTGCGGTAGGAGCCCATTAAATGCCACTTCTGCCAACTGCTGATCGGACAGAACCAGACTGTAGCATCGGTTCTTGACATCCCTGTACCTTTGAATGAAAGCAGAAACTGATTCATCATTCCTCTGCCTTAAGCTAGTCAAATCAGTCAACTTCAATTCAGTAATCCCAGAGTAAAAGAACTGATGAAACTGTCTCTCTAGATCGGCCCAATATAATATAGAGTTTGCTGGCAAAGTGGTGAACCAAGCAAAGGCCGATCCAGACAAAGACAAGGAGAACAAACAGACTCTGAGTGCATCATGGTTGCCCGTTTCTCCCAACTGTAGAAGGAGCCTATTAACATGTTCCATTGTAGAAACTTCCCCCTGCCCCGAGAACTTTGTGAAGTCAGGCATCTTGTACTCTGTGGGAGAGGAATCTGATTATAAGTCGGAGGATAGGGAGTCTTGTACATAACAGATTGTTGCTTCGGCCTTAAGCCAAACTGCTCCCTCATCACTTCAGCTATCTTTGTACTCCAATCAACTTGCTGATCAGCTGCTAGCATCTACTGAGGAGAAGCCATGCTCGCTATGTTAGCCATCATAGCAAGCTGTTGTGGCATATACAGCATCGGCTGACCAGCCGATTGCATCTGTTGCCCTTGCTAGGACACCCGATTGGGTGTCTGCTGAGTCATCGTCGGCTGTGGAACTGATGAACTAGCTGACTGTTGATCAGTAGGTTCCATGTACGGTATGCTAACACATCGTATCTGTCCAGTTGCCTGATTGTGGAAAACACAGTTGACTCCCTTCTGATGAGGTGATTGCGAAATCAATACTTCTGAAGGAGACTGGGGCTGAAGCAGGATAGCAAGACACTGATGTGGGGTCATCGGCGGTGGTGCCGATGCATCCTGCTGAGTACCCATCGGCTGGGTGGCCGATGGATCAGGCTGAGAGGTCATCGGCTGAGAAGCCGATGCGTTGAACTGTCCTTTGACTGGTGTGGTAAACAAATCTGGATGCATACCATATCCAGTCGTTGGATCCCATCCTTTGGGAAATCTAGATGCGGATCCACCCTGCATAGTTGTAGGGATTGGCGAAGTGGTCATGTAGACAGGAGCTGTTGTAGTCGCCGATGCTGTAGCAGTAGTTTGTGGTGGCACCTGACTGTTGCTCGTTCCTGCCTGGCTATTTTGATCCGACAGAGCTGCTTCCATAGACACTTCCAAAGGGACATATTGCATCCGATCTGGTTGTATGTTGCAAGAACCCATGCACCCTGGAAACGTACCTTCAATGAAAGTTTTGACCACTGCGTTGTGCACCGTGTTGCCATAATGGTCGCACTCTTGATGAAAGCCTGCACCACAGCTTGGCCAACCGCATCTATCATCTTATTTTCATGTTGAGCCTCTGTCAATGGCTGGAAGGATGGAAGATCAAACTTCTTGATCACCTCGCCAGATCTGGTGACACTTTACAATTTGAGGCATTCACGTTTAAACTTCTCCACCAGCTCTTCATATTCCTTCTTTTGTTCTTCTTTGAGCTTCTTCAGGACCAGAAATCTGGTTCTCTTCACTAACCGCAGATTTATCAATAATGTCCACCATGTTGAAGCTTTCGGTCCCACCAGGCGTGCCAAAAGATGTGTTGACGTAAAAATCAACACACTGGAATCCGAGGGCAAGTATTCGCCAAGCCCCGAAAAGTCAACCAAGTCAATTTGACCTGAAATTGATAAGGAAGAAAACAAAGTCAAATTCAAGAGCATATCGACTAGGATTCCGAATATCTCTCACACAGGCGTATCGGAAAGCTTTGCCGATACAGTAAACGACAAAAAGAACATTAAATGCGAACGTGCAATAAACGAGCACGTCGTCAGTATCAGCCAATGCACTAAAAGACAACCGACTTGAAGTAGCTGATTACGCGTATAAAACAAAATCTAAGCTACGAATGTATAACTTAAATGATGTAAACTAAAAACAAATCTAAACCGGCTTTTGAGATAACAAAAGTGTTACTGCAAAACATAAAGCCGATCTAATATATTTTTAGCAGATAGATCTGATAATGGCCAAAAAGTATAGGAAAACCTACAAATCTAGCCGATATCGATAATTTGTGAAGAAATCTAGACGAGACGATAGCGATGCGCTCGGAAGTCAAAGCCTAGATAAACTCGATAACTTTTGAATAGATCTGAACGAAGCCACAGCGATGCGCCCGGTAGCTAAAGCTCAAATATACTCGGTTCAACGAAAATTCACCAGCAAACCAAGTCGCTCGAATGTGAGGCGTCCTTGATCAACTTGAGAGAACTCGTCGAAAAAAAAGAAAAGGCGAAGTCGCCGAAAAAGTGCAAAGGAATTGTAAAGTTTTGTTGTATTGGATGTGTATCAAGTTTTTCCGGTCCCTTACAACAGATATTTATAGCCTAGTGCTATCAAGTCCTAGCTGATTACGACAAACATTACTTGACCTAAAAGAAAAGACTTACTAAAAATAAACTACTTTAAATATTACAACTGAATCATCAAGATTTTCGTAGAGTCTAGGTCCTCTTCTCCTCCCTTGATTTCATCGGCAACTCTCCATCGGCCGAGCACCAGAGTGGGCAAATCTGCATCTTCAAAGCATATTCCTCTGGTCCATCGGACGGACTCCATCGGCCGATTCCAACACTGTGCATCTTTTGGTTTCTTCCAAATCGGCCACCTTCCCTCCATTAAAAATCACCTTCCTTGACACGTGTCAAAAAAACGGTGTCAACACTTTTGCAGGACAGAAAATAAACAATCAAGGAGCGGCGTACAAGAACTCCATCATCCACACAACGCTCCTTGGTCCCATGAGAAGGCAGATGCTTGAGGAACCAAGCTGAACAAATGCAAATCTTTGCTTCATGTATATGAAGCTTAACTCTTGCACTTTTGTTCAGTGAGTTCTTTCAGGTATGTATCCCACACACCTCATGCATTCTCACTCATGTCTCCATCCTGCTAAGTTGCACATCTTGTCCACTTTGCCATCCCAAGAATAAAAAAATAAAAATACAATAATAACTAAAAAAATAAAAATAAACTCTAGTGCTTCAAGCACTTCTCGTTTTTTGATTCAATAAAGTTTAGACTCTCCGGTGTTCGAAACCGGTAGAGTCTTTGTTTGTTTCCACTTTTGTTTTGATGAATAAAATAGCTAAAAAAATAAGTGTGGAGGAGAACTATCAAACTCAACAACCACTCGTTCAAGATCTCCCCCAACACATTGCACAAATTTAGATGGCACAGCATACAAAAGAACAGGATGGATGAGATCCAGGGAGGGATGGTTGAACCTCTGGTTCAGCCAAACCACCCCTGAATCACCTTTCTCCTCTTCTTCTTCTACAAACGAAGGTTTGTGCAACACTACCCTCAAACTCCCTCATCCTTGAGTTTAAAGGAATTGCATGTTGATCACTAAAATTAAACTCAAAGAACCCTGCCAATCGTCTTGTGCACTCCATGCACTTCCATGAATAAGCTTGCATACTCTTTATTCCTCGCATTCTTTCTAGTTCTTGTGAACATCTATCTTTATAGGGACCCCATGCTATCTAAGTAATTGACTAATGTGATATGATTGGATGAACGGAACCATGCTCTTGCTTGCAAAGCACTTGGAATTTCTTTTCAAAAAAAATCATCAATGGCTTGTCTCCTCAAATTAATGAAAAGTCCTACTAAAGCCAAAGTTAGATTTTCTTGTTCAAACCTTCTTATACAGTTTGACTTTGCTTTGATTTTTGTCAAATTCTTTGACCCATGTTAGAGACTTGTCATACTCTCATGATCAAGAGATCACATACACATCTCCTCACATGCTATACTTCTACACTGGAAGATAGCAAACATTATCGTCCACCCACATAATAAAACTCCATGACATTCCATGACTCATTCTCTCTAAACTGACCATCAAGAATGTGAGCTATGCAAAAAGAAATAAAAAATACATACCCAAAGAAGGTATGCCACATGCTCAAAAGGCATATCAAAAAAAAAGAAGAAAAAAGATGCATATCCAAAGAAGGTATGCCACATGCCCACAAGGCATGTCAAAAAGAAAAAAAAAGAGAGAGAAAAAGAGAAAGATAGTCCACATCCATAAAAAATAAAGAAGAGAGATGGATCATACAAAGGAGTTCATCCACCCTCCACCAAAAATTCCCACACACTTGCACATCTTGATCAGACTGTATGACTCGTTTCTGCTTGGATCTTGTTTTTGACTTAACAATATAAGCAAAGCAAACATGCCTCTTTATTCCTACCCTGAGCTCCACATAAGCCTGATTAGATGATAGGAGAAAAGAAGGCAATATCTTTGCCTTGGTGTGGATCTGAAACAAAAAGAGTGATTCGAGAGATTAATTTGAGGAGCAAGACTGTTCTTTTATTTCAAAATATTAAAACCCAAGTTTCTAAGCTGGAAGAGCTAGGAACCTGAATTCTGCATTGTTCCATTCTTCAATTACCCGAGAAAGCATGGTAGCCACTCCAAAGTTCACAAAACTGGAGGAAACTTGGAATAACTTGTATGCAGGTTACATCCAAGGAGTGGCATCCACCTTAGTCCTTTCTCCTTCACTCGAGGACGAACAAAGACTAAGTGTGGGGGTATTGTTGATGGCTGTTAAGTGCAAAATAAATGCCGTCAACTCCTACATAAACGCTTAAAGAATAAGCACCAGAAGTAGTGATAGGAGTTATTACTGACGAATTCCACAAGTGTTGGTGAATTATTGATTACAGGTACACAAGTCCGGAATAACATGAAAACACGCAGAGAACACAGAACAAATGCACAGAAGATCATATCCTGCGTTACACAAAGATTGAGGGCCCATATGGCGTGCCTACTCAACTTCAGCCCGTGCACCCCTTATCCACATAAGGATCCCACAAGGAGTGCGCCAACCAAAGATGAGCTCAAACGGCCTCAAAAAGGGGCCGGCCGGCCCCCTAGGCCGGCTGCCCCCCACTGGGCCTAAATAGGTCCAACTTTCTCCTGCAGTCTTCCGCCGTTTCCCTACGCCTGTTCCGGATGGAGATAGTTCCAACTCATGAATGCAACCACGGATCCACCCATGGAAAGGCTATATAAGGAGGAGGAGAGCCCTCAACACAGGACACACCACACAAGAGAAGATGTAGAGCTCCATTGCAAAAGCGGGGCCCTGCCTAGGCTAGTGCTTAGAGTAGGAGGAGGATGAGGAGTAGTTCGGGGAAGCGCCGAGCCTGTCGGCGGTCTTCTCCAATCTTGTACCTCTACGGATGCTGGCTACCTCTGGTATGAGTAAGTTAGTATTTATGATTCCTATCTTGCATAGTACTTTCGTATGGGTGAGATCAGTTCTCTTACTCGTGGGTTCGTCGCTCCATATTTATACAGAGTGCAGTAGTTTGCTATGGGATATCAGATGTAGTTAGACTGCAGTAGTAATCAGTAGCATAGACGTGGTGTCTAGGCTAAGGGCTACCTTTGTTTGCCTTATATCCCACAGTTGTTAGAGGTAGGCCGCAGGTGGTGACAGCTCTGTCGGTCCTTCGTAATCCTCCACGTTCGGATATAGCGTAGAGTTGTTGACCAGAGTCTCCTGACCATTTCAGGGGTAAGCCGGTGCCCGAAGAGAGTCTTACCCAAGAGATCGACATTTAACTCATCTTTAATGGTACTGCAGGAATCCTCTCCAGCCTTGCCACTTAATCTTGGTGTGTCCTTGGACCAACTAAATTAGGAGTTAGTGCACACACGTTTCCTATGGAAATGATACCCTTGAATACCCTCGAGTGAAAGCTACAACGGTATCCGTGCGCTTGCGAATTTATTCGCATCGTTAAAATACCCAACAGTCGTCTTGTTGGCTTCATTTCTTGCCACACTGGCCTCGATCCATCGTTGCGACGGTGTCATCTGACTTGCGTTTCTTGTCAAAATTGCGCTGGTTCTTGTCAGAGCGTGAGTCGTCGTTGCACGTTTCTTGTCAAAATTGTGCTGGTTCTTGTCAAAGCGCGAGACGCCATTGCACTTCTGATTGTTATCATCGCGACGAGGAAAGCGATCGCGCTCTTGTTCTTCTTGATCGGCCCACTCCAGCATCATGTCGCGGAGGGCCATGACCGAGAGGGGTTGGTTTCTTCCGAAGTCACAATAGAGCTGCTGAGTGGCGAGGCCATTGTGGAAGCAGTCGATGACGTCGTCGACGGCGATGTTGGCGATGGTCGAGCGGGTGTCGAAGAACCTCTTGATGTATGACCTCAGGGTCTCGCCACATTCTTGTTTACACACGCGCAGGTTGTGGCGAGTGGTGGGTCGATGGATGGAGCCTTGTAAGTTGTCGACGAAGAGCTGCTTCAGGTCCTCCCATAAGTGGATCGAGTCGTGCTTTAAGCTTTCGAGCCACGTGAGGGGTGCGGATTCCAAAGCCATTGGGAAGTAGATTACTTTTGTATAATTTGTCCCTCCTGCAACTTCAATAGCGGTAGAGTAAATACGAAGCCATTGATGAGGGTCTTGCTTACCGTCGTATTTCTTCAAATTCTGCATGTTGGTAGGGTTGAAGCGGATCGGGTACTCGGCGTAATTGATGTTTTGGCTGAATGAGGGGAAACGATCCGTTTCATCCGCTAAGCGTCCGTGGCGTCGGGCGTTGATAATTTCCCGTGCATCGCAGAAATTACCACGACCATGATCATGGTTCCTTGATGGGCCCGAGTAGCAACTTTCGTCTTGGTATCTTGATCGTTGGTGGTGGGGTGGACATGGTTGCTGGTTAGCTTCTTGATTTCCTTGTGGCCGTGCCGAGGTGCGGCTATTGCGAGAACCAGAAGGAATCGGGTTCTATCTGTCGATCTGGTGAAGGGCTTCTCTGGTAAGGCGCTGCATTCGACGGACTTCTGGTGTGTCTGGTATTTTGCATCAATATGGCCGCTTCAGCCAAGTTGACTACTTGGCTGCAGAATGCTGGTCCGCCAACTTCATCAAAATCCTGTTGTAAATTGCGTGGGCCATAAGGTTCTACAGGGGCATGTTGAGCTCGTGCAGTGGCGTTCCTTCTGCAGATAGCGCGACTACGATTCCTCCGGCGTCAATTATCTTTGTCTTGCTGGGATTCGCCTTGCGGAGCGTTTACCGAGAGCCCATCATCAGAGACTTGATCCAAATTTTCATTGGCATATTGTTCAGCTTGAGAACCGAGGCCGCTGTTCTCTCCATGAATCGAGATGTACACCTGACGATCGAGTGTCGCATGAGTAGTACTGTAGTCGACCAGGGCAATGTCGCCTACTCATTCTTCCTCGATCGGGGAGAGTGGTCTACCCGCTTGATAGGGTAGATCCTGGAGGCAGGCGACGAGACGAGCGTTATCGAGTAGTTCGGCAGGCTCAAAGCCCTTCCAGTACACGAAACGGCTTCGTGGCGTAGCGATGATAGTCAAACTCGGGTGATCAGCGAGTTCTGGATCGAATTTGTCATCCGAGTCAGGGTAGGAGTCGAAAACAGGTGCCTCCCGATGAGCGGTGACCTCCCGGTTGACGATCCTTTGGTTGAATTTGCCACACATGGTTGTCACATACGATGCGGCCGCATTCTGAAGTCCCAACGATAGTTCGGGTTGAGATGGTTCGAAGTAGATCGAATCTAATCCGAGAGGCGCCAAGCAAGTCGAAGAAGTGTCTGATAGGGACAGCTTTTTGATCTCGTCGACGAGTTCTGGCAGTAAGAACTCGGCGGAAATGATTCCATCGTGTTGTTCTTGCTAAGGTGCCTCCGCGCTCATGGTGGTGGCCAGATGGCTATCGAAGCCGCCAGACCCGTTGGCCGTGCAGATCCATGAGCCGAAGATGAAGGTTGTGCCTGCACTGATCACAGGGAGGTCGAAGTTGAAGGATGCCATCGAATTCTTTCGATGATCGTCGGCGAAGCCTCCTACCTGGCGCGCTAGCTGTCGGTGTTTTACCGCCAAGCTCTCCGAGGTATACCCCGAGGAGATTGTTTGTAGGTAGGGACTCACCGAGATCAGAATGCGATGGTGCAAGGAACACAAAGATTTAGACAGGTTCAGACCGCCGAAGCGTAATACCCTACATCCTATGTGGTTGTTTGTATTGCCTTAGGTGTTGATGTTTTTTGGAGGGGTCCCGACCCGCCCTTATATAGTCTGGGAGAACAGAGTTACATGGAAAGTCCTAGCCGAGTACTATTAGAGTCCTACTCCAATGAGGTCAAGTAGTTTCCATGTACATCAACTAGTCCTACATCCGTACGAGTAGTTACAATAGAGATAAGGTACATCCACGTGCTATTCCTTACTCTAGAATGTTCCACGCCTGTGAGCAGTCCCGCTACCCCGGATCTGACATCCTCCACCTCCGCTGCCCACCCCTGCCTCCTCCTCCGCCCCTGCCTCCTCCGCCTCCGCCGCCCACCCCTGCCTCCTCCTCCGCCCCTGCCACCTCCGGCCGCAGACTCTCTCTGTCCGGTGGAGGCCCGCGTACTCAAGAATGTTCTACGCCTGTGAGCAGTCCCGCTGCCCCGGGTCTGACATCCTCCACCTCCGTCGCCCACCCCTGCCTCCTCCTCCGGCCGCGGACTCTCTCTGTCCGATGGAGGCCTGTGTCCGCACGATGCAAGACCGGAGGAGAAAGGACAGGAGGCAGCGCGCGGCTCCGACCCTCGACGGCGCAGCTCTGGAAAGGCGGCAAGGCGAGGAATGGCTAAGCGACGCAGACGCCCAGTTTTTTTTTTACCACCTGGACGCAGGCGACGCCTTGAAAACAGAGATCATCACAATAGAAGGCTACTCAGTGACCGTCACTATTGTTGTCCAAGTAGGCTGGAGCATGGGAGGATCCATCTCCAGTCTCTCTCTACATCCAAAGCCAAAGAAGAAACAATTCATGAGGATAGATATTTCATGATTGACTATACAGTTAACAAAAAAGCTAGGTATAGTTTGGTTCTTTGTCAAAAGTCAATGTTCTAGCAATCTGATCCACCTTACCATGTCATTTTGTTCCTCCACAAGCATGTCAGGCGGTATAACTATGTTGGCTTTTTTAGCAATGAACTGCAAGCAAAGAAGTAGCAACATGAGCATATTTTTAGACCTTCAGTTGCAAATAGACAATCTAGCAAATTAGAATTTGACCTCGAGTAGACAATCCGTCCGCTTCACATGTCGAGTCAAGACTGCATTTTGTTGAGTTAAGCGACGGTTGTTCTGAACTTCCTCCTCATACCTTCTGAAGAGATTTTGGTAAGACCTTGAGGTTGATGGCCTTATCTCACTTGCCTTAGCAGAATCAATAATTGGACCCTTCTTGACAGCACCATCTCCTATTGCAAGACGACCATGGGACAAGCCACCATCAACGTTATATGCTATCTGCCCATCAAAAGGTTTCTCTTGCCAATTATCTGGATACTTCTCCTGGAGTGCTGCATTGTAGTCATCCTTGAAATAACAAAAGTTAGTAGTCGCAAGCTAAAAACAGAAAAGGAAACACACTTAAGCTTGAAAGTAAGTAGAAATTCAGCTGCATCTACCAGTGTGCTCAAATAATTGTTTGGAATGGAAAAATTCTTAGGAAACCTAGAATTGGGAGGGAGGAGTTCATGCAGAAGATCCACAAAATCATCATAGCATGCCACTGAGAGATTGTATTGAGATTTAATAGCCAATAAACGAGCAACAGCAGATAGACTAGAGTGCAAGGTTTGGTCATGTACTTGCTCATCAGCACTTACAACCATTGTTTTCAAGGCGTCGCCTAGGCGTCCAGGCGGTAAAAAAAGCTGGGCGTCGGGGTCGCTTAACCAGCATCCGCCTTGGACATCGATGCCGGTCGATTTGAGCCTGCAGAGCAGAGAACAACGCAACTGTGGGATCAAGGAGAGCGCTGGTGAGCATCATCTCCACCATACTGTACAAATCATTTTGATCTTGTACATGCACTCAGCCACTCATGGTTGGGAGAACCCACGAGCGTTGCGCACAGGGACGGCCATCGAACGGCACGCCTGGGAAACAACAGAGCAATCAATGGGAACGAAGGTCACAGGAAAGACGCGGGTAGGCGGGGGCGGCACCAGCGGCAGCAATAGATGAGGAAGGAGACACCTGAGCCCCGGTGGGAGGGGAGCAGAGTGGCGCCTCATGCGCCGGCAGCAGCGGCGGTGGCGGAGCGGCGACCCTGGCGTACAGGTAGCGACGACGGCGCCACCGAGGCCGGCGGCTGCTCGGTGCTTGCCACCGCCATATCCCTGCGCCGCTCCCCGCTAAACGAAGTGAGCGCGGAGCCGTCCGAGCAACCGCCGCCGCGGGCTTCCCCAGCGAGAGGAAGAGAGCGGCGGGATCGGGGATGGGGAGGCGACGGCCGGCGGCGGCGGCAGTTCGGGGGCAGAGAGCGCGCGGGCGCAGGAGGAAGGACACGTGGTGGGGAGGGCGCGGGGGAGGCGGAGACGGCGGCGCCGGGGAGGGGCGCGGGGGAGGCGGAGAAGACGGCGCCGGGGAGGGGCGCGGAGAGGACCGGGGACGGGGCGCAGAGGAAAGGAGGCGTCGGGAAGAAGATGGATGTGGAGACATTTACTGGAACAGTGATGTGCGGGTGGAGTAAACATGAACCGCAGATTTACCATCGAATGTTGTAAATTATTTTTACTATCGTGGCCATGAGAGGGCGCCGAGCAGTGCGCGTTTAACATATAATAAAAAGAAGGTGGAAAAAGACTGGAAGAGGACAAATTTGGGGGAAACTATGGAGTCACAGACGGACGGAGAGCGGGGAATTTTTCTCAGTTGCCACGCGCTTCTCATCCACCCCGCGCGCTTTTTTTGGCCTTATTTAGATGCAAAAAATTTTGGGTGTAAAGCACTGTAATATTTTCATCTGTATTTGATAATTATTGTCTTGTTATGGATTAATTAGGCTCAAAAGATTCATCTCGCAAATTATAGATAAACTGTGTAATTAGTTATTTTATTTAGATATATTTAATACTTCATGCATATGTTGAAAAATTCAATGTGATGGAAAATCTTGTAAAATTTTGGAATTTAAAACTAAACAGGGCCTTGGTGGTTGTGCCCTGTGTCTCTCTGTAACGTGGCCACCGCACCGCTTGCAGCGCGCGCGAGCCCAATCTGCAGCGCGCGGAGGGCACTGCAAGTGCTCAGCTTTTGGCCTGTGACGGTGTCTCTCCGACGGGAGTGAGTTTCCCAGACGGTACAGTGCAAGGGTGAGGGAAAACTTGTGCGGCTCTGACGGAAGCCTCTCAACCGAGGGGAATACTGCACACCGACGGGAGAAAACTGATCTGGTGTAGTGTTACTGGTAGTCTGAAGCTTATCAATCAATGCAAGTGATAACATGTCTTGCAAGTCCTGGTCTGTAGTACTAATTAATCTGTGACGTTTACAGTCTTTATTCATGTCCTGCCGAACACAATTTCAAACAGACCTAAAATGGATTAGAACAGGATTTGAATCGGACCTGGAATGAGTGGAGGAAGAGGATCCACTTGATCCTGTCCAGGAACTGTTCAGGGACAGGAACCAAGCCCCAGCAACCGAACGAGGCCAAATCGCGTGGACAGACTTGTCCCTCTTCTACGTTGTCTTCTCCGTCTCATTTTTCTTCGCGGACGGACGGCTAAGCCGGTTCCCCGATGGACACAAAGCATGACAGAGGGGCTCCAGCAGCCGCGTGTCCAGGATGAGTTGGACCTATTTCGTACCTGCAAACCCTCATGCGATCCGATTATGGTAGCACATCGTCCATGGAGTCAAGCCGAGCCCGATCCATGTTTATGATGAGCCAAGACTGTCAAGGACCAACCAAACCACGTTATAGTCCATCGTGGACAAATACCCGATGTGACGAGATTTCAACCATATACGCACCAAAATGTGAGGTTCTTACATCAGATTTGTCGGTACCTCTGAACTAGAGTACCCCCTCTTGCTGTGTCAAGACTCGTAGTTATCCGTAACTACGCCCAATGGAGCTGAGCAACCGGACCCCTGGGGTCCGACTCCATCTCACCGGACCAACGATCTCGGACCCGCATCCCGCTCGGGGTCGGGTCCGGTGTCACCACGTGTCCCAGAGAAGAGAGCACTCAGACAAAATAGCTGGGGGGCCCGGACCTCCCACGGGGTCCCGGACCCCTCGGTAGGGAGGGAACAGACACCCCGCCTGGGGGGTCCGGAGCCGCCGCATGTCCGCAGACGCAGATACGCGCGCGGTTGCCAAGCTTCCTCGGGAAGACTTGGCCACCTACCGCATTCAATGCGGGAGGCGTTAAGTGCGCTCTGCCACAGCAGAGACCGAGGAGACTTTCGCCAGGCTGTACTGTTGACCGCGCGTTACCAAGGTACACTGTACAGCCGTTGGCGCCACTCACGCCACGCACGTCAGTCTGCTACACCAGTTAGACACGATAACTCGGCGACGGAGTATCATAACGCCTACGCGATAGACCCAACAGTCTACGCCGCAACCTACACTGCCTCAACGGGCGCCTCGCCGATGAGACAGGAGAAGACCCCCCTCGGCCAGAGAGTCTACAGGACGATGAAGTGTATCCAGCAAGAGATTCTTCATCACTGTAGCATCACTACTGTCTAGTAAAACATACATACTTGTTGGACCCACTTGTCGGGGTCCGACGCCTGTGTACGCGTCCTCCTTGCTCTATAAAAGGGAGACGCCCGTTAGAGAAAGGTCAAGTCCAAAAGAAAAGACTTGGGGGCAGAGGATAGACTCATTCATTCCTAGTGCAATACACCACACAGTGGATGTAGGGTATTACGCTCCGGCGGCCCGAACCACTCTAAATCCGTGTGTTCTTGCGTTCTTGCCCCGAAGCTAGATCGGCCTAATAGCTTAGCACTTCCCCGACTACTCCCCCTCGGGGAAAAGGCGGGTGCGTTCCGCCACCTAGCTGTGGGTACCCCCAAAAGCCCACGACATTTGGCGCCATCCGTGGGGATATATGCAAGCATTGGCTAGATCTCCAGGCTTCGGAGGCTGAGCTCATCCTCTGCAACAGCGACGAGAAGATGAAGAAAGGCATGGCGTCACCCACGCCGCATGCCACGGCACCGAGACGACGATGCCCTCGGTGCGGCGGCGCGCGGCAGCAGCGCCTGCTATGCGTCGCCACTGCGACACCTCAAGGCCGGCGCGGCGGCGCGCGCGCGGAGATACCCGCTGTGCGTCACCCTACAACACCTCTGCGTCGGCTCAAGATTTTCTCTCAAGCAACCGCCAGGGTTCCCCGGCAGCGGTATGATGTCGGCTCAAGGCTTTCTCTCAACACGAAGCCTGGAGCCCACCACTGTCGCCCTGGGGAAGTTGACCGTCGACTCCTCCCTCCCCAGGGCTGAGTCTCTCTCGGTGCTGCTGCAGACAGGACTCCGCCACCAGGCGCGGGGGCCCAACGCCAGCACCAAGGTCGAGCCGGCGAACGACCGCCCTTCTACACGCTCCGTGCTCATTCAAACAAGCACCCAGCTCATGATGAGAGGTCATCGGGCCGGCCTCCGACGGCAGACGACGACAGCTAGCAACGGCAGGGCCACTCCCATTCAAAGTCAAAAAATTTGTTCCCATGCTATCTGAGCATAGGACAACTATTGTGCTGCGAGGAGCCCCGCAAGATCCCGAGGTGATGCAGGATGATGTTGTACAAGCATGTCCAAGGCGCCATCACCCCAACGACTCAGAAGAGCCCCCAAGAAGGTAGCTCCACTACGGCCAGCAACGTGCACGCCTGGCGGGGCGACGGCTGTAGGTTATCACTAGATAGGATTGAGTGTGTTTCTCCTTTGTAATGATTTGGTGCCTACATGTGGTCCAGAGCGGTAAAGGTCCGCCCTTGTAAATCCGATCTCTGGCTTCATCGCACAAACAGGCGACACCAGCAAGTGGTCCATAGCGGTAGAGGTCCGCCCTCGTAATCCCGACCTTTGATGTACACCACGAGTCAAGCAATAAAGGAGATTTGCTTCCTCGGTCCTATCTTTACTTTAACCTAATAGCACTTGTTCGTTCAACCTCCATGTTTCTTTCTCCCGCACGGAGTTTTTTTTCTTTAGTTGCTAACAATCCAAATTGAGTTGCTAGCTTGTGGTCAGGTTGGGACACCCCTTCTAGCTGGAAGGCAGTTCGGACCCCTAGGGACCTGCTCAGGAGAAGTGGTGCCCGTATCCTGGGGTAGAGAAGTTCTGCGTAGCTTAGCCTGGTAATGTACCCTAAGCCTACGTACTTCACTGCCCTGTTACGAGTCCCCTAGTATCCGAGTCTGCTGTCCCTAGAGGTCCCGGGCTCCTTTCTAGTATAAGGCCTGGTTTCCTACACCTTACTGCAAGGCCCGGTGACGTAATTCATGGGATCGTCAGCAACGATCCAAGTCCTCCGGTGGCCCGCTCCGGCGGAGACCGCTCGCCACGGTCGCTCCAAGTCCACTCCGGTGGCCCGCTCCGGCGGAGACCGCTCCCCACGGTCGCTCCAAGTCCACACCGGTGGCCCGCTCCGGCGGAGACCGCTCGCCACGGTCGCTCCAAGTCCACTCCGGTGGCCCGCTCCGGCGGAGACCGCTCGCCACGGTCGATCCAAGTCCACTCCGGTGGCCCGCTCCGGCGGAGACCGCTCGCCATGGTCGCTCCAAGTCCACTCCGGTGGCCCGCTCCGGCGGAGACCGCTCGCCACAGTCGCTCCAAGTCCACTCCAGTGGCCTGCTCCGGCGGAGACTGCTCGCCACGGTCGATCCAAGTCCACTCCGGTGGCCCGCTCCGGCGGAGACCGCTCGCCACGGTCGATCCAAGTCCACTCCGGTGGCCCGCTCCGGCGGAGACCGCTCGCCACGGTCGATTCAAGTCCACTCCGGTGGCCCGCTCCGGCGGAGACCGCTCGCCACGGTCGCCTGGAGCCGGGTCCGGGGAAGTAGTGCTGGCTCCCTGGGCGGTTCAAGGTCCGAGCAACCGCTTAGCTCGGTTCCATACCCTAAGCCTGCACCTTCGCCGCCTTGCGGAGAGCGCTCTAGTACCTGAACCTGGCAACAAGTGCTACGGCCTTGAAGGGGTCCGGAGCACTCGCTCTCAACATGAGCACGCCAACGCAATCAGCATTGCGTCACAATAATGGCCCCACCTGCGGGTTCGTACCTCTCCCGAGGTGTGCCCGGGGGCCACTGTCGATACCTCTGGACTAGGGTACCCCCTCTTGTTTTGTCAAGACTCGTAGTTATCCGTAACTACGCCCAATGGAGCTGAGCAACCGGACCCCTGGGGTCCGACTCCATCTCACCGGACCAACGGTCTCGGACCCGCAACCCACTCGGGGTCGGGTCCAGTGTCACCACGTGTCCCGGAGAAGGGAGCACTCAGACAAAACAGCCGGGGGCCCCGGACCTCCCACGGGGTCCCGGACCCCCATATACTATCCGGACACCTCGGCAGGGAGGGAACAGACACCCCGCCTGGGGGGTCCGGAGCCGCCGCGTGTCCGTAGACGCAGATACGCGCGCGGCTGCCAAGCTTCCTCGGGAAGACTTGGCCACCTACCGCATTCAATGTGGGAGGCATTAAGTGCGCTCTGCCACAGCAGAGCCCGAGGAGACTTTCGCCAGGCTGTACTGTTGACCGCGCGTTACCAAGGTACACTGTATAGCCGCTGGCGCCACTCACGCCACGCACGTCAGTCTGCTACACCAGTTAGACACGACAACTCGGCGACGGAGTATCATAACGCCTACGCGGTAGACCCAACAGTCTACGCCGCAACCTACACTGTCTCAACGGGCGCCTCGCCGATGAGACAGGAGAAGACCCCCTCGGCCAGAGAGTCTACAGGACGATGAAGTGTATCCAGCAAGAGATTCTCCATCACTGTAGCACCACTACTGTCTAGTAAAATATACATCCTTGTTGGACCCACTTGTCGGGGTCCGACGCCTGTGTACGCGTCCTCCTTGCTCTATAAAAGGGAGACGCCCGTTAGAGAAAGGTCAAGTCCAAAAGAAAGACTTGGGGGCAGAGGATAGACTCATTCATTCCTAGTTCAATACACCACACAGTGAATGTAGGGTATTACGCTCCGGCGGCCCGAACCACTCTAAATCCATGTGTTCTTGCGTTCTTGCCCCAAAGCTAGATCGGCCTAATAGTTTAGCACTTCCCCGACTACTCCCCCTCGGGGAAAAGACGGGTGCGTTCCGCCACCCGGCTGTGGGTACCCCAAAAGCCCACGACAAGATTAATTAAATTACACTTCTCGGACTAATCTGCACGCAGGGGCGAAGCCAGGTTCATTTTCCCTGGTGCACATGCACCACAGTGAAAAGCAAATTCTTAGTAGTTGATTCAATTTTTACCATGTAAATTATATCAGTTTTATTCTATGCAATGGAAAGTGCACCAGGGTTATTTCAGTCCTAACTTCGTCCCTGTCTGCACGCACGTGTTTCTTTCTCGTATTCCGGATACAATTCACTCATAATTCATTTAACAAACAATGTAACTTATTTTTTATTAATCGTGCACCAAAGAAAGGATAATGAGTTGGGGTTCGGAATCAAAATTTATATTGAATTTGGAAAAAGAAAAGTCGGTAGAAAAAAAATGCCAGCCCAAATCATGCTCTCCGTTCTAAGAGCATCTCCAGCAGTCCTCGAATAAAAATCTCCTAATAACATATTATTAGGATATTCTAATACCATTTTCATAGTTTATTGGGAGAGATACTTTTACGGTTCTCCAATAATCTCGTCCCAATACAACTAACATATTAGGAGAGCCACAATTCTCCCTTTATTTAAAAGTAGTTGGGGTGAAATATTAGGACAACCTAATGATTATTAGGAAGGGGGAGGTATTGGAAAGCTGCTGGAATATATCTTTTTGAGTAAATTGCATCCGGAATACAACAACTAGACACATGCGTGTAAATTGGTCCATGAACTTGTAATCTGCTTAATTCGATATGTGAACTTGGCACTTAGGTGCGTCTACTGTCCAAATCGTCCCACCACATTGCGTATGTCTACGATGGGCTCTGAGGTGGCTTCGTTGCAGCCTGGCTCGTCGAAAGCACTCGGCTCAGCTTGATGGACAGCTTGCTATTAAAATGAACAGATTGCATGAAGATTTGCAGGACCCATGAACTAGGGCAATAAAAATAGGTGCGGCTGCTCGACATCAGGAATCGCCGCCGCCGCCGGTGGTAATGAACCATGGCCCTAGTAGTCTTTTTACAATGGCCCTTAAATTTTTTAGTTCAAAATTATATAAAATTAGAGCCCGGCCCTTTTAAGGTCCGGCCCTTAGATTTTCTAGGCCAAAATCTAAGGCCCTTTACCACCCCTAGCCTCAACGTCGGAAAGCCAAAACTAATCCTCCTTAACACAGTTAGTTACCAATCGTGGCCCTAATACTCTATTCTTGCCCTTAATTTGCTCAATGGTGGAAGCATAGCATTGTTTGTATGCTGGCATAGAAGCTTTGCCCAGTTAGCTTGTAGTATGTGCGAGCAGTGCATGTGGATTATTCGACCAAGAACCTCTCTTTGTTTCCATGCCTTGAACATTTTGCATGTTAAGCTTGTTTCTCAGAATGAGTTGTTTCAGATCGTGCAAATCTGCTAGTGTATCTCTGAATCAAGTAGCCTAAATCCATGGAAATCCATGCTCTATTTGACCTATTTCTATAGCTTCGTGTCCTGCTTTGCTGCATGTACATGCCCCATTGAAATGATACCTAGACTTGTTCCTTCAGTTAATGTTATTGCACATCCATTTAATTAATTTCTGGGAGAAAGTTAGCACAGTTGGAGCACTGGCTTGTAGTGTTTCATGTTTACTGTTTTCCTGACTGATGTAAGATAAGTTATCCAATGCAGGTGTTCATGGTGACTACTTTAGTGTGGAGATGCATTATGAAGGATTTTTCTGTGGACTTGGCGAGAACAGGATATATATGGACAACAAGATAGATTGGTTTGAATTTTGCAACACTGATACATGGTCCCTATTGTATGTTGAGATTTGTCGGGGATTCTAGAATGCACAAATACAGCATCAGCTCCAGGGAAGTACTGAGTTCATGCCACAAGGGGCCACGTGAATAAAATGTTCGTCTTTGAGTTTATTCATCATTTTGACATGCATATTTTTATCACATTTTCTAACGCACATTTTGAATTCTTTCATTCTAAATTGTTCTAGAACAGAGTTCACCTTCCAGTTCCGTTTCGATTCTAATGCATATTGCTTGTACAAACCTTTTAGAGTAAATTGGATCATGTCATTCCAGATTTATAAATATCCAACAGACCATCCGTATCCTTCGTAGTTCAAGGTGCGAGCTGAGTGTGTGTGCGAATATATTTTTTTAGATTGATGCGGATTCATTTGTGAGCCACAGGCAACATCTGCGGTGAGCTGAGGTAACTCCAGCACGGCGAGCTGAGCCGTTCTACTCATGCTAAGCCGTTCCCCTTGCTATCTCATGCTCACAGTAGACAAATACGTGACATGGTGGGATTTGAACTGTAGACGCACCAGTGTCAAGTTCACGTATCGGATTAAGCAGATTACATGTTCATGGACTAATTTGCACGCATATACCTAGTTGTTGTATTCGGGATGCAATTTACTCTATCTTTTTCTTAATTTAACAGTTTATTGAGAAAGGAAGACCGCTGTAAAGTTCTAATTGGATCCAAGTGCTAATTGGTGAAAGTGCTAAACTTTAGCACTAGATTATCCAAATGGAAGTACTAATAAGGTGGGCTACACTTTAGTCTAGGTTTAAAAATTTTAGCATATACATAGATACTAATTTTTTTTTGAAAGCACCCAGAGCACTGGGGAGTCATGTAAGAAGTTAGGCGTCCACGCTGACCGGACTCAACGCAAACTAGGCTGCCTGAGCAGTCTCGGAACGCGCCTACTGAGCAATACACGCACACACACGCACACACGCACACCACGTGCTCGGCCCCACATAGATATTAATATGACAGCGTATCCTATAGAAACCAACCATCCTGTGCAAATTTTGGAGATGGTCATCCAATGGCTAGGAACAGAGGTAAGTTATTTTTCATTTAAATCCCCCACTCATCCATTCTAATCTCAAATTCCACGCTTGTACCTCCTCCAAACAAACCCGAGAGCGAGAATATCTCTCTCCAGTTTGTACCTAGGCAGAACTGCACAAAGCCAACCCACACACAGCCAACCGAGCGAGCGAGGGAGGCGGCGGAGAAAGGCATCAGCATGTCGTCGTCGGCGGCAGGAGATGGGGAGACGGTGCGGGCGTCGCACATCCTCATCAAGCACGAGGGCTCCCGCCGCAAGTCCTCCTGGAAGGACCCCGACGGCCGGGTCATCTCCGCCACCACCCGCGCCGACGCCGCCGCGCGCCTCCTCGACCTCCGCAACCAGATCCTCGCCGGCCAGGCCAACTTCGCCGACCTCGCCGCGCGCCACTCCGACTGCTCCTCCGCGCGCCGCGGCGGAGACCTCGGTACGGTCTATATCCCTGTCCCGGCTCCTTCGATTTCTTCGCTCCCGTCGTGCCGTGCTAGATAGATCTGGTGGTTACTCGAATCGATCCGTCAGTCTATCCAAGTTGTTGGCGCTATGTTTATTAGCATTGATGGGGTGTGTCCATAGATGAGAGTAACACAAACGTCTTCAGATGGGAATATGATTCGCGTCTTATCACGGAGCAAACAAACTATGATGTCGTCTTCTTATTGCAGAGAAACACAATTTATTCAGCCATCAAATCGTGTAATCTGGGATTGGTGGCATGCAGCCTTGCAGCTTTCTGATTACCTTTGCAATCCGCTGAATTTTACATATTCTGTACTGGAATCGACTGTGCACCTGTCTAATTTGACTGACGCAAATTGCACTCTAAACCCATTTGTTAGCTCATAAACTGCCTTGCTCAGTGCATACAAGTAAAACTTGTTTACAATGCGACTAACTGCTGTTCGGAATAGATTGTTGGTGTTATTGCAGTCTAGAATGCTAGAAATACATGTCAGTTGCCATCACAGAATCAGTAAAGCTGTAACATTGTTGACTGATTGCAGAAAAACGCTTTCCAAACTCAGCCTGACCGCTTGGTCCTGTTCAACATAGGTACAGAATATTATTATAGATCTGGGGAATTATTTGGACATTGTTTTTCTAACCAGTTTATAGGTTTGTTGCGCAGCACACAATACTGCAGATTAGACTTCACGTTTGGGGGTTTAAAGTTTAAACAACTCATGTTAATGGTGTTGAAATTGGAAACATATTATTTGTATTACATGATTTCATGGTGTTGAAAGTGGAAACATAATATTTGTATCACTTGGTTATTGGTAATGAAAACCAGGGCAGGGCCCTTTTATTTTAACGAAAACACATTACATTGATCTTTGAAGTCGTGTAATTTTGACAGTACTGTCAACTGTCTGATTAATACCTCAGTTCGTTGAATTTATCATGCGGCTATTTAAGTAATTTAAGCATAAACAATGAGATGGGCTGCACACTGATTGACCTCATTAGCTGATAAACTGACAATGTGTGTTCTGCATGGATCAACCTCTTTTTGGTAGTGATAGTGTGTTAACTATTAACTATGTCCCTGATCAGTAATGAATCATTGAAGTAGTATAACGAATCAGTTGAATTTACCATTTCCTGATCACATTGCCTGCTGGTCATGGTATGTCTGGCACAAAAGATTGCCCATTCAATTGCTGCCATTATTTATGAGATGATCTGTTTACAAGAGTTGGTTCATCATGGTGTGAATAAAAAGCGTATGAGTAGTTTATGGAAGATATGTTCATGTGATTCGAGTCATTTCTTTACAAGGCCATGCTTTGTAAGGTGTAGCAGTCCAGGGATCTTTAGTTAGAGCTAAATCAACGGAGTTTGATAATAGCTATAATCATTTAGAAGCGCTTAAATAGTTTCATAATTTTTTGTTGCTTTCAATCCGAACTCCAAAGGCATTACAATTGGTTGGTACATGTTTAGTGGTTACAATTGTTTCGTATTGTCAGTTTCAGTTTTCTGCACCCTGTGGTGGATGTGCTTGTGTGTGTTTTGCGGCACTTCATTATTCCATGTTTTGGTGTTCCATAATGCATGTTTGTGTTGCTAGACTTTTCAGCTGCTGTAATATATTTGCCATGTCAGAGGGAATCTGTTTTTTTCTTAGTGAAACTACATGGCTGCACACAATGAATGGTAGCATATGGTTTTCCCTCCTTACTCTTGAAGAATTTGTCATTTAAGATCAATAACTCTTTAGAGTAATAAAACCAATTAATTATCTAGTGGCTAATGAGAATCAGAAGCTAGTGATTTGTAACAACTCTGACATTGAAGGTGTGTGAATCTTACTTGTTTAACTCACAAGAAAGAGAGTTTGGATCATCTAATTCCCAAGTGTACCATGAGCATAGTAGTTCAACGTGCATCTCTTGTGCTGGAATTAAGCCGGGAAAAAAACACATATTGATGGTTAAAGGGGTTCTGCACATGAAGAAAAATATCTCTGCAAATCTTATCTACTGAATATTAAACAATATAGTAGCCCTCTCGTATGCAATCATTGTTAGCACAAGCAGCATGTGCCCTGCCAGTCCTGGTTCATGGATCTCATGTTTCCAATGGTAATATTTTAACCACAGGTTCCTTTGGGAGGAGGCAGATGCAGAAACCCTTTGAGGACGCTACCTTTGCCCTCAAGGTTGGTGAGCTCAGCGACCTCGTGGACACTGACAGTGGGGTTCACATCATCCTGCGGACTGCCTGAGTAGAGGCCCACACTGTCAGCTGAATGTCGGCTTTGAGCAATTAGTGCAAATGACTTTCATTTAGGGCCTGTATTTTTTCCCTTTCGCAGCCTGAGTGCATAACCTTCTGGACGAAGATAAATCATGTATCTTAACACGTTTGCAGTAGCATATTTGAGCTTAACCAACCTGCAGGGTCGATGCACCTGTAGGCCTCTGAATGCATAGTTGGTCTGGCGATGTTCTTTTTATTCTTTCTGATTCTGAAGTTCCATGATTATTGTCTCCTTGTGTGTCGTTGAATCTAGACAGACACATAAGTACAGACATTGGGTACCATCTATGGGGCAACTCATTCATACAAACTTTATGGGGCAACAATTAATGTTATTCGTACACAGGTTTATTTTTGAAACCTCATAGATACATGTCAAGTACACACAGGTTCCCACATCCACTATTCACAAGCGAACTACTATACTCATAGATCAGAGCTTAAAAGATGTTTTGGTTTGAGACTTTGAGTAAGTTTGCAAAAGCCATCGGTACTTGTATCAAAGGGAAATAAAAAAAAAGTATATCATGTCGCTCGAGGAGTGGAGGCAGAATATGGAGAATTGGTGGTGGGGCTAATTGCCCTGTCACCGTGGCCGTCTCTCGCTGCCGGTTGGCTAGGAGAGCGGGGAGAAGGGGTGGAGCGGTGAGTTGAGGAATAAGGAGAGGGAGCGGATGAATGGGCCGAGGAGCAGGGAGAGATAGCGAATGGGTAACCTGAGCTGTAGGGCGATGAGGAGGAAGACGAGGAGCTACGGGAGGAAAACGTGGAAGCCGGCGGATGACGGGAGGGCGGACGTGGACTTGTCCATGGTTCCTCCTTTGAGGGAGGAACTGCTGCTGTTACTCGTGCTTGTGCATGGTGCTGTGACAACATTTTGGACCTTGAATCCTCCTTCCTTGGGCTCATGATGGGCTGAGTAGGGGCATAGGCGCCGGCGTCATCATCACGGTGCAGGTCCTGTTTGGGCCGTGCTCCATCTGGCTTCCGTGGGCTGTTGTTGGATCGAGCAGGGGACATCGTCATCGTCCCTGTCGGCAGCGGGCCGGTCTGGGCACCAAGGATGATCTGAGTATGGGGGCCCACACAAACCTGAGTGGGGCCCTCTCGACCCAGCCCATTTCTCTTCCCGTTCCTCGGCTGCTGCTGCGGTGGAGCCGGAGCCGGAGCCGCCTCGTGCTTGGCGGCGTGCATGGCCGCCGGACGTGGAGGCGGCGGCGGCGGCGGATAGGCATCGGCCGCGGGACGTGGCGACTGCGACGACGGCACGGCCACCGGGTAGGCCATGACCACCGGCGGCTTCTCCTGGAGCTCAGCTGCTACCGGGGCGACGACGGGGCCGAGGCGGTAGGACACGTTGAGCACGCCGCGGGGCTCCCAGCGGTGCACCTTGCGGACCGGGTACGACGCGAGCCGCGGCTGCTGGGGGCCCGACTCCGACGACGTCGGCGCGCCGGCGGCCTGCAGGAGGTCGGCGAGCGGGACGATCACCTCGCCGACGTCGCGGTCGCCGAGGACGCGTTCGGCGCGGAGCAGCACGTGGAGGCACGCGCCGGCCGCCGCCGCCGCGGTGGGAGGGACGGCGAACCGGAGCGTGGCGTCCCAGCGCGGGTTCCGCCCGCCGAAGGGGTCCGGCGCCGTGCACTGCCGCGTCAGCGGGTCGCCGGAGATGGTCACCACGGCGTACACGTCCATGCGCGTGATCAGGTTCACGTTCTTGAGGTCGCGCGCCGACAGGAGGGTCAGCTCCAACTCCCTGTACGCCATGTGCTTAGCTCTGCTGGTTGATCTCTGTCTTGGTACAATCGGTCGATGGTCGTCTCAGTGCAAGCTTGCAGGTGAGCTACATATGCAAAAAAGAGAGCGTACCCAGTGCTGTAGGCTTTCCGCGCTGTGCGGGGTCTGGGGAAGGGTTGTCTTTAAGCCCCAAGCCTTACCCACACAAATGTGCAGAGGCTGGGGCTCGAACGCGAGACCTTCCGGTTACAGACGGTAGGCTCTACCGCTGCACCAGGCCCGCCCTTCCTATATATATAGGTGAGCTACATATGCAGCTCTACCTATATATAGGAGGTGGTGTCTTCAAGCGCCATAATAAGGTTCCAACAGTTAAAGAATTTTAAGGGACGGTTTGCAGTTGTCACCAATGGAATATATGTGCCCACACTTCTTTTATTGAAAAATATTTCTCAAACAATATAAATTTCCTACTATTTACAAATATGCTAGTTTCTGGAGGGAGTAACTTTTTAGATTTTGTTATTATACTGCTTAAAATTATTATGCTCTGTTTTGTTCACTGCGTCTTAAATTAGTTCTCCCTCTGGTCAGGAGAGCTTGACGTTTCAGACAGTATGATAACACTAATTGCACAGCACTTTGGCTGCCCAAAATGTCAAGTAAATCTGACTGGAGGCAGTAATAAGTAAAGAGCCATCGCAATAGCACAGAAAGCATAGGACCACAATTCTTTGGGCATGTTTGTAAGAGGGGAACTGCTCTAGAAATTTCAAACTTGGAGCGGCTCCTATGGAAAATGAATTGATCTGAATCCAATGGATAAGAGCCTCACAGTGATACCTAACAGCACTAATAGTAGCTTGCAGTTTAATAATATTCTGCAGCTTACAGGATCAGAGCATCCGATCCATTTCAAGGACAATGTTCTTTCACGAACGCTCAAGAACAATGTCGTTGTGGCTTCAATGTGATGAGGTGGTTCAGATTCACTTGTACACGAGGCCATATCTCTGCCTGTCTGCTTTATATTTGCCCCTCTTTTTATTCCTCGGTTTAATCACTTCTCTTGTCGCTGCAGGGTTCAGAGTTCTGCATAGGTACCATTTGTCTGAAACTGCTTTACAGCCGAACCTTTCAATGTCTAGTTTTGATTAAGATCATTTTTTTAGGAATACATTTGTTGGAATATTAGCAAGATTCCCAGTAATCCATAACTCTGTAAACCAAACGCTCCGTGAGAGATACATCTTGAGGTCATGAATGAATTGGTCCCTGCTCCTGCACACGCAAGGAGTCTTGATAGAACCTTACTTGCTCGACCATCTCTATATAACGGACGGAATTGATGCTTTCATTTTTCAGACTTTAATTTGTTGGACGGATCATTATCCAGCCATAACAGGAGTTGATCGATCGATATCGTATCCTGTCCTGGATGTCGAGGTCACCTTGTGAAATTCACCAGGAGCATATTAAGGCAATCATATATATAGTTCTTGATCATGGAAATTGAGTACAGAGGCATGCAAGACAGCAAGAATACACCATGCATAGCATGTCCAACTTGCATCTTCCTACAATTGTTAGCTATCTTCAATTCTTCACAGATTCTTCACAAGAGAAATTTTACAAAGGTTGAAATAAATGAAGATCGCCTATCAGGCTGAAATGGCCTAAGACATAAGAGGTAACTATATAAAAGTATCAATCAGTACCAAAATAGATATGACCCATACCAAAAAGGTACCTCTCGGTACCTCCTAGTGCTTTACCAAAATAGGAAAGGTATGCTAGCTATAAATTGTATAGTATGATCAAGTATTTAAGCTGCTTGTGTTGAAAGGCTGTGCTAGGCTGTCCCAATAAAGCAAGTTTATTATTTATGCAGATCAAATTGTGACAAGCATCATGTGCTTTCCCCCTAACTGGAATACAAATATACAATGTGCAATCATAACTTTAGACCTGCCAGTGTATGACTTTTTTTTTTCATTTTACCACAACAATACATTGCGTATTGTTCTGCTCAAATACAAAGATAGCAATTTTTTTTATCTTCCCTTTATGGGATCGACCTGGCTCTTCAGTCTTCACTAACTTTGCCAAGGTCTAGAGGTTACAGGTATCGATCCTTCTGTCCTCCCTGTCCTTGATTCTTGGGTGGGTACAGGAGGATAGATCGGAGTAACAAAAATATGTTCTGATTGCAGAGAAACAAACATTTTCATTCAACCATTGAGTCTTGTAATTTGCGTATTATATTGTTAATATGTACAGATTTGCAGTTGCAGCTATCCGATTAGCTTTTTCAGTATGGTAATACATAACGGCTATTGCATAACAAAAACCGGTCTTCAGGGGTGGGCTCAGTATGGAGCAAAGGTATTCAGTTGAATACCCATTATTTTTGACAAATTTTGTATACATAGGCATTTCTCAAGTATATGCAGGAAAAACAAAAAACAAACACTCTAATAGTACAAATGGGCTCCAAAATAACAAACAACCCACAACTTCTCATCCAACCGAGCGGACCACGATCCCCCGCCGGCCCACACGCCCCTTCCTTTCCTCCCCGGCCCACCCCGCGCTCCAGATTCCCTGCACTGCCTCCCTCCCGTCTCCCAACTCTCCCAATCCCTAGAGGCGGCGGCAGGGCCGGCGGGCCGGCGGCGGCGGCGGCGCGGCCAGGCCTGGGCGGCTGTGCGCGGCGCAGGGGCGGAGCGGAGGCCGGTTGGGGCGCTGGGCACTGGCGCAAGGCACAGGAGGCTGGCCGGCAGGGGCGCATGCAGGACGGTAGGAGGCAGCAGCGGCGGCCGCGCCCTGCAGCTGCTCCCTGCTGCCCTGCTCGGTGGGCGGCGGCAGGCAGCGCCCTGAGCCCCTGACCGCTAGGCGCTAGCAGCGCGGGCGGCCAGCCGGGCTGGCAGGGGCTGCCGGCTGCCGGCTGCCGGCGTCCGGGTGCGGCGACCAGCGGCGCTCCGTGCCTCCGTATCAATTACTAGGTATGTAGAGGATGATTTTGTTTTTATAGATAGACGTAGAAACGGTTACTGCAATGCTATTTGTTGTTTTCTAATTTTATTCTCTATTTATTTCATGTATTCCCATTTTAATATATATGTTGAACCATTTTAAATTATAAATAATTTATATTATTGGTATTTAATTATGTGCTACTAATTGTACTTTGAGCTGTCAAATAAATTCTTTTAGTACTACTTGAAATTTTGAATATCCACCAGCTAAATTGTGAGCCCGCCACTCTGTGACACCCCGTCTAAGGCTTTAATAGGATTAATAGGATATTCATACCAACAAGTTGTAACTTTTTTTTCGGAAACCGGTCTCCAAAGAACTCCGAGGTTAAGCGTGCTCGGCCCAGAGAAATTTGGGGATGGGTGACCGACCGGAAAGTTCTTCCCGGGTGCGCACGAGTGAGGACAAAATGTGCAGAAAAGAGACTTTCTATATCCTAGAAAGCAGCCAGATGTAAGTGGGCCCGGCCTCGGGGAGGCGGGACGTTACAGAATGGTATCAGAGCCGACTCTCGTGGTTTCACGGGCACGTACGAGCGTAAGTGCGGAGGCATGGGCACGGACGCGTGGGGGCGCAGATGCCACCTTCATGTCCACGGGCGCGTGGCGGGTCAGTGCGCGGGCATCTGGGATGCGCCGTTGGCACTGGACGCACGGACCTGGCACAGGGACCATTGGCACTGGATGCACGGACGTGGCACATGGGTTGCTGGCACTGGATGTACGGGACGTGGCCAAGAGAGGACGTTCCTGGCTTGGGATTGACCGACGAGGACGTCGGTCTCTTAAGGGGGTGAGCATGTGACACCCCGGCCCAGGGCTTAATAGGATTAATAGGATACTCATACCAACAAGTTGTAACTTTTTTCCCGGAAGTTGGTCTCCAAAGAACTCCGAGGTTAAGCGTGCTTGGCCCGAAGAAATTTGGGATGGGTGACCGACCGGGAAGTTCTTCCCGGGTGCGCACGAGTGAGCACAAAGTGTGCAGAAAAGACTGGTGTTGGTTCGTGGTACAAAACTTGCTTAGATCTACTCAAGAAAAATATGGTTTTGCATGTTACTTTACTGTAGATTTATCTATAGTTTTATCTTTCAAAAGTGAGTTTAATGCCCAGTTATTTGAGTACTACTCTAAAAATATCAAACCAAATTTTTTTAGATTAGTTTTATCTTTCAAAAGTGAGTTTAATGCCCAGTTATTTGAGTACTACTCTAAAAATGTCAAACCAAATTTTTCTAGATTCCTTGTGAAGTGTTGTTTCTGGTGGTGCAACTTGCTCATATGTTTCTCTGCTGTTTATTAAGGTTTTAGCGTGTTTTCGTATGCGTCCCGCCTCCCCGAGGCCAGGCCCGCTTACATCTGGCTGCTTTCTAGGACATAGACAACCACCAGTCTTTTCTGCACACTTTGTCCTCACTCGTGCGCACCCGGGAAGAACTTCCCAGTCGGTCACCCATCCCCAAATTTCTCCGGGCCAAGCACGCTTAACCTCGGAGTTCTTTGGAGACCGGCTTCCGGAAAAGAAGTTGTAACTTGTTGGTATGAGTATCCTATTAATCCTATTAAGCCCTGGGCCGGGGTGTCACATGCTCACCCCCTTAAGAGACCGACGTCCTCGTCGGTCAATCCCAAGCCAGGAACGTGCTCTCTTGGCCACGTCCCGTACGTCCAGTGCTAGCAGCCCATGTGCCACGTCCGTGCGTCCAGTGCCAATGGTCCCTGTGCCACGTCCGTGCGTCCAGTGCCAACGGCGCATCCCAGATGCCCGCGCACTGACCCGCCACGCGCCCGTGCATATGCCGGTGGCATCTGCGCCCCCACGTGCCCGTGCTCATGCCTCCGCACTTACGCACGTACGTGCCCGTGAAACCGCGAGAGGCGGGACGTTACAATCACACGGTGGGAAATCCGCAGTCCATATCAGGCGGCAGATAGCGACAGCTCGTTTGAATTGAGCCTTATCACCTCCTGGTATGCTCATCATACGGGACCAGCGCACGTATGAAACACGTGGGCTATTCTAAGGACTATCAGAGCACTCACCTTGCTTACCTCAGCGTAGGTGCGTCGTTACGGAATAACAGTGGTGCACAAAAGTAAGATTTAACAGAAAGTAAAGAGCTGAAAGTGCTGGAATAAAATAGATACATAGATGCCACCATGACTAATAAAACCTAGATATGGTGTACGAGCTATCTATCTTATTCCTTAGCGCAACTAGCGTCAAACTTTCGAAACCGAACATTTTGCAAGCCAAAAAGTTAGTTTTAAACTTAATTAAGCATACAAGTAATCATCCCCAGTGCGTTTCGGCTCTGATACCAGTTGTGACAGAACCGGCTAAATTAAACCAGTTTAAATGCGCTAACTATCATCTTAAGAATTAATCAAGTAACCGCGCACTTAAAACGGTGTAATCTGGCAGCCTGTTGGGTTAAGGATCAAAAACACTAGAAGTCTCACCCGAAAGCGAGCGCAGATGGTTACATGCAGACAGAAATTTCTCAAATTTAAATTACAAAATAGAGCTTAACAAAAGGGGTTTATGTAAAATATCAAAGTTCAAAAAGCAGCGGCAATTAAATAGAAGTTTGATTCAAAAAATCACGATACTACGAAGACGTGAGGATGTCACATCGAGCCCACCGATGTGGATCCTGGTTAGCTCCAACCAGCAGCAGTTGCCTAAAAACAGGGTGACAACAAACCCTGAGTATACTAATACTCAGCGAGACTTACCCGACACGGGTATACTTAGCCCACTATCTAAACATGCAAAGCTTTTTGGCTCTGGAGTTTGTTTTGCTGAAAAGCCACTAGTATTGGATCCTTACTTTCAATATTTTAGCTCCAATTAGTTTGATAAATAACACTAGATTTGCCTGAACAGCTAATACACACACGGATGATCATATTATCTTTTTAAGAACATAACCATACATCCACCTTTCATTTTTCTGTCCTTTCAATCCTTACTACGATGCGACGCATTGACCAAGGCTCTCATATCCGCGAGTCACGGCGAATCTATCCGATTTAACCTTGCAAGGTGGGCCTAACTCACACGCCCAGTGCGACCCGTCGGGTCACACCACGCAACTGTTCCCATGATTACCCCGAAGTCTGAATCGAGCCCGCAAACACCCGGATGATGAGTCCCGCACGTGCGAACACCCGGTGAACCCGTGGACCACTTCACCATCCGTCATCCCTACCCAGCATCGCATGTCGAGACTCAGATTCTGACGCAATTTAGGTAATTAGCTTACTGGTTTCGACTACCTCCTACTTCCGGCATGTGGTTAGTATTGTTCAATCCTCAGTCAAAGAGCCAACAACGGAACGGTCCTCAATCGACACAGGCAGAGACTCAACTTTCCTTTAACCCATAATCATGTCCAACTTTCCTCCGCCCGGTCTCCATTTTTCCTTTCTTTTCTCAATGCTTCATTCTCCAATAACTTTTTCATAAGTAACAAGACCTATCTCTCGCGAGTGACAGGAATCACTCGGCTTCTACCGGTTCCTAATTAGCAAAGCAATTCTAACAGTGCCTGTATACTAGTAGAGACCCATAGGTACCTAGGGAGAAACATGCATACTAGGGTTTCAGTCAACTCCTAGAAAACTTATTGCGCAATATTTAAAAAATAACATTGAATACTGAAAATAGAGGTTATGCTTCGGGGCTTGTCTGAGAGTAACACTAAGCTAGTGTTAGTATTAACAAGGCCTTGGGCCTTCCCGACTTTGAGCCGGGTCTTCGGTTGCTCCAGCGGTTCCTTCTTGCTTTAGGATGCGTCCACCCAACACCGTCTTGTGGTTCGGTTCCGTCAGCACGTGATCCACGTCCGCACGTTGTGCGTCTAGCGTACCTAAATGAGATGCAACGATGCAAGCACACGAACTTAAGGAAACACCACATGATGCATTTAAAAAGAACACAGAGGCAAGTATAAGGTCACAATTGCGTGGGCGCTGATGACGCAAAGCAATGTAACGCGATTAAAAGAAAGACCTGACTGGGCAATCATTTATCGAGTAAACACAACAAACAAACTCAAAAGGCAAAAGGGTTGGTGCTGCAATAAGAGAATTCAGGTTCAATTTATTTTAGCCTGAAGTGTTTCCTATAAGAAATATCACTAACCTGCTTAGAGAGACTAAGCATAGGCAAGGTAAATAACAATTGGTCCTAATAGGGTTAACATTATTCACACATGAACAAAAAGTTAGCTGCTGCATTTAAACATGCAGAAAAGCATTAACTAGCAACCATTGGAAGGAAAAGCTCTAGCTAGAAACTAATCAAATGCAAGACTTGACAAGCAGCCATGATTTGGTAACACACATATATCAGCAAGATAAGCTAAACAATTAAATATCTACAAGAATGCGCACCTCTTATGGTCATGAAACTTTACCAATAAATACACATGCAAAGACTAGGCTAATGCATGAATATTGCATGCTCAAGATTTACAATTAATTTAGCGCCAACAAAACAAGCTTTTATTGAAAATAAGCATGTGAGAGCAATATAAATGCAAAACTCAACAATTTCTGTAAACACATGGCCATATTGAATGTTGGGAAGACATCACAACATCATACAAAGGTAGTGGAAACATATTTTCTATTTTAGCATTTATATATTATTTATAAAGCATTTAAGACTATTTATAAAGCACTATCCAAGTTAAATCAAGAACTTAGTCCTACATGCAGTAAAAATTCTGAAATTTTTACCACAGAACATACATCGTATGAGGAACCTACCATAAAACTTTCATAGCAAACGGAGCAACACAACTACAAATATGAATTTATTTCTAACAAACATAGATAAATACCTAGAGCAATATTTTTCTACTAAAGCATACAATATTATGCATCTACTGCATAGATATATTTTCAAGGATTCCAAAACATCTTCATTTGCTATTTTACGATTTTTCTACCATTTACTATGCATTTTCAAAGCTTGCAACCACTTAAACTAACATTTAAATTAGAGAAAAAATTATTTATAAACTGAAGATCAACCTGTAAGGAAAGTTGTAGATATTAGAACAAGGAATCCAACAAATTTTAGTTTGCATTTTTCTGATTTTTCTATGATTTACTATAATTTTTCAAAGTTTCAGCCAATTATTGGAAAAGAGCCCTTCGCAGCACTATTCAATTCATATGAGTCTATAGCTGTGCAGAAAACCCCCTGGACTTGTGTCAATTGTTGCCCGAGGTCCCTGGTCGCGATTTGGAACAGAGGAGCGCACGGGGAGCTCGATTCCGGCGACGATGCTCACCAGTGGCGAGGGGAAAGAGGGGGAGGAGCAAGAGGAGGTCGAGCTCTACCCGTTGGTGGGTTCGGACGGGGTTGGGGGCGGCTGGAGAGGCGCCGGCGGCGGGAGCAGTGAGTAGCGGGGTCAGGCTGGGAAGCTTCAGCGCGACGAGGAGAACCCGTTCAGAGGGCTAGATTGGGCGGAGAAGGGCCGGAGGTGGGGGTGCGGCGTACGGGGCCGGCGGCAGCCATGGCGGGCGGCAGTGGCTGCATTACCGCGAGGCCAGGGGTCAGTGGAGGTTAGGGGGAAGGCTGAGGAGAGTAAGAGGGTCGCGAGAAGCTCACCAGGGGCTTGATTCGAACGGAGGAGGACCGGATGAGGCGGATCGACGGCGGCCAGAGCTCTGGCGGAGCTTCCATGGTGGACGGCATTGGGGAGCCGATTCCGAAGAGGGAACGCGCAGTTGGGTTCGGGGAGGGGTGGCGTGGGTGCGGAGTGGGGCAAGAAGGATCGGGGCACGCCGAATCGGAGCGGAGCGGCAGGGAGTAGCCGGCGCGGCGGGGCAGGCCCGAGCTGCGGAGGCGCCGCTCGGCTCAACCCGAGAAGGAAGAGGGGAAAAATGAAAACGAGAACCGGGCGCCGTGAATGGATAAGAACGTGCTCATTTGGAGGCCAAGGATCGCTGGACGGTCGACGCGTGGACGCAGACGTCGAGAAGCGGCGACGGCGTGAGTAGAGGAGGACCGGTCTAACCGGTACCAGCCTCTGGTCTGATCGGTCACGGCCAAACCGAAGTTAGTCCGTTTTCTGACCTCCCAAACTCAAAATTTTCAAAATAAACTCGAAAAATTTTGAATACAAAAGTTGTCCAAAATTTTAAATCCTACAACTTTCCTTTCAGGCACAAACTCATTTGAAGCTTAGTTTCAAAGTTAAAACCTTAAACTTGAGTGTTTGAAATTTGTCCTATTCAAAGCAAAATTAAAAGTTTTTTTCAAATTTTGTGCTGAAACTTGAAAAACCATAAACAAGAAAGTTTTTCACCACTCCAAACTCTACAACTTTGTTTTTAGACAAAAGTTTAGTTGAGCAAGAATTTAAAAGTTATTGTTAAAGCATGTTTTATTAGATTGAAATCTAAGCATCATTTCATGTATTAAAGTGCTAGCAAAATTTAATCAAATAGTTTTTTTTGCATGCACGGTTAATGCTAAAGATGATGTTAAACACATGATTAACCTTAACTACAAGTGATTAACACCTGGGTGTTACACACTGCCGGTCTCGAGTCATCATTTGCTGGTGTATCTTGTGCAGGACGTCTTCGTATCCTATAGTGCAAATCCATGGTCTGCTGCTTTTGGTGCTGGAATATGTTGTATTTGTGTCATGTCATAAAGGGAGGCACAGAAAAAAAAATTCCTTCTGGACACGGCATACTATTGTGCATTCCCATTGTAAGTGATGTAGGAGCAAGTATTATAATAAGCTGTAAGCAGGCTACAGGCTAAATGTTGAGGTGGAGAAGAGAGTAGGGCGGAGGGAGAAGAAGCGGGCTCTAAGTTTGAACTCGACATAAGAACCAATAAATTTTGTAAGAGAGACAAGTGGACCATGTATTATGGTGAAGAGCTAACTTGTACGAGTGAGTTGTGAGATGGGCTGTAAAGATCCTTGCAGCTCGTAGCGTTACTCTAAAGAGGGAACTCTGTTTCAGGTTGTGTTTAGTTCGCGAAAATTTTTGGGTTTTGGTACTGTAGCACATTTCGTTATTATTTGATAATTAATATCCAATTATAGACTAATTAGATTTAAAAGATTCATCTCATATAAAATAATTATACTATATAATTAGTTATTTTTTCAACTACATTTAATGCTCCATGCATATGTCCAAAGATTTGACGTGATGAGTACTATAGAAAATTTTTTAAGAACTAAACAGGGCCTCAGTTGATCTCTATTTACAATGACTAATCAAGCCGGTTGTTTTCTAGCCTAGAGTGTCACGTGACCATTTAGACAGGTGTCCTCAAGCAGTATGCCAAAATACATAATCCTATGGAAACTTTTGTTCAGGAGAAGGCGAAGACCACACATGAGAACACAAGGTACCTGCGCGATCAACTTCACTCAGTAATATAAATTCAGGAAAAAATCCATCCTCCAACTAACTTAAAATTTTAATTTTCAACCTTCAACTATAAAACTGGATAACAGAGGCCATCCAGCTGCCGAAACCGAGGAAACTTGGCCTTTAGGATCATTTCAAAGGTATTTATTAAAAAATAAAACAATCAAATTAGATCGACAAAATCAAAACTAATTTATTTTAAATCAGACAAATATGAAACTAGTACAAAAAGTTTTCTAAAAATATAACCTATCTTTTATTGCTTTATTTGAATTTTAGTTATTCAAAAATAATAGGCATAATTACAAGCAACTAAATACTATGAATATGAAAAACTTGGATCTGAATAACTGATAAATATATAGATAGGCTACATTTTTAGAAAACTTTTGATACCTATTCCGTACTTATTCATTTAAAATGAATTACATTTAAATTTTTAAGTTTAAATTTAAATATTTTTAATTTTCACAAAATGAAAACCTACCTTTGAAACCATCTAAAGTGTCAAATTTGGCTGGTTTCGATAGTTGGATGGTCTCTGTTATCCGATTTTGTAGTTGAAGGTTGAAAATCAAACTTTTGTGATAGTTCGAGAGTGTAAACCGAATTTTTTCCTAATATAAACTACATGCTTCTCTGGATATATTCCATTTGGACAGAGGTGTAAAGACTGCAGGAGGAACTATTCAACAAGAACAAGGAGTCAAGCTTCGACATGGAAAATCTGCAGAGCGTGAATCAGCTACTCTCTCGCAAGAATCACCAGCTGAGAAGGCGAGGATATGGTGGCCATTTCCGTGCCCAGCTCCCATAGAGAATCAAAATTAGATGGAGCTCTACCAAACATGCCCTTAATATTGTGTGCACTTCATGTCCTGATTCAGTCCTGCGTTTGGGATTTTCTTGTGCTCTGTCTCAGTTCATGAAATTGTTTTAACATTCCATCGTTAACTGCTGGTTTTATTCGAACCATGTGTTGGAGGCCAAAATTGGCAATAACCGAGGCCGACCGGTCTGCCTGTAATCCGAGTAGGGTTAAGGTTTCATGTTATGAGTCCTATTGTAACCCGATTTGGAAAGGATACGTCCTCCCGGGACTATAAATATAAAGACTGCGGCCGACTGAGGATTTTCTAACCACAATCGTATCAAAATTATTCTCTTTACTCAATCTCTCAAACCCTAATCTTTTCCAACCCCTTTGCTGTTCTTTGCTCGTCTCTACAGCGTTCAAGGGCGTCTTGAGTGGCCTGCCGACCTCAAGACAACCTTAGTTCTTCAAGCTCCGACGGGGTCCCTCCCGAGCTCGAGGCCCTAGGTTTCGCGTGTTTCTGCCTTCAATCGGTCTGACCGGTTGGAGTGGCCGGTCTGACCGGTCGCCGTCTGAAGCCTGCTGGTGAAGATCGTTTGCAATCCGCGCGTGCTAGCGTGCCGGTGTGTTGACCAGATTAGCGTCAACATACTTTTTGGGAACTCCGCTGGGGAAGAAGAAGCAATCTACATCGGTTACAATTATCGGTGAAATAGGAGATGCTTCCAAGGTAGATCCGTTGAATGATATCAATGTCACTTATGAAGTATCCGAGGAGCAGCGCCAGAAGTTCGAAGCCGATTTGAAGCGGTAGAACGAGGAGATCAAGGCGAAGATGCTTGCATGCTATGGGAAGACCCGGCAAGGTGTGATCGAGAAGGAAAAGTTCGTCATGCCAGGGACCCAATCTGCTACACCGCCTACTCCTCAAGTCGTCAATGTAAGTTCTGCCCCTCAAGGTCTATACAGCATGTTATTATCTGATCTTGGGAAGAAGATCAATGCCGCGCAACTGTCCACGCAAAACACTCTGATTGATCTATCTGAGCGTATGGATAGGATGGAGAAGGGTAAGATTATAAATACTGCATACTCTACCAAAGATCTTATCCCTAGTTTGGCAGCTCCTACGTCTACAGTTAGTGTGGAATTTGGGATGCCACCGAATTATTTCGCTGGGCAGTCATCACCGTCAGGCGCCGTTCGGCCAAACACGGCCGAACCGGTCAGACCGGTTGCAACGACCGGTCAGATCGCTGCCTCGGCGGCAGGTGCGATCAGACCGGTCCCTCAGACTGGTCAGACCAGTACCATGGTGATGGGCTCGGCGTCTGCTCCGGCTCTTGCACCAACTCCGAGTTCGGCTGCTCCTGGCCGAACTGATGAGTTGGAGGGTTTCGTGCCGCTGTATACCACCAGATCTTACGGCGAACCTCCTTTCCCACCCGCTATGCCACTAGATGTTTGGGATGATTTGACAAAAAATAATCTCCATCATGCTACACAGACGATGAGTACTACTGAACCAGCAACTAATCATTTAGCAACAAATGCCCAAACATCTAGTAGCGGGAATTATGAAGCCAATCTTGCTAGGATGAGAGCGGATTTGAATACTTTGCTTGGTACCAAACTTAGTCAGTTGGGTATAAATCCTGATAGAAATCGGTTTTATCAAAGACCGTACCCCGATACTTATGATTTGGTTCCTTATCCTACGGGGTGGCGCATTCCCGATTTTATTAAATTTAGCGGGGACGATAATCGGTCAACTTGGGAGCACATAAGTCAATATGTTGCTCAATTGGGTGAAGCTAGTTCTAGTAACTCTTTGCGAGTGCATTTATTTTCTTTATCGTTAACTGGACCTGCTTTTTCTTGGTTTTCTACTTTACCACCAAATTCGGTCCGCTCTTGGAACGAATTAGAACAAAAATTTCATGATCACTTTTATAGTGGGGATAATGAAGCAAAGTTGACAGATTTAACATCGGTTAAACAAACTAGAGATGAATCAGTATCCGATTATTTCAAGAGGTTTAAAGAAGTTAAAAACCGATGCTTTAATCTGTCAATTTCTAATAAGGATTTGGTAGATGTTGCTCTTAATGGTTTGCGCTCATACTTGAAAGAGAAACTCAAAGGAGTTGATTACTTTAATCTTAATGCTTTGCAACTTCGGGCAATGAACCAAGAGTATAAAACTAAAAATTCCAAAGATGCATATAAGCCTCATCAGTCTAATACTCATGTTGTTGAATATGATTCCGATTCTTCGGCCGATGAGGATAATGAGGTCTACACCGCTGAATTTGTTTGGCCATCATCGGCCAAACCTTGTTCTTATGCATCGTTTAAGCCGACTCAAAAGGATCGGAAAGAAGAGATGAAATTTACATTTGATGTTTCCAATGTGATTGTATTTTTGATGAGTTGTTGCGTTTGGGACATATTAAGATTAATCATGTCATACCGCCGCTTGAAGAGTTAAAGCAGCGAGCATATTGTAAATTTCATAATTCTCATTCTCATGCAACTAACGATTGCAATGTGTTCCGTCGCCAGGTTCAATCGGCCATGAATGAAGGATGATTGATTTTTCCTGAGATGAAGATTGATAAGACACTGTTCCCTGTTCACACCAACACGCATACCATCGATCTGAGCAATGCCAAGGTGCCGATTCGGCCAGAACAAGCCGAAGGAGTGGAGGGCAAAAATGTGGTGATTAGTGAAGCAATGCCGAAGAATGTCAATGATAAGATTCTGTCCAGGGAAGTGGTTCTGGAAAAGGCTCCTGATGGCAAGGAGCTAATAAAAATTACTATCAGAGCTCAAGTGCCCGGGGGGCAAGAAAGTTCTTCTGCTGCTGCAAGTCAGCCTGCTGTCCAGGACCGACCGGCCAGACAGGTCCGCCCCAGAGCCGACTAAGGACTTTCAAACCCAAGCGCCCGGAAGAGGGTACTTGGAAGAAGAATGTGCCAAAGATTCAAGGGAAGATGGTTGCTTTGAAACCAACCTTTGGCCATCTTCTGAACAAGTACACGCATGCCGTTCAACAAGATCGGCCACTAAAAAAGAGATCTTGGTCACCCCCCGCGTTGAGGTGGTTCTCCAATGAGGGAAGGGCCAAAACAAACGCAGAGGTGATGTTGTCACCGTGTTCCCACCACAGAAGGCATATGCTTCCATGCCATGGATGCTTCCGGCGTCAAATGCTACAGATCTAGTATGGGAACACGAAGGAGTCTGGATGTAGTGCTTCCCCATGCCATATCCACCGCATTATCAGGGGGAAGGGTCCAGGACGCCGGTGCATGACCGATTGGGCTCATGCCAATCTGGTCAGCAACAGCAGGTTGCACTGGTCAGACCGGTCCAGCCCGACCGGTCTGACCGGTCTCAGCAGAGACCGGCCCATTCTCATCCTCCAAGGCAAGAATATCGTGCCAAGAAGAGGGAGGAGGATGTGCAACCCATGCAAGTGGATTCTGGGAAGACCACCACCGATGATGTTGTGAAGATCGGTGATGTGAATGTGGTGGTCAAAGATGTTGGAAAGAAGCCGATGGTATTTGGCAAATCGGCTCAAAATGATTCCCAGAAGCGTGTGTTGGCCAATGATCATGAGGCTAGCGGCAGTGGCTCGGCGAACAAGTACCATCAACCTAGGTGGTGCCCGCCGGGTTTGAGCCATTCTCAAAAGAGGAGATTGCAGCGCTTAAGGCGCCAGGAGCAGAAGGAGCAAGAGGCCGAGAAGCTCAGAGATGAGCACTTTAATAAATATCGGCCAATGGTTCCTCAGGGCAAAGAATGGCGGGCCAATCCCACTGTGCAGTCAACAGGACTGGTCGAGCCGCGTTAGGTGACCGGTCTGACCGGTGCAGAGGACTGGTTTGACTGCCAGGTGCAACCTGTCAGACCGGTCGAGCCTGGTGTCAAGCAGAAAGCCAAAGAGGCTACTTCGGCTTCACGCGATGAAGTTCCAGTAGTTCCTGCAGATTTGGGTGATGAGGAACTGGTGGATTATGAGGCTTCTCCGGCGCGTAGCAACATGGAGATAAATGTTGTGCGATTCTCCGAAGAGTACTACGCCGTTTTGGAGGAGGAGGAAGCGGCTCTTCTGGATTTCGGGCCATGCAAGGTTGTATTCCAGAAGCCAAAGGAATCGGACAATCACTTGAAAGCCCTTTATATCAGGGGGCACATTAATGGAAGACTGATTTCTCGCATGCTTGTTGATGGAGGGGCAATAGTAAATTTGATGCCCTATTCATTGTACAAGAAACTTGGAGGGACAGATGAAGAGCTGATCAAGACGAACATAACGGTCAGCGGCATAGGTGGAGGCGACCCTATTGGTGCTAAATGGGTGGCTTCCATGGAGTTGACCATGGGAAGCAAGACGCTAGCAACAGCCTTCTTCGTCTCTGAGGTGCAAGGTAATTTCAGCTTGATACTTGGATGTGATTGGATTCATGCCAATCAATGTGTGCCTTCTACCTTGCATCAAATTCTTATTCAGTGGATCGGTGATGAGGTTGAAGTAGTCCATGGCGATACTTCATCCTACATTGCAACCGCCGATTCCAGCACTCTTGGTGTGCATGATGATATCAAGTGTCTCTCTGGGTTGGATTTGTTTGATTTTGAACTGATCAGTTGCACCAAGGATGGGTTTGTGCCTGCTACTCTAAAGACGATGGAGAATCGGCTACATTATTGCAAATAAAATGAGTGCAGCAAGCAACTCAGGCAAGACCGGTCAGATTAGATGTCCAGACCGGTCATCAGATCGGCGCGCAGAGCTGACCGGTCAGACCGGTCTGACGCAGACTGGTTGATGGAGAGGATTGAGCACTGTTGGTCATGGATGAACAATATGTGCGAGGCCATTGAGGACATTGAAGACATGGACAAGTTAGGCTAGGGGTTTACGTCGGCTGATCCTTTAGAAAAGGTAGATATTGGAGATGGTAGTGTTCCTAGGCCGACATTTGTAAATGCAAATTTATCGGCTGAGTATAAAGCCGACTTAATAAAGTTGTTGAAAGAGTATGTGGATTGCTTTGCATGGAGTTATTCTGAAATGCCTGGTTTGAGTCATGATTTGGTTGAGCATCGGCTGTCGATTAAGGCCGGTTTTAGACCTTATAAACAACCTACTAGGCGATTTAATCTTGCTATGAATGACCGAATTAAAGAAGAAATTAATCGCTTGTTGGAAGCTGGATTTATTCAGTCTTGTCGATATGCGGAGTGGATCTCTAATATTGTGCCCGTTGAGAAGAAAGATTCGGGCAAGATTAGAGTGTGCATTGATTTCAGAAATCTTAATAAAGCTACTCCCAAAGATGAATATCCTAAATCTATTGCCGATATGTTGATTAATGAGGCTTCCGGACATCGTGTCATTAGTTTTCTTGATGGTAACGCCGGTTACAATCTGATTTTTATGGCCGAAGAAGATATGTCTAAAACGACCTTTAGATGTCCGGAATTTATCGGTTTGTTTGAGTGGGTTGTCATGACTTTTGGTTTGAAGAATGCCGGTGGTACTTATCAAATGGCTATGAATTTGATCTTCCATGATTTACTTGGTGTTATATTGGAGATCTATATTGATGATATTGTGATTAAATCGGCCGGTTTGGGAAATCATTTGGCTGATTTAAGGTTGGCTCTTGAAAGAATGTGTCAGTATGGTTTGAAGATGAATCCACTCAAATGTGCTTTTGGAGTATCGGCTGGGAAGTTCTTGGGTTTTATTATTCATGAGAAAGGCATAGAAATTGATCCAAAGCGAGTTGAAGCCATGAAGCATGTTGAGGCTCCAACTTATAAGAAAGATTTGCAGAAGTTCTTAGGCAACGTGAATTACTTGAGAAGGTTTATATTTAACTTGTCCAGGAAGATTGATTGTTTTACTCCTATTCTTCGGTTAAAAGATGAAGCTGAATTTACTTGGGGGCAGGACATCAAGATTCATTTGAGAAGATTAAGAATTACTTGTCTTCACCGCCGGTGCTTAAGGCGCCTAGGAGAGGGGTTCCTTTCAGGCTTTATGTGGCTGCGGAAGATAAAATTATTGATGTTGTTTTGACTCAAGAAACTGAAGGGAAAGAGTATATTATCACTTATTTGAGCCGATGACTTATTGATGCAGAAACAAGGTATACATTTATTGAAAAGTTGTGCTTATCTTTATACTATGCTTGTACCAAGTTGAGGCATTATTTGTTATCTAGTACATGCATAGTAACTTGTCAAGCCGATGTTATTAAGCATATGTTGCAAAAGCCGATTTTGAGTGGGAGAATCGGCAAGTGGGCTTATGCACTTGTAGAATATGATTTGGCCTATAAATCTTTGAAGTTGGTAAAAGGCCAAATTGTAGCGGATCTTATTGTTGAACATCGGATTAATAATGAGCATGATTTGGAAGTCGGCTATATTACTTGCACACCATGAAAATTATATTTTGATGGATCGGTTTGTGATGATGGGAGAGGAGTTGGCATTGGTGATGTTCTTATCTCTCCAAGTGGTGCTGTTTTTGAGTTATCAAACCGATTGGAAGAGTTTTGCACAAACAATCAAGTCGAGTACGAGGCACTTCTATTTGGCTTGGAGTTTTTGCAATCCATGGGCATGAAGCATGTTGATGCCTTTGGTGATTCACTTCTGGTGGTGCAGCAAGTATTCAAGGTATGCCAATGTTACAATGGAGTTTTGAATGCATATCTTGATAAATGCCTTGATATTATCTCTTGCTTTGATGAATTTGTGATTCGACATATTCCAAGAGAAGATAATGAAAAGGCTAATGCTCTGGCTCAACAAGCATCAGGCTATAATGTGACGAAGAAATATTTCAACATTAGAAAGCTGATGCGAATTAAAGCCGAGTCACTGGTTCTTGACGAACCGGTCCGACCGGTCTGACTGGTCCAGAGACCGGCCTGACTGCTGAGGGCGGCATGAACAACAATTCGGCCGAGAATTCTACTCAAAAGGTTGAGGCCAAAGTGCAAGATTAGAGGGTGCCTATCATATCATATTTAAAGGACTCTGGTCGTGGTGCAGAGAGAAATATTCGGTGTTTGGCATTTAAATATATTTTGGTTGCCGCTGAGCTTTATCGTCGAACCGCCAATGATGTTCTTCTCAAGTGTTTGGGTACCGATCAGGCCCATCTTGTTATGGGAGAAGTGCATGAAGGCATCTGTGGTACACATCAATCGGCTCCTAAAATGAAGTGGTTGCTTAGGAGAGCCAGTTTTTATTAGCCAAGTATGATTTCATATTGCTTTAGATATTATAAAGGATGTAAAGAATGCCAGCGGTTTGGTGATATTCAGTTGATGCCCGCTGCATGTTGCATCCTTTCATTAAGCCTTGACCATTCAGAGGATGAGGTTTGGATTTCATTGGTCAAATTAACACTCCATCTTCAAAAGGGCATCGCTTCATGTTGGTAGCGACAGATTATTTTACTAAATGGACCGAAGCGGTACCTTTGAAGAATATGACACGTAGAGAGGTAATTGAGTTCATTACGGATCATATTATTCATAGATTCGGCATTCCTCAAACTTTGACAATGGATCAAGGTTCGTCATTTATTTCAAAGGAGGTATGAGAATTTGCCGAATCTTACAAAATTAAGATATTCAATTCATCTCCATATTATGCTCAGGCCAATGGTCAGGCCGAGTCTAGTAGCAAGATTTTGATAAAGCTCATCAAGAAAAAGATAGAAGAAAATCCTAGGAGGTGGCATGAGGTTTTATCCGAAGCATTATGAGCTCATCGTATATTATGGGCTCATCGTATATTATGGGCTCATCGTATATCTAGACATGGTGCTACTAAAGTTACTCCTTTTGAGCTTGTTTATGGTCAAGAGGCCGTTTTACCCGTTGAGGTAAATCTGGACGCTTATAGATTGGCTAAACAAAATGACTTTTTCGCTGTTGATTATCATGACTTGATGATGGATAATATTGATGAAGTGAGCGACAAGCGGTTGCAAGCTTTGAAGGAAATTGAGAAGGACAAGCTTCGGGTGGCTAGAGCTTATAACAAGAAGGTAAGGCCTAAATCTTTTTAAGTTGGTGAGCTGGTTTGGAAGACAATTCTGCCTCTTAGGACAAAGAGCAATAAGTTTGGCAAGTGGTCGCCGGCTTGGGATGGTCCATACAAGATTGTCAAAGTTATCTTCGGAAATTCTTATATGGTGGAGACGCTACAAGGAGAATGTCTACCCAGGACGCTGAATGGGAGATACTTGAAGAAATACTACCCAAGTGTTTGGCAAGACGCTTGAAGATGAAGACAGCCGATATTTGGATATCGCCCTTAGCATTATTTTTAGGACAGTGCTAGAGTTGTAATTTTGTATTATTAGAGCATGTTTAGGTACTTGCTTTTTGGCTTGCATAGCTCACCAAAAAGGCACGGGGCATATGTTGGAGGCCAAAATTGGCAATAACCGAGGCCGACCGGTTGGGCCGACCGGTCAGACCGGTCTGGACCTGTAATCCAAGTAGGGTTAGGGTTTTATGTTAAGAGTGCTATTGTAACCCGATTTAGAAGGGGTACGTCCTCTCTGGCCTATAAATATAAAGGCTGCGGCCGATTGAGGGTTTTCTAACCACAATCATATCAAAATTATTTTCTTTACTCAATCTCTCAAACCCTAATCTTTTCCAACACCTTTGTTGTTCTTTGCTCGTCTCTACGGCATTCAAGGATGTCTTGAGTGGCCTGCCGACCTCAAGACAACCCTAATTCTTCGAGCTCCAACGGGTCCCTCACGAGCTCGAGGCCCTAGGTTTCGTGTGTTTCTGCCTTCAACCGGTCTGACCGGTTGGAGCGGCCGATCTGACCGGTCGCCGTCTGAAGCCCGCTGGTGAAGATCGTTTGGCCGGTTGGAGCGGCCGGTCTGACCGGTCGCCGTCTGAAGCCCGCTGGTGAAGATCGTTTGCGATCCGCGCGTGCTAGCGCACCGGTGTGTTGACCAGATTAGCGTCAACACCCTGCAAAGGAACGCTTGGCACTAGCACTTGTCTGGAAATGAGGCAACTTTTTGTACAAGCACCGACAGCTGATACTTGGAAGCATGTTCTGGAATCATCCAGAACAACGCAGCCAGTATATTCTCTAGCTTCCAACAAATCCTCCAGGTTTCGGCAAGATGGTTGACTAGACAAGTGGGACAATGAACAGCAGAGAAAAATGAGAGGTGACACTGCTAAAATGTGAATAGATTGCCAAAGATTTGAGATCTGACAAACACGAAGATATTTGAAGGTGCTGCGCTAACGCATACAAGCCTTTCCGAAATCCACTGAAATTATTCAAATATTGCTTTTGAATCGAGAATTGGTCTTTCAGTTATTGGCACCCTATATTCAAATTGATACAATCGCCATTTGGATAAAGGAAAAATCATGTTACACTACATGATGGCTGATGGGTTCAAACATAATGAGGGCAGCATGGACCTCAGAGGCTGTGGCTAACTCTGAATAAATGCAGTCCCATGCCTGGTGAGTGTTTAGCCATTTTCTGCCCGATCATAGGCATTAGACTTGTGCTTCGGTGCAAAGGTAAATCCTTCCGGAACTTTACCAAGCAACATCTCAGATATCCTTATCTGTGTACACAGAACAGATATATCAGCTTTTCAGCCATGTCCTTAGTAGTACGTACAGCACCAAGGAAAAAGGGAAAAAAAAAAGAGTGTTCTGGTTACCCAGTCAGCTGCTGAATCAGATGCCATCAGGGTTTCAAGGTCATCCCGGCCATAGTAGCTTGGTGGCCTCCAGTTCAATCGTTGAGGGATGATATCCAGCAGACCAACCGGAATGTAGCGGCAGGTGTAACTTAACCATTCTAGCAAGAAATGGCGTGTTGTCTCCACACCTGGAAAAAATCACAAAACCAGAACATTCAGAAGGTTCATGAATTGACATTGCAACATAGGAAAACTGATGCATTAATGATCTTATAATGTTTATTACAGAGATAAGAAAAGACAACTCACCTTTGGAATCAGAGCCCCAATGTTCTAGACCAAAATGCACAAAATCTTTAAGGATATTTAATCTCTCACCAGATGTAATGTCCCAATGCCTTTGTTCTTTTATCTCAGTAAATAACCAAGGCTGTGAAGCGTCATGCATCAGCACAGAATCAGTCATACAACGTATAAAAGTCATGCCACTATAGACATGGATATTCATGAGGAACAAAAGCAAGTTAGTAATAACAACTGTGAACAAAGAATGCGGCAATTATAAGCAGCACAGAAAGTATGCATTTGTCTCCTGCAGTGGTGGAACGAACTTGATATGTCAATGTCATTTACAATTTTTTAGCAGGAGGTTAAAATTTCTGTCCTTTTAACCAGCAAATCTCAACCATATTACCTGACTTTGCTATTTAGGTGTTGGAATGCCTTTGGAAGAAATTTACTGCCAGTGTCTTGCATGTGATCTGTTAATGATTTGAATGTGTAAATACTGATGGTGACCAGACTATTATCCATGAACATCCTGGTATTGTTACGGGCCAGGAGCAGCCGGCCCAGGCCCAGCCGGTGCAGCAGCCGGCGGCCCCGGCATGGATCACGTACCAACGCCGGGGGCGCCGCCCAAGTGGCTAGGAGAGCCACGATTTATTTCCTTTGGGTTTTATTTGCTTTCCTAAAGTGTGGGACAATTTGTAAGTTAAATACTCTCCTCTAGATGGAATGAGATTAGGCTGGGAGTTAATTCCAGTTTGCCTCACAGGGCCGCCCCCTAGCTCTCACGATCTCTCTCTCTCGCGCGACTCCCTCACGCATGCCGCCATCCACGCACGCCGCCGCCGCTCCCTGCTGCAGCCACGGCGCCTACTCGCCGACCGCTGCGCAAGCGTCCTCCTCCCATCCATACGCGCTACGCAGTCGCGGTAGGATCAACGATCCTATCAGGTATGTTCTAAAGAAGTTAAATGAAACTTATTAAGCTAATAACTGCATACAACAAACCATGTCAGGTCTGCAATCCTAACATGGAAGAGGCGGTAAAGAGACATTTGATAGAACAAAAATACCCAAAGGATACATATGCATGAAAGATGCCCTAGGCTATTGATCTAATCGGTTCAGTGTAGTTGCAAATTTGCAATTCTAACTTCACAAGAGGGAGGTTTGAGATGAAACAGAAGATATTATTAACACAATGCTTCCAAACCTAATGTCCATGGTAGGATTCGAAGCAGCTTTGGTTGACTGACAAGTAGACCGCTTAAAGAGCATGAACTGCTGGATACACCCTTTTAGAGCATCTCGGCAGATTACCCATACATCGTACCAAAAAACTCTCTCTCCATAACAACTATTTTTGAATTTTTGGTGATGGTTGATGCAGCATACTACCAAAATCCAATCATCAGTTGATAGGGTAGAGGGATGAATCCCTTTCATTTAGGTGAGAGGGAGGTGTGTTTTGGTGATCACCAAAAATTATTTGGTAATGAGGATTGGATACGTAGTCTGCTGGAGCACCTCCAATCACCAAAAGATGAGTTTTTTGGTATTGGGGGGGGGGGGGGGGGGTAAGTAATCTGCTGGAGGAGTTGCTCTTATTTGCTCAACCGGGATGTGCAGGCTCCAGTGATGTAGGGAATTAAATAGCATATTAAAAGCTCTGGACAACAACAATGCTGCTAGATGCTGATGTTTTAACTTTAGGAAGAGCAGAAGACCAAAAGGCAAATAACATCGAAGGATGAAACATTTATGAAGCTTGTCACATTATAGTGAAAAGTATTAGAAATCTATCTTCCGTTTGTAATTTTTCTGACTGAAGTGTACTCCTAAGTCTTAGAAATCTATCTTCTGTTTGTAAATATGATTGTTCTGACTGAAGTGTACTCCTTTGGCCGGACATGTGCATCTCCATTTGAAAATTTAATATAAAATTATTTCAATGTGAGTTCCCACAAATGTAAATGGATATGGAAACAAGGTTAACATAAGTCACATCAGAGATGAAAATGTGGAAGGGGTCAATCTTGCTGTCATTATTTTCATATATATGCAGAAGCATGTATAATACCAGATAAGTACCTTGATAAGAGCACCTCGAGCAATCATGCAAGTGGAAATTTTGGAGCAGTCCGAAATATGCTTGTTCCAGTCAGTAAAGGAGAATACATCACCATTTCCAATGACATGCAAATTATCAGGGGCCTTCTGTGCACACTGGTAAATATAGTCCCAATCGGCAAGTTTGCTGTAGCGTTGTTGCCGTGATCGACCATGTATTGTTATGGCTGAAGCGCCCCAGTCGTATATGTCTGAAACTATAGAATCAGCACGATTCCTGCCCTCAAAGAAAGCTGTTCTTACCTGAAACCAAACAACAGAGAGGAACATCAGTATAACAATTCAGCAATTTGTCACATGTCTAGCACCATAAATACATGTCAGGGTGCATATAGCAAGGCATCTCTTCATCTGTGTGAAATACAAAAACCTAGCCCTCGTGCATTAATTAGCCATCCTCAAAAATTAAATGGCTGCACCAGCACCAGCATTACCTTAACAGTTAACAGTTTTTCAGTAACAGTAGAAGCCGCTTGTACAATACTTTTAATCCTCATAGGTTTTGTGAGCAATGATGATCCAGCACCCTTGTTGACAACTATATCAATTGGGCAGCCCATATTTATGTCTATGAAGTCAACTGAACATTCATTATCCACAAGTTCAACCGTTCGTGCTACTGTATCTGGATACGGTCCACAGATTTGCACCCCAAACAAATCCTCTGATGGATGCCGTCGTAGCAAAGCCCACTCTGAAGCTTGCCCCTATATGAATATGAAAATATCATAAGGAAAGACCTCACAAAGAAAATCAAACTAGTAATAACACATTAACTTTGCTTTTTAGCAATTCATATAGTGCATTTAAGAAATATGAAACAGAGCAAAGATTTTGATTTACCTGTAAAAGATTTGTGCACATCGCCATTTCTCCACAAGTAATATCAGCTCCCAAGGTTTTACAGAGCCTCCGAAAAGGAAGGTTCCCGACAGTTGTCAAGGGAGCAAGGTAAAGCTTCTCTCGAAAATCTATAATTTTCTTTTCACGTAAATGAGGTGTTGTGATGAGGTCAACTCTGCAGGAACTTTGGTTATTTGAGGAAACTTTTATTCCATTGATTAAATTAAGATCTTCAGATTCTGCCCCATTGTCATGAATACCTAATCCATAATGTAGTGCACACAAAGGGTTAAAACTATCTAAGTAATAGGAAGAGATTTAAGAAACAAAAAAAAAGTAGAAGGAGAATTTTAAACAATATCTAAGTTCAAGAACAAATTACCAGTCCCATCATTCAGAGTTTCATCAACTTCAACCTTTGATTTCTTTAATGGCCTTGGCTCCACACATTGAACTGAGCTAACAACCAAAGGTTCTCCCTCTGAATTATTTATTTCTTTGCACAAAGTGGGATCAGGTTCAACATTCACGGGAATGCAAGAAAGAGATTCAGTTTTGTCATCGTCATTTAGCTCACATGCTTCATCTGGATTATCATCATTTGCTGCTTTAGCTTTATTCTTGTTTCCATCCTGCATCATAAATATATCAAACAGATTTAAAATAGCGGTAACCAGAAAATAGCAGCCATGACAGGTTCTGGACTGCTTGTTCGAGTGGGAGAAAAAAAAAAGTTGTAGACCAACACCACTACATGTTTAAGTAGAAACTTCATAGATCATCCATGAGCAGATTCCTGACGATATACTTTGTCCTACTCTATACAAAATTATCTAAACTAACATAGCCATGATAATTATCTATTGAAGGAAGAAGGACAATTTGGATCTCCCTCAAAAGCAAGGAAATCCAAACTCTTCGTACTAAATTCAAACCAAACATGTATTTTTGTCCACTAATCATAAGGCAAGGTGGGCAGAGAATATTTGCCCTTAATCGTTAAATCGTATTATTGAACCTAGTCGTAAGAGCACCGATAAGATGACTAATCATGGTTAGTTGTTGATCAGGCTGATTAGTCGAGGCTTGTCGAACCTAGTCGGTAGTCTAGTCGTCCTGTCTAAATCCCCTGATACATACGATGTATATTATATATTAAATAGATGGTCAATTATAAATTACAGTAGAGAATAAGGAGGCAAACCGTAAAGATTAAAATTCAGCCATGGTTGGTTGGTCCAACACATAATTATCTCACGAAACAAGTATCCCTAAGCATGGAGTACAAACCTGAAAGAGTGTATTATGAATCAGATATTAGTCGTTCTATGTCTAATTGATGACTAATCATGATTAGTCGATGACTAATCAGACAACTTGCAATCTAGTCGAGCTAATCGAGTCGGTTGGTATAATTGGTACCAAGGAACTGATAAGGGTGATTAGTCATGACTAATCGTGATTAGTCGAATGATCTGATAACATTGGTACCAATAGCAGCAACATGAATCTGTTGTCTAGAGTTAAGAATACAATACAATAGCGCTTTAAAATGCATGGATCAATTTCAATTCCTGATAAAATCGTATTAGTGTGCTACCTGCCGTGATATTTCCAATTTGAAATCCCTTTGTCATGACTAATTACTAAATGTCCAAGAAGTAAAGCACTAACAAAGCTCACCTTCCCTTTCGGTAGATGCATTACATTAGCGCACTAGTAGTTCATCATACATTCATACCGCAGACTGATACTATGGCATAATCGTTTTTTTATAATTTGCTATGAAATTGTTTGTTCTGCAGAATGATACTAGAGCATAAATCATTTTTGGTGCCATTTTGTAAATATCAGCAGAAACATGTGAACCTTACTGCGAATGTAATATTTATTTTTATGTTACTACCATACATTTTGGAATGCAACATATACACACTGGTATATACATGCTTAGGTTGAAAACACCTACCCAATGCAAGGTTGCACACTTTGAGAAAGTAAAAAGAAAGATTCGAGCATCAAATTTTCACAGTTAGAGGTGCATTAAGATCGGGAAAGCGATAAAACTACACCAGTTCCTTGAAATTAGCTTACCACTACCCTATGTATTATGCACCCATGATCAGTAACTGATAACCATTTAAGAAATAAATTAAATACAATGAAATTCATATATATATACTCCAAGAAATTAAGTAATGTTCAAAAGAATGTTACTGTACTGTTCAAAATCACGAAGCACGTGAAAAAAAAAGAAATTTGGGATCAGAGATAGACATTGGTAAAACTTGACTATATACCTTAAGACCGAGAAGCTTGATCTGGGCACTGGCCTTGGGAAATTTATATTTGTTCTTCCATAAGAGCTTCTGAATATCTTTGCTCAAAGGATTTCTCTCATGGTTCCCCTCTGAATGATTTTGAGGAGCAAGGTTATCCTTATGTGTACCAAGGAACCGACAAGTTAATCCATATGGGCACAACTGCCCCAACATGGTAAATGGGCATGTTCCTTCAAGGTCACCTGGTTTCTGTGATAGAAAAGCAATTTTAAAATTAAATAAGTTACAAAGTTCAATATCCGTATATATAACCAAATAAAACAATACCTGAGCCAGATAAGCATTGATGTCATGGCTGAAACGGCAAGAAGTACCGTATTTGCATGAGTCCACATTTCCACTTTTCCCTACTTCAATACAAAGATGAGAAGCAGACTTTTGTTCCTGCACAATGCAATAAGATCAGTGGAGCACATAATTGCCCATATTAAGATGACATTAGTGTGATATCATTGGCAGTACAACAATAAATAAAGCTATCACCAACATAATGTTGGGCATTTGCATGCAAAGATGGCACTCCATGAGTATAAACATGCACTATAATTCCATAAATCATGCAGATATTTATGATCATAGAGAAAACAGTGCAAAGTGCAGGTATACAAAGAGAAACATATGCTCAAAAAAAAAAGAGAAACATATGCCAACGTTCAGTTTTGACAAGTACTTAAACTATAGGAGGCCCAAATAATAAATCAGATTAAACAATAGTTATTTTGTTTTACTGGAACAAAGCATCAGAAGAAACACAGCAGTGCAATGTCACTCCCAAGTCCCATCTTAGGATATAAAATTTGACTAAACAAAAAAATGCAAAGATTAAACAAAATGTTTCAGCTTACTAAATCAAGCAATAAGTGAGTGCAGAGGTCAAAAAAGACAAAAACAGATCATATAAATAAGAATGCAATGGTTTTCATTTTTCAACACGCTATCCTTCAACAAAATTTAACACAACAAATACCCTGAAATGCCACAAGTGTTTTACATATAGCTACCAGTTGAACCTCGCTAGTAGACGGAAACTATATCCAAACAGGTTGAAACATCTTTTTCCATTAGTTAATGCAAAGACACGCAATTCTCATGCATGTTGTAGAAAAAGAACAAAAAAGGCTCAAACTGCAAGAACCAAAATATGCCCTAAAAAAGTATTGCAGCGGCTCATATGCTGCATACGATTACTGCAGTGCCAACAATAGCTGAGAGCTCATCAATCTGGCAGTATTTTGATACACAGACACACAGGCCATGGGAATCGACACGATTTTGTTAGGAACAAGTTACAGCACAACGCAAATAGCACCCAAAAGTGGAGCAATTACATTAGTGCGCACAGGCATTTCAACGAGCATCTAGCAAGCAGAGCTGAATGACACCCTGAGGCAGTAGAACAAGCACCTTGCGCCCGTTACCGCGGTAGTTACCTGCTGGCGCTCGCGTTTGAGCTGGCGCTTGGACTTCTTCTCTCCCGTGACGACGGCCCCGCCGCCGGCGGCCTTACCCTCCTCCTTGGGGACCTCGCGGATGGGCGGCGGGCGGAGGAAGGCGGGCTTGACGGGGGCGACGGCGCGGGCCACCAGCTCCTCCGGGGAGGGCCGCGGAGGAGGGGGAGAGTCGGTAGTGACGGCCGGGGAGGAGTCCGGAGGGTCGGTGGCCGGCGCCGTCGCGGCCATGGTGAAGGCGTGGCGGCGGCGCGCTGAGGTAGGCTACTGCATACAGGCAGCAGCGAGGGTTTTATGGAACTGGTTTTTTTCACTTAAACCCATAACGGGAAGGCAATTTACTGGAATGTTAAGTTTTGTATATGATTTTTTAAAAGAAAAAAATGGTGTGTTACTGGTAATATCACAACAGAGCAATACAAGATTCCTCAGCACAAGCGTGGCTAGCTTTCTCAAACTTTGCTTGCAATAATATTCTTCGAAGATGCATAATATGCGTGGTAATATTAGCAAGGGTATGCTCTAATGAATGGACGTGTAATCAAACTATGAAAAGATATGCTTTGATGAATGGACTTTCCTAAGACGCGTGTGTGAGTTGAGTGGCATCATAATAAAAAATTAAAGCATAGTACTTTTTACACCAACAATTTTCTATATCCACTTTTGTACATGCGTATTACTTTTTTTGGCACATATTTTATTTTTCTTTGCACATGCATTCACCCATATTTCACGTTATTATTTGTTTGGAAGGATAATAATTGACATTATTATTTTATGGAAGGAAGAGAAAGACGTGTATTATTTTTGAAATAAAAATAAATGTATCATTACTTGATGGAAGGAAAATTAAATATGTGTTCGTGGCACTTATATCTCTACCGGCATTTATATAAAAAAATGAATATTGCTTACGATACATAGAGGTAGTTTTGGCTTAGAGATGTGATAAACCATTAATGAATATCTCTACCGATAGTAGCTAACACACATGCATCAATATTTATCTTATGGAATAAACCATTAATAATTAAATCAAATAAAAAACCAATGTGATTTTTTAGTTGCTCGAATAAACCATGCACTTGTAGAGATTATGTTGAAAGCCATGTGTGCAATCTCTTGGATAAAAATAATAGAATTTTTAATTACTCTTTGATTAATTAATGAATGGAGAAGGAAGAAACCAAAGACACCCATCTAAATGATAGAACTTGTGCATGAAGTTAATCGGATGGTTAGGATAATCAAGGTAACGTGGCTGATTGAGAGAAGAGAGAAATAGCAATAAATGCTTCTTAGTGGGTTGCTTCTATATATTATATAGATACGAATGATGGTATTTATATCTATTTCTAAAACAAGAATTGTTTTCTTGGTCTGTTTTTGGGCTTGGACTGCATTTTGTTTTGTGGGGCGAACTGATCATAACCTCCTCCATGCCCTCAGGCTCAGCCCGTTTCTCTTTTATTTTTTCTCCACATGCCTTATCCTCTCCGGCGGACACAGGTTCAGTGCCTTTGCTCTTCAAAGGCACGTTGTACCTTTGGCTCTATATCCAACCACAAATCTAACTTGTCCCATTCTTTCCCAGGCAAAGTTGTATCCCTTAGTATTTTTAAGCCATTGTATCCTAGCAAATCCACTAACACAATTTGTCTTATCATTTAGACAATGTGCATTAAACATTGAGCATGCAAAACAACAACCTATACATACTTCATTAGAGATTAACATGCACATAACATAAAATAAAATTTGCATTTTGAACCATTTGAAATGACATTCATAGTACAACCACCAATACATGGCACTTTCAATCATTTAAATTGAGGGTTTGACACAATAAATACTATCACTTGGCCATTTCTCTTGTACAATTAGACCACAAAATACTATAGTTAATCCACAAAATACTATAGTTACTCTTGCCCAAAATATTACCTAACCAACCTGCACATACTAGAACAGATCGCCAGCATGGAGAATATCATCATCACAAATTAGAGCAGTCGCGAGTTGGGTAAAACTGCCAATAACATTGTACTCTTCAACCCTCACACTTGCTCCTACGTTGCCGCCATTATTCTCCATTTCTTTTGGATGCTGTGTACCATAAGGGTTTTCAGCAAGAAAAAAATCTTTATAATCTAAGATGCATTCTATGTCTAGGTGGATAACCTATCATGTTTTCATAAAGTCAGAAGTAAAATGCAGTGGAAAATTAGAGAGTATTAAATAGCAATAATAATGCTCTTGCTCAAGACACCACTTGCATAAGTTTTAGAGTCATTACAAGTATATAAAACGAATTAGTTGATCCACACACCTCCTAAGTTGCAGCGCGGTGCGGAACTCCCCCTTCTCCTGCTTCTGGCTCCCAAGAAAAAGACTTGGATGGATAATAAGATTATACCTGCAGATCATTGCAGCCTTCGAATGTGTGATTCGCGGTGGATATGAAGAGCAAAGGCACTGAATCTATGTCCGTTCCTCATGCCGTTCTGCTGTGAGCTGCTCGGCCTCAGGTAGTCACAGGGCCACTCCGGCGTGGGTCCTCTGCCTCGGGTGGGTGCATGCTGCGCCATGCGCGGCTCCGCCACTGGCGGTTGCGGGGCCGCTCCGCGTGTGGCTCTGCCTTGGGCGAGCACGGTGTCGTTCCGCCACCTCACCTTATGCGGCCGCGTGCACCAAACGTTGCTCTGCTGCTCCGTCTCGAGCGGCCACTGTGCTGCTCCACTGCACGCAGCTTCGCCTCGCACCGTTTCTCCTTAGGCAGCGGTGGCTATGGGAGGAGCAAGCTGGTTGTTGGCGCCTACCAGCGTCACCACCGGAAAAACAACGATGACGTCCGCAGAGACTAATTGGGGTGGCAGGTATTTCATAAATCACGAATAAATCCGCAAGCGCAAGGAATACCGCTGTAGCATTTTACCCGGAAGTATACCAGGGTGTCATTTATATTTTCTTCGTAGAAAAAACGGTAAATAAAGAGATATAGACTAGTTGATGAACTTTATCTAGATTGGATATTCTTATGCATAAACTGGGGTAAGATATATAATATGGTAAGAGGTAGTGTGACACACACACAAAAACTACTTTCTGGATAAATAAATAAAAGAAAATATAAAAGATGCTCTAGGCCGGGAGCAAGGCAGAAGTTAGAGCTCGAGTCAACTGTGCTAGACTAGCTATATCTATGCCATCTTATGGTTAGATCGTCAGAGATTAAACTACACAACAGTGAGACCGCTATCGAAGTAACGAGAGAAGCCCGTACACTCCGGCGGTTTTATGCACCTCCTACCCCCCATACCGAACGTGGAGGATTACTAGAGCTCGAACAGGATTGTCACCACCTGCCGGCTACCTCTACAAACTGTGGGTATAGTTGATATCCAGCAACTCTTAGCTAATCTAGACACTATGTCTACACTAGTAAGCGATACTATAGTGTCTCGCGCGGAGCCCCCACTTTTCGGATGGACAGACATCACAATAGAGCAAACATACAAATACTGGAGCAGTTGATAGATTTCTAAGGCCGATATGTTAACCATCGCAAGCAAATGACGATCATGCAATGCAAGCATTGAACAATAATGCAACCAGATCAAGAAGCATATATCCGATAACTCAGAACATACTTCGAGCAGATATCGACAACCATAGTCTAATTCTATTACAAACAACCGAATATTACAAGAGAGAGCTAGAGATGAACCCATACCAGAACTCTCGAGCAACTCCGGTGACTCGATGACTCCTAGACTTCTCCCAAACTCTACTAAGGCTAAAGACTATGCAAGATAAGCAAGAGAGGTGAATGTGGACAGATGTGTGTATGTGTTCTAATCTCTACCCCTCCCCTTATATTTATAGCAGGGAGCCACGGGATGAGAAGCTGCAATCCTCGGTGAACCGCCATTGGGAGCCTATGAGACATCGCCACGTGGCAGGTTTAAGGCGGTGTGGCCCACGGGCCGGTCGGCCGACTAGGGTGGTCGGCCGGCCTGCCGGTGGCGCCCACCGCCCCCAACTGCCTGGTGTTGGGCTTGTTTGGGCCTGGCCTTGTCTAAACACTGAGGCTTTCCTTGTCTTAACTGGTTTTGCTTCGGTTCTTGGGATACACTTGGTCCAATTGAGTCTGAATCGAAGCTCTAATATTTTTTGTGATTTTATGTCGGGCCAAAGTGTGCTTGCAACCTGCATATTAGCTAAAAACAACTTGCATTTCCTAGAAGGTGAAGTGTGGTTTAGGAACTTTATTGGATAAATATGCGTGTAAGAAATGCAAACTCTCATGATTTTCTGATCAAGTTGACGCCTAAAAATGGCCGTTGGTGAGCGTCAACAAGATCCCCCCAAGCTGTCCTTCGCTCGTCCTGAGCAAAGTAGGACAAATCAGGAAATCACATTGACTCATACCTTACCTGTCATGTCATAGTCTGAAGCAAAAATATTCATCTATAAGTTTAAATGAGTTGGCTATCATACCTTTGCACAAGTACCTTACTCCTTCATGGGACTTCTTAGCTGTCTCCTTGTCTTGGGATGTTGATAGTTAGAATGGTGTATAAAGTAGTACTTACTTGTTCTTCGATCTGCAATCCATTTGGAGATATATTTTTGAAAACATGGCAAAGTTCCCAGGATGATTCTCTCGAAGCACTCAACTTTTATTATCCTCACCAGGGCAGTATCTGCCTTCGGTCTTTCCTACTGCTAAAAAACTTTTATGGAGCTCAAGGTAGGATAAGAACAGAGCATACTTGCATTCCATATATTGTAAAGTCAAAGAGAGGATTTTTGACGCTCACTAACGACCATTTTCAGGCGTCAACTTGATCAGAAAATCATGAGAGTTTGCATTTCTTACACGCATCTTTATCCAATAAAGTCTCTAAATCACACTTCACCTTCTAGAAAATTCAAGTTGTGTTTTTGATATAATATGCAGGTTGCAAGCACACTTTGGCCCGACATAGAATCACAGAAAATATCAAAGCGACGATTCAGGCTCAAAATGGACCCAGTGTAGCCCAAGTACCCAGTTCGAACCACTCAATACAGACCAAGACCAGTGGGGTTAGGACAAAAAGGCCTAGGACGGCCTGTTGGGGCTCCGCGCGGGACACTAGAGTATCGCTTACTAGTTTAGACATAGTGTCTAGATTAGCTAAGAGTTGTTGGATGTCAACTATACCCACGGTTTGTAGAGGTAGCTGGCAGGTGGTGACAGCCCTGTTCGAGTCCTAGTAATCCTCCACATTCGGTATGGGAGGTAGGAGGTGCATAAAGCCGCCGGGGTGTACGGGCTTCTCTCGTTACTTCGATAGTGGTCTCCCTATTGTGTAGTTTAATCTCTGACGATCTAACCAAAAGATGGCATAGATATAGCTAGCCTAGCACAGTTGACTCGAGCTCTAACTTCTGCCTTGCTCCTGGTCTAGAGCATCTTTTATCTTTTCTTTTATTTATTTATCCAGAAGGTAGTTTGTGTGTGTGTCACACTATCTCCTACCATGTTATATATCTTACCCCTGTTTATGCATGAGAATATCCAATCTAGATAAAGTTCATCAACTAATCTATATCTCTTCACTCACCGTCTTCCTTGCGGAAATATAAATGACACCTCGGTATACTCTCGGGTAAAATGCTACAGCAGTATTCCGTGCGATTACGGATTTATTCATGGTTCATGAAATACTGCCACCCCAAATTGGCGTCTGCGGGCGTCATCGCTGCTTTCCCGGTGGTGACGTTGGTAGGCGCCAACAAGCATTTTTGGCGCCGTTGCCGGGGAAGGCACATATTGAAGTATATAGACAAAGTTATGAACAAAATCAAAATTGGTATTCGCTTGCTAAACAGGCTAACTTGGCTTTGTTTTCTTGTCTTTGTTGATATGAAAACAGGGTAGTGTATGACCAGTTTCGACTTGCCGCAAAACTTTCATTCCGATCCAGAGTTCGAATACTAATCCAGTTATGACCGGGATCGAAATGAAAGTTTTGTGGCATGGACGAGTGGCTCGTCCTGCAAAGCTTCTACAACGGGCTCACAACGACATCTCGAGCCAACATTGATGCTGCTGCTGTAGGAGCCTTCCTCGACCTGACTATCGCCAAAGCAAAAGAATTGGTCGAGAAGATGGTCTCCAATCAGGGGTGGAGCGATGAACGACTCCAACCGCGTACAAAAGGCATGCATACCGTCAAAGAGACGGATATGATTGCAGCGAAGCTGGACCTCCTAATCAAGAAGATGGAGGAAGGGAGCAAACAACCGATCCATGCTCCCGTTTACGCCATGGGTTCGCACTTCACGTGCGAAGTCTGCGGTAACGATGGACATTCGGGGAACGACTGCCCCAAAACCCGTGAAGACTGCGCGTACCTCAACAACAACAACAACAACAACAACAACGGGTACCGTCCACCACAAGGAGGCCAGGGGTGCAACCAGCCACGTCCACCTTTTCAGGGAGGTAATAACTACAATCATTCTTATAATTCGAATTTCAATTCAAACCAACCTCCCTTGAGAGAACTTGTTCTTAGCCAAGTTAAAATCAACGAAAATATAAATAAAAAGCTTTTGGCCAATGATAAATTCCTAGAAAGTTTAAATGTTAAGCTTGAAGCTTTGTCTTCTACTCTTAAAAACCAGTTAAGTTTCAATAAAATGATCGAAACCCAGCTTGCACAAATTGCTGCTTCGTTACCTGCTGTTGAGAGCGGGAAGATCCCGGGACAACCCGAGTCTCCCATTGAAAATGTCAGCATGGTGTCTACCGGACGGGGTAACTCGTCCTGGATGCCACCACACAATAACCATGCAGGTAGGTACTATCCCCCAAGGAACGACATTTGGGATGACATGGTGGTAGCGGTGCAAGAGGATCCAGGGGTCCCCATGATCAGCTGCTCGATCTACATCAAACACTTCGAGCGATGCCTATGCGATCTGGGGGCAAGCGTGAATATAATGCCCAAGGTAATATATGAAGCACTTGAATATCCTGCTCTTTCCCCAACAACTATGCTCGTACAGCTTGCAGATTCAACCATTCGGTATCCCAAAGGGATAGCTGAACACATTTTCGTACGAGTACGAGACTCCTTCATCCTTGCCGACTTTGTGGTAATGGATATGGAGGGCGACCTCAGAGTCGACCTCGTACTTGGGCGACCTTTTCTAAGGTCTGCCAAGGCAAGGATCGATGTCGGAAAGGGAGAAATCCGTTTCCGTGTCAGAAGGGAGGATATATTTTTTAGGTTCAAGAAGAAGGAAGAGCAGCGCCTCATGATCCAACAAGACAGTGAAGGGCAAGCACTCTGGGGTGCACCAGAACCCCAGCCAGAACAACAACCATCCGCACCTAAAAGAAAGAAGAAGGAAAAGAAGGTGTGGCAGAAGGTCGAGAGTTCGGCCTCGTCCAGTTCTCCAGGACGAGCCGACGAACGGTAAGAACGATGGAGAAAAGTCGTGCACGTCGGACTTTAAACGACGCGCCCTTGCCAAAGGTAAATTAGTATTTATATCATGTTTGTTTCATCCGCTTTTTAACATTCTCTTTGCACCTTATTTATTTTTCTCCACTGCATGTTTGAAATTTTCAAAATTGTTTTCTGCATGCTGGAATTTTTCTAGCACTTTTCCCTTTTTACAGAAAGACCAAAAATATTTTCTGAGTTTTAAAATCCTTTGGGAAAAATAATTTGAACATCTTTTTTAGCAAACTTTTGGCCGTGCACCAAATTTCCAAAGTTCATAACCGTTGAGGAAGCATCTGGCCAAAGGGGGCACCAGGGGCCCACCCTGGGGCCGGCCGACCCAGGACCAACGGCTCCTGGGCCCCACCTTCTCCAACGGCTACCTGACCGTTGTGCCTAGCTCTTCCTCGGGTGCACTTGCTCAAATTCCTTTAAATAGAGGCCGAGAGGGGTGATGAGCTCTCATGCTCACTCTCTCCACTCTCACTCCCTCTCACACATTCTTGCTCGGGTTTCCTTTGGATTTTGACTCAAGTTTGATTGCAAGAACACTCTGTCTCTCTCATTTCTTTGCTGCAAGATTGATCACATATTTGGAGGAACAACTTTTGGGTAAGAGTTTCATTTTCATTTCACTGACGTAGCCCGAATCGAGTTGTTCTCATTCATTCTTGTTCGTTCTTGTTGCAAGCATGAGAGGTGCAGGGCGTAAAATTTCCGGAGCTCTCAAGAGGACGACGAGGTTGGGCTCGTCCCATTCACAGGGCGAGTCGAGCTCTCATCATTGCCCCGAACCTGCACCAACACTGACTACAATGGATTATGAGCAAGACGAACAAGAAGAACAGTTCGAGGAGCAAGCTGCAGAACCGCAAGCCGAGGACATGGAGATAGATGAAGATGATGCACCATACCTCGACTTGCAAGATGACCGCGAGCGTCAAGCCTACGCCATGATCAAGAATCGAAGCTTTGGTCATACCAGAGCCTTCGATCCGGACCTTCTCGAAAAAACAGGTATCTACATTGACTTCGCTCGTGTTTGGCATGTGGTTGGATGGGATGGTTTTGTGCCTATTAAGGAGAATGGTTCTCGTCTCCTCACCATCCAGTTTCTTTGCACTCTTCGGGAGGTGGACGATGGTGTTTCTTTCCAACTTTTTGGAGTTGAACACTATTTTAATTGGAGAAATTTCAGTCACCTCCTTGGTTTTAGCGCGCGCTTGCCAGTTTCCCTTGCAAAAGCTTGCCGTGGTTTTGATCGACATGAGTTTTGGGGTTTGATTTCGGGTCAAGTTGTTCATGGCAAGTTTGCACCTCGGTGCAATGACATTCAAAATCCGACTCTTCGTTTGATGCTCAAGTGGGTGGCTATCACTCTCTTTCCAAGAGATGATCCACAACCAGTGCGGAACGATGAGTTGATGATATTATACGCCATGGTCAACAAAATCCGAATCTCTCCCGCACAAGCAATGGTTAAGCAATGGCTCACAAGTTTTCGGATGACGGGTCCTATTGAATGCACTTCTTTGATCACCCGCATCGCATCAAACATGGGAATCGTAGATGGGAACCCCGTTCCCTTCATTGAGAAGCCTCATGTTATGATCGATGATGCGTACTTGTTTCAAGGCCACACACTCAAGAAAGGCCCGGATGACTCCTTGATTTTCTTTTCGCTTGGTTATGCAAATGAAATCCCGTTGCCAAACGCGGGGTATCATCTGTATAACTGCCGTTCGCTAACCATCTCTCTTGTTCCACAAGAGGAGAGCCGTAGGCATAGTGTTTCTGGTCTTCCTGGCAGGGTTATAAGAAGCAGGGCCAGAAGGGAGGAGTTCATGCAGCAGCAACCTCAGCTTCAACCACAGCAATATGAGACTGGAGGTTCGTCATGGCAGAGTGCCAGCTCCACCAAGTGGGCGCGGCAGGTCTCAGGGCACCGGTCCACCAGTTCCAGCTCCAGTGGTCCCCCGCGTCGTACAGCTTCGTCCAGAGGCTTCGCCACTCTGACTCGGTAGATGGACGAGCTGAACGTGCGCACCACCAACATCGACGAGTCGTTGGGCCAGCACATTGAGTCAACTCAAAACTGGTAGCGATACACAGGTGAGAGGATCCATAACCTGGAGCAGCAACAGCAGCAATCCCAGGAGGAGTGGAGGGCCTACTACTGTTGGGCTGGGTTTAATCCCAACCAGCAGCAGTGAGCCTGAAGCTAGCTTGGGGGAGGACCCCCATGAGAGGTACCTTGTATCAAACTCTATCTTTACTGCTTTCAAAACCTTGCATGAAACCAAACAAAAATTTGCAAAATTATGAAAATCCATAAAAATTCGCATAACTAAAATCAAATAAAAATAGGCAAAACCTTTAAAAATCCAAAAATATTTACTTGCTTTCTAGTATGTGTAGTAAGCATGTGCAATTTTTCCTTGTTGAGATGATGAATAGTTGCTCTATTAGTTCCTTTCATATGCCTAGTTACAACCTTGTGCTCTCCCTAAGTTCTGAGTTTGGTGGCTAGATGTTTAAACCTTAAGCTTGAAACTTGTGGGTAGCGAAAAAACAGAATTCAAATCTAATTTGTTGTGGGTTATGATATGGCTGAAAAGAGTTGCTATGATCTTCTCCTACGTGATGCTTGATATCCGGAGTATTTCTTTTCAAAAATACAAAAATAAAAATAAAAGTTCCTCGGTGATATGCAATTCCCATCCAGAGCCATATGAGTTACAAGTTTGAAAGCCTTTCCACATATGCAACTTGTCTTCTCATTGAGCTTTGTCAAATTGTTGTGACCCTTTGTGAGAATCACTTTATACGCCCATGATCAAGATCACGTACACGACCACTCACATGCTATACTTCTAACACCGGGAAGATAGCAAGTACATCCATCCATCCACAAATAAAACTCCATGTTGTACTATGTTTATCTCTCTCCAAAGTTATCATCATGATGTATGGGCTATACAAAAAGAAATAAAAGATGCATACCCAAAGAAGGTATGCCACATGCCCACAAGGCGTGTCAAAAAAAAAGAAAAAAAGAAAGAGAAAATATAGCCCATACCAAAAAAAATTTATAAGGGAAAGAATTCATATGAAGGAGTTTCATCCACCATCCACCAAAAATATCCACACACTTGCACATCTTGATCAAGGATTATGACTTGTTTCTCCTATGGATCTAGTCTTTGACTTAGCGAAATATGAGAAGCAAGTTTGCCATTATATCCTCCATACCTACAGATCCACCAAAAAGAAGCCATTAGAAGTAGGATGGAAAAAGAAAGGCGCATAAAAAGGCCTTGGTGAGGAATTAAACACATTGAGCGATCCGAGAGATCACCCGAGGAACTACAATATTTCTTTTCAAAAACTTTATAAAACCTCCGGATTGACGGTTGAACAAAGGAGTGGTAAGTGGTACTCTACAAGCCGTTCTGACCCTCAACCGCCAAAGATGAGGATGATGCTATAAGCCCCACATGAATAAGGTAAAAGGTGCGAACAAGGCCAACTTATTCAGAATAAAGGTAAGAACACTCGGTTGTGCCTTGGGCATAAGTCAGGAATGCGACATTGTAGCAACTCCTGATCAACAACCTAAGTCTAAAACTTTATTCGGGACGAGCAAAGGGCAAGCTTGGGGGAGTTGTTGACGGTGCTTAAGTGACATTTTCACTCGTCAACTATACTCAATAATAAAGGAAAACTACATGCCTTACTCACATATTTGTATCACTAACCTCGCTCCACAGTTGTTTTTGAGTTTTGTACATTTCAGATGAGCAGGAGCGGAATAAGACGAAAACACGTAGCAGACGCCATACAACTATGCCGAATATCACATCCGGCGTCACACCCTTACAAAGAGGGCCCACATGTCAGAGGAAACGGGGCCTCCACGTAAGATTCACCAGAGGATAAGGATAAGGATTAAAGAATATACCATCCAGCAGAAGATCAGGCCGAGAGGCTGCCAGGTGGGGTCGGCCGAACCTGGCCTGGTTCCCGTCCAGGTGCACTTCGAGGAGGAGTGGCTGCCAAGGCACCTAATCACCTTCCATATGTGTGTTGGCGGGAAACCGACCTCTAGAGCTATAAATAGGCCCCTCCTCCACCCCCCTCAACACACACACACACACACACACACACACACACACACACACACACACACACACACACTTCATTCCATTCTCTCCAAGAAGGCTCTCCTCTCTCTTGCTCTCTTAGCTAGGTAGTGGAGCTAGGCTAGTTCTCTTTAGCGAGCAAGTCATCCTCGGGGTCGTTGAGCAATCCTCGGCTCCTGGTATGGCTTTGTATCCGACTTGTCAGGCTTCTATTCATAATATAGAGTTTTGCCATTGTTTCTTTACTATCTTGATAATTTATCAATCCATGCTTAGTTCGTTCATAAGTTATGCTACGATCTTGGTTAGGCCAGATGATCCGAGTACGGATAGAGGTTCGTTGTGCTTTCGGGCTTGCTCTAGTGTTTTACTCGTCCATCCGAAGGGTGGGAGACCTGGGGGCACTAGAGTAGTGACTTCATACACGAGCGTGGTGCTCGGGTATGCTGGATCCTTCGGATATGACCATGCTCCACGGTGTGACTGGGGTAGACGGCAGGTGGTGACAGCCCTATCCGTCCGGCGTAACAGCGGTGTTGCGTTTAGCGTACTCCCCGACGTTCGGGTTCGGTGTAGGAGTTCATGCAAAGAGGTAACGGGACTAGATGTACTCCGGTGCGGGACCTTCTCCCCGCTATCTTATTTTTTTGGCACCTGCAGTCCTAACCATGATCTAACATGACCCCAGCTTTGGATAGAAGCACTAGGACACCTAACCTAGCCTAAGCTCCAGCTGACTTGACGTAGGATAGAGTAGTTCTTTGTTTTATAGTTTCTCTCCTTTATTCCTTCCTCTTGGAGTGTGGATGTGTGCTGTCACATTACCCTTGCTTATTCTTTATCTGTACTTACCCCTGTTAGAGTATTGCCTATTGCTTGAGGCACAATGTCATGGTTAATGTTGAGTACAATACCTTTGCCGCTGCCGTCCTTTGGGACACAAATAAATAACGATACCCTTACTCTCTGGGTGAAATGCTACAACAGTATATCCATGCGCTTGCGGATCCATCTGTAATCGTATTGATTATACCATGAGAGTGGCACCCCTTGGGTGCAGTTGCTAGGATGGGTTCGGCGCCCTCATTTCTAGTGATTGCACTAAGGGCTGCCAACATGCATTTCTGGCACTGTTGCTAAGGATTAACCATTCCTAGTGATTGCGCTAAGAAATGTCAACACACACTAGAGCAAACATACGAATACTGGAGTAGTTGATAGAGTTCTAAGACCGATATGTTAACCATCGCAAGCACAGGGTGATCATGCAATGCAAGCATTGAACAATAATGCAACTAGATCAAGAAGCATATATCCGATAACTCAGAACATACTTCGAGCAGATATCGGTAACCATAATCTAATTCTGTTATAAACAACCGAATATTACAAGAGACACTAGTAGAAATCTGCTTATCTATGACGATTACCTCGTGACGTTCACATATTTTGTCATCAAACATAGTCTATCAATGACGAAATTTTAGAGTTTGTCATAAATCATTGGTGACGGAGCTCAGGCACTAAAAAATTATGATGAAAGGCAACGCATCGTCACAAAACAACGAATTCATTCTTCATAGATCATACGAGCCATTTAGCTTGTGAACAAAAGCATGAGTACGTGGACCCTAACATCACAACAAATTATCTTTTTTTATTGCAGTACAGCACCGTCAAAGTGACGCATATTAGTCAGACACGTCTCTGATGATGATTTAGAAAACCAAAAAAAAAGAGAAACATGTCATGTAACACCACTTCTCTACTCAAGATGACATGAATTTCTTCTTTTGATCAAATTACATAGTGACAAACACTTAATCTAGTAAACCAATCTGGAAAGACAAAAAAAATAGAGAAATGTGAAGAACACAGATATTCATTGTAGAGATCCATGAGGAAGCGGTTCAGTGACCACTACTCCAGGTAGTAGCAAGCGGCTCCTCACTCCTTTTGCCGTCAGGGAGATCAAAAGTAGCTTGCTTCATTTCATTTCCCCCTTCTTCTCTTCTTACATTTGTTCATGTCAATGTGTGTCTGCAAGCTGTAAAAGTTGATTTTGTAATTTATCTTTGTATCCAATCAAAGTCAGAGAAAAGATTACTTTGTCTTTGTTTTGCATCTTAATTTTTTTAATATTCTGCCTTCTTGAACATGCTACCTAGATTTGCCTGAACAAGTAGCTCCTTGCTAGCTAGAAATATTCATAAACAAAATGGTTCTTCTGGCAGGGTAATATTCTTAAACAACTACCGTATTTCAGTATAATCCCGTGCCATTAATTATAGAAACCAAGCTGAACTTATGCTCTGCAATTCAGTTCTGTTTCAACTTAAACTAAATCTTACTGCAGCAAGATCTTTCTTAAATGGCAGAAGATAGTTAGTAGTACAGTTTGAGATCTCTCCTGCAGCACAGTCATTAACTGAGAAGAAAATGAGGAAACTACGTGTATTGTGCATACAACATATGGACAATGGGATGGAATTCATCAATATTAATCTAATAGCAAGAATGATTCTGAACAATTTAGAAGCCATTCGCCATTATACCTCAGGGCACTAGTTGCAGAGGTCCTTTTTTGTTGTCAATGAGCGATCTGCCATGATCAACTTGACTGTCTCCCAATGAGCTGGACATCCGGCAACCGCAATCTAACGATAGCCAACAAAGAAAATGATCAACCTGCAATCTTTTTTCTTTCTAATACACAAACTGCAACAAATCAATTTGCAGCATCACACTCCAATCCACGGCAGCATGACCAGAGGGCTGGATGGCTGCGTGTCTGGAGTGCGGAGGCGGCGAACTTAAAGTCGTCCTGGCCAGAGGGAGGTGGTGGCGAGGCACGGCGTGGATGTGCACTCTGAGATCACCTCTGCCCAGCCTAGACCGTCGCCCATGGACAGGGTGGCCCATTGGACGGAGGAGGTGGATGACCTGGCCGACACCGGCAACATCGACGGCGCCATCTCCCTGGCATTGAAGGAGGGCCGGTGCGGCGTGCGTCGTCGTGGGAGGGCCCAGCCAGGCCGGAGCTAGGCGACGGCAGGGGGCGAGGGCCGGGCCTGGCCAGATCGAGGCAGCGCCAGTGGGGAATGTTGACGCTCCTTAGCACCCCGATTTGTATACCGCAAGTGCACGGTTTGTGTAGCTTTTCTCTTAGAGTATTCCCCCAAGGTTTATCAATCCGTGGATCAACAAAGAACTACCTAAGGTTTTCCATCTAATCTAATGGATCTATCTTAACATAAAGCATTGATTGCATATAAAGGGTAAACCTTTGGCAGATATGAGTGATGTGTAAAGGTTGATCTCATCCATGAACATAGGCTTAATCATAGCAAAACCAAAGACATGACTAGGCCTATCATCATCTAGTTGTAGTTCAAGCTAACGAGCAAATAAATCATGCATCTCAATCAAAAGCATCTTTAAACTCAAAATCTCCAATCCGATCCCTCGATACTCCGCCTACTCTGTGGAGACGGCCTGTCACGACGCCCCCCTTTTGAACGAAATACCCTGAAGCAAGTCGAACCCCCTTTGGTAGTTCCACCATGAACCTCTAGCCACCATGACTACAAGATCATGCTAAGCGATCTATCTCGATAATAGATCTAAGATAAAGCAAACCCAAAGAAAAGAACGAAATCGAAAGAGAGAACATGATCGCTAATAGATTCGGAAGACATGATTATCATTACTCACATAATAGATTCGTTTGGATCGTCACCACCGAGTACATACCATTGACGACTCCAACTAGCTCATGAACTCCACCATGGCACAACCTCGCAGGGAGGCCATGGCGGCTAGGGGTGGCCTAAGCCATCTCCTAGACAACTTCGAAGACTTGCGACGGCCGTCGTCTCCCTCCGGTCTTGGCCTTAGGTTTTCGTCGAGTTCTGGGTGGATGGATACTGCGAGTTGAATAAGGTGCGAGCTATTTATAAGCCGAGGAAGCCACCGGTCGAAGGGGAGGCCAAACCGCCTCGAAAACGGGCTGGGCCGGCCGGCCCCATGGGCCTAGGCAGGCCGGCCTACCCCCTTTCGGTCTCGCCTCGGTCTCATCTTTTGCGTGTAGACTCCTCGCATCTTCTAGAGTTTATGTCCTTCACGATTGCACCCCTTTGGACGTCGTTATCTTGGAGATATCTTTGAGGAAAGGATGGGATAGAGAATCCTTCCTTAAATCTTCATTTCCTTTGCTTAATCCTGAAGTATCTTGATCTCATCTTCATGGGCTCGATCCTTTGGGCTCTCTTGGAGGATGGATGTGCGTGAATGAGCTTCGAATCAACATGGGCTTTGGTCCTCCCTTTGGGCTTTGGCCTTCGTCTTTCCCCGTGTCAGCGCTCGATCACGTGCCTCGTCATTTCATGCTCCAAAATAGGCCAAAAACCTGCAAAAACGAAGTTCCTCCAAAATATATGTGCAAGTGTGAAAATGACCAATAATTAGGCCGGGGTTAGGACGGTTAGTGATTTTGATATTGAATTCATGCCATTATCAAGGATAAACAAGGGATAAAAGGGGTACTTAAGGAGCGCAAACATTCCCCCCATGCTTAAACCTTGCTCGTCCTCGAGTAAGTCCAGGAGCTTTGCTTATAAAGAAATCAGTGTTGCCCCTCAATGTCCTCTCTGCACTTAGTCATACATAACAAGACATATTGCTCTCTCAAGTATTTAGCATTTAAGTTCATGTTTTGACCGGCTACTTTTTCATTATGGAAGATAGACTATCAATTAAAGAACAAGCCACAATAATAGATAAATGCAATGCTCTCAAGCTTAAGCGAACTTCAAACCTTTACCTTGTTTCATCGTGAAGAGTTTTCAAAAGAATGCATATCAAACATAAGTGAGGTTCTCTTGTAAAAGATCATGGAAATACTCATCTCATCAAGTCGCTAAAGCCTACATTAGATTGTCTTCAACCTATTCTACTCATATATAAAAGTGGAAGGCTTATGTGGAGCTTGGTAGGTAAAAACAATCCTAGCAAAACATTATATCTGAAATATTGTCAAACTAAGAGAGAGATCTATTGGATTTACTGAGACTTGTCAAAAAGGCCATTGGAAAATAATGTTGGAGAGGGAGAAAGATGAAACACACACATTTCGATAGGTGTACATGTGCAAGTGGCAAATGGATGATCCCGAGACACAAATGAAGTTCTCGTTATTGGATTGCACATGGTTGGAAGATTTGAGTATGGAATAGTTCTTCAAAGTAACTTGGAAAATTAATGAAGCCAAAAAGAACTAAGGAGCATTTTATTCTTCTCTTTTTTTCTTTCATTTTTCTTTTCTTTTCTCCCTTTTTTCATTTTTCAATTTTTCTCTTTCTTTCTTTCTTTTCTTTCTTTTTGCTCCTTAGAACTTTTGATAGCATAGAATACTTACCCAGCCATCACCCCCATGCTTGAATGAATGCTCGTCCTCGAGTATGAATAGTGGGAGAACCAACTAGCTAGGGTAAGTATCTCAAATTCACCTTCTTCTTCGTAGAACCTCTTGAATCTCCAGAGAGCCTTGTCTCCCAAAACTTTTCTTTATATGGTGCCCTTGATTCTTTTGATTCCGTCGAAATGATAATCCATACTCAAATTGGGTTGTGGTCAAGGAGGTAATCACAAAAAGATATTTTTGGTTTAGGGTGGATATCCAGCGAGATTTGCAAAATTCCCGAAGTAGAAACTCACAATGCATGGATAAATAGGCTAGCAAAAAGAAGGTTACACAAAAAAACGGAATGACTAGCTTCTTAGTCTCATACCAAAGAAATCAATCTTAATCCAACTCATCAAAATATAAGTTTGCAATCTAAAGGTTTCATCATGAAAGAATATGTATGTATAGGCTTTGGTAGGTAGAACTTTGCAAGAGATTCACAAATGTAGATAGCATATGAATTAAGTTTTCAAATTAAACAATCACAAGGTGTAAGGTCATAGGTAGACTTAAATCAAAGAGCAACATAGAATATGTGGGTTTAGAATTTAGTCATTTAACCTCCACAAATAAAAGAGCCGGTATTTAATCATTTTAATTCCATTTAATTGAGAGCAAATGGTCAAGTCATATACAACATAGCGTAGGTAAAACAAAGCAGCAACTTTCACCACTTTTCCATAAGCATAAGGCATTGCCAAAATGTATCAATGTGGTGAGCACAAAGTGATGGTGATCCTACACTTATTGAAAATAAAAATAAAACTAGGTTGTCCTCCTAGAAGCCATGTGATAGGTTGAGAGATATATACAAAGGTTGCATCTATGGTTGAAGGCATATATGTACAAGCATTTAGAAAAAGAGAGAGTTGAGGAAAAATTACCGTCCTTCTCGATGCTCGTAATGAAGTGTAGCGCGACCTCCCCCATACTTAAGCATTGTGCTAAGCATGGAAAAAGAATCATGAGCATCTTGTGGCAACCGTGATTATCTTACTCCATGAGATCTTTCTTCCTTGTCCATGAAATCCTCCCCCATGCTTAGCATGATGCTAGGCGTAGAAGGAGAAGATGGACCATCTTGCAATTCTTGAAGTCTTTCCCTCATGTGTATGAATATCATCTTCAATGTGTCTTCACCTTTATTGCCTCAATTTACTTCAACTTCTTCTTGTACTAAGTCATGGTCCCAATCTTTGCTTCTCATCGTCGTCGCCTCCTTCAATTCCTCGTTGTCCCATTGCTGCCTCATCTTCATGAATTTTTCTTTCAATTTCCAGAACAGAACCTGTACAGAAACATTGCTCCATTGCGAAGTGCACGAATTTTCCTTTCCAACGAGTCCTTATTCGCCAAAAATTGATTCCGAACAAGAGAGTTGTGTCCATTTTATCCCAGCGCTGCAATCTGTTCCGAATTTCAGAACGCGCAGCGTCCAAAGTTTTTGCCATATCTCCTTGTACGGGTCTTCAAATTCATTGATCTTGGATGCGTTGGAATGGGAATTTCATGGACCTTCTGAATATCAACTTTTTATTCCTTGTACATCTCTATCCATGTGCAAAATTTGATGAAAACAACGGGGCTTGCTCTCAAACTTTGGAGATGTTGACGAATTTGATTTCTTCTTTGATCACGAATTTATGGGAATGCTTTGTCATGCCTGCAAAATAATTCAAGTGCACAATCTACCCCCAAGGTGACAGTTGGAAGTAGAAACAATTGCCAACAAACCAAAAACATCCCCTAAGATACTTAACTTGTGGCATAATTAGTCTAGTGAAAATTAAACCTAATGGGTGTATGAGAATGCAAGTGGGAGGTGTGTGTATGCAAATGAGAGGAAAATGGATTGCTATCTTAGTCAAAAGAGCTTAAAGATGTAGGTCCGCAAACAAGTTTAAACACCACGTTTACACAAGATTGCAAAAGGTAAATGCTATCATGATTAGCATTACATAGATAGGAAAGCATACATCAATAAGATTGAGACCAAGGTAGTAAAATTAGGGCATGAACAATGGAATGGATGCAAAGTGCAAATGCAAAGTTAGCAAAAACAAGTGTTAGCAGGGTTGAAAGGAACTTTCGATGTTGTTCCGCAACTAGTTTATTCAAAAACAATTGCTAAGAGTGTCAAAAAGCCTTCGCGACACTTCATAAGAAGTGAGGCTTTTGTCAATGAAAAGGTTATTTATCGAAAAGGACCAAGCAACCAAGCTAACAAGGTTTTAGAAGTAGGCTTATGGGTTTCCTATATTTTTGGCTTAAAACAAAAATTTTGAAGAGAGAGTGTTGGGTATAGAAATTCTATCTAAGGTGGTTTCAAAAAAAACTAGAGAGAAACAAAAGTTAGATTTTTTTTGAATGAAAAACATACCCTATGGTTTTGGGATTGCTCTATGAGTGGTTTTCCTAAGGGTTTTAGGATCTCAAAAGCGAGGCTAGTCAATGTTTTTAGAAAAGGTTTTTTTTTAAATGCAACATGCAATGCAATGCAAGGGTGAAACAAACAAAATGATATGACATGATGAGGTGGTCTAAAACAAAACAAAAAGTTAGTCTAAGTTAACTAGCCACAAGTTTAGAATCAAAGGTGGTGCAACACTTCATATTTCCCTCTAAAAGGACACAAATAAAAAAAACTCTAAACACTAATAGGCACACAAAAAGGTCTACAAGTTCCCCAAGATCAAATAACAAAGTGCTCCCTCAATAATATTTAGAATGAACAACATGAAGTTGTGGTTTTTGTTGGAGCAATGGTACAATGTTACTTGATATTCCGATTAAAGAGTGCAATGTAGACGGTCATATTAATATATATAAAATAAAAGATCGGGTTGCCTCCCGCAAAGTGATTCATTTAGAGTCATAGGGCTCGACTTTCTTACATACCTTCTCATTGATGCGAAGCCATGGTCCTTCATGCAAGAGGTAAAGGTGTTCCATGCAGCTTTTATTCCACTTCCCATGTTGGACATGATCAATCACACTTAATAGAAAACTTGTCCAATCGTCTCTCACATCATGGTCACCTCCTTCTTTGTTGTCCTTCGTCGCTACCTTTCTTTTCATGGATTTTCCTCTTTGTCCAGATTGGGAATTGCGCCAAACAATTGGTCCAATGCAAGGTGCACGAAATCTTCTTTCCAACAAGTCTTCATTTGCCCAAAACGCATTCCAATTGAGGGAGTTATGCCCCTTTTTCCCCGTCACTGCAATCTGCCCCGTGCTGATTTCAGCACGTGCATCTCCGATGTTTGAGACATAGCTCCTCCCGTGGGTCTTCAATTGTATAAATCATGGATGCGTTTAACCGAGGACTTGATGGAGATCCTGAATATTCAACTTTCTTGCATTGTAAATTTCTGGACTTGTGCACAAAATTGATGAGGCCTAGTGACGTTCGTTCTTGAAACTTGAAGATGTTGATGATGGTGTTCAAAATTTTGGGCACAGTTTCCCTCCTCATCGTTTGAGTTTCATGTCCTGCATGGTTAGTGAAATTCGGGGCATCTCCCAACATGTGCTCTTTTAGGGTCATGAGCTTGACCAAGCGCAAAGCAAGATCGAGATTTGCAATTATTTGTAAACATATGCAACATAATCACATCCTCAATTAAATTTCATCAACAAGGCATGGTGTAATTAAATGCAGCATGTGTTTCTTGCATAGCGCGGAGCTCATTATTAGGCAGAGGTTCTTTAAGCATGAAATTAACCTTCTCAAGAAACTCTAGCCTATCATCATGAAAAGAACAAGACATAGAATTTAAACTTTCATTCCGACTATTGGTTCGAGCATTAGATTTTTAACGATTATCAACAAAACCAATAGAAGCTTGAGAATTCACTGTATACCTTAGCCTCGGAGCTTTTTCATACTCATTGGAGTCGTGGTGCTTTGTGCGAGATGTCATCTTGATGCACTCCTCGTGGCCCGTTATGATTTGCTTCTGACGTCTCCATGTGTTGAATGTTGCGCTCTTGTAATCCGTCGTGGTTTGTTTGCAACATCCTCGTTTGTCGAAGGTCGACCGCTTGTGCCTTCATTTGCCAATGTCATTGGGGTTCTTCCTCTGCTCCAAGCTTCTAAATTTTATCATGTACGCTTGATGGAAACATCGCCCAAGCTCATCTTCATTGTTGTCATCGTCATCTTTTCTATCTTGTTCTCATCGCGTTGCTCCTGCCTCTTCTTCATGGAATATCTCCTGCATACTCAACAGAACATATACCAAAATATAGCTCTATTGAAAATTTTATGAAATTACCTTTCCAACGAGTGGTCATTCGCTTTAAACGGAGTCCAAACGAGGGAGTTATGCCCGTTTCACTTTTGACGCTGCGTGCTGTCCAGAAATTTTCAGAGTGCACAACCTTCAATGTTTTGGCCATACCCGCTTGTAGGAATCTCCGATTGACTTGGTTCTTGATTCGTTGGGACGGGAACTTCGTGGAGCTTTTGAATATCCAAAAATATGCTGCTATTTGCTTCTGAGGTTGAGCAGAATATTGATGATAACAATGACTTCTTATGAATCGATCCGAAGATGTCGATGATCTTGATCTTGTGGTCTTCGGAGCGTCTTGTTGTGCATCCTTGGCTTCAAGGTCATCACCATTGATTCACCAGCGAGTAGCATGGCTCCAATGGTCTGTCTCCATGGTTCTTGATTTGCCTAAGGTGTCAGGATCGAAGGAGGCTCCCGTGCTTTGTGTCGATGATCAGAGCGGTCTCTTTCTTTGATTGCACTCGACTAGAAGCTTCTTGAGCATCCCATGGAGAAGATGGGTGGCATCATGGTTCCTCTAATCTTGTTGCCTCTAGCGTTATGGTCGTTTTACTCGGGCACTACGCTCTGTCCCGAGACATTTCAGAACACGCAGCGTTGAAAGATTTTACCATAACTCTTCACACCGATCTCCAAAATTCATGATTCTTGATGCGTTGGAAAGTAGACTTGATGGAGCTTCAAAATAATCTATTATTTTCTCATGGTACTTCTCTGATCTTGGACGAAAAACTCATTACAACAGTAACACTTTGGAGATGATGATGATCCGATTGCACGATTTTCTTCGCGGGCATGCTTCATACCTATTGCTTGAACAAACAATTTTTCCCAAAAACATTAGTCTTTAAAATCAATTGACACAGCGGCGTACCTTATTTATCATCTTTTGCTTTGGGGAGTGGGGACTCGATAGCGGATGCTGGGCCACTAACAAAAGTTAGCACCTACCACTAAAGAGCGGGTCTTCACCTAGCCATCAACTTGCTTGAGTGAGATTGGACTTGTCAAAGTACAGACGTTGAGAACATCTCAATCACTTTGTGTCTAGGGTTTTACCTGCATTCATGGACACAAACAAGAAACACAGGATATATGCAATAATAAAATTAGGGTTAGTCCAAAAACTAGATAAATCGCCCTAGGGTTCGTGTTGCCGACCCCCGGCAACGGTGCCAGAAAAGCTTGTTGACTCTCCTTAGCGCCCCGATTTGTATACCGCAAGCGCACGGTTCGTGTAGCTTTTCCCTTAGAGTATTCCCCCAAGGTTTATCAATCCGTGGATCGACAAAGAACTACCTAAGGTTTTCCATCTAATCTAACGGATCTATCCTAACATGAAGCATTGATTGCATATAAAGGGTAAACCTTTGGCAGATATGAGTGATGTGTAAAGGTGATCTCATCCATGAACATAGGCATAATCATAGCAAAACCAAAGACATGACTAGGCCTATCGTCATCTAGTTGTAGTTCAAGCTAACGAGCAAATAAATCATGCATCTCAATCAAAAGCATCTTTAAACTCAAAATCTCCAATCCGATCCCTCGATACTCTGCCTACTCTGTGGAGACGGCCTGTCACGACGCCCCCCTTTTGAACGAAATACCCTGAAGCAAGTCGAATCCCCTTTGGTAGTTCCGCCATGAACCTCTAGCCACCATGACTACAAGATCATGCTAAGCGATCTATCTCGATAATAGATCTAAGATGAAGCAAACCCAAAGAAAAGAACGAAATCGAAAGAGAGAACATGATCACTAATAGATTCGGAAGACATGATTATCATTACTCACATAATAGATTCATTTGGATCGTCACCACCGAGTACATACCATTGACGACTCCAACTAGCTCATGAACTCCACCATGGCACAACCTCGCAGGGAGGCCATGGCGGCTAGGGGTGGCCTAAGCCATCTCCTAGACAACTTCGAAGACTTGCGGCGGCCATCGTCTCTCTCCGGTCTTGGCCCTAGGTTTTCGTCGAGTTCTGGGTGGATGGATGCTGCGAGGTGAATAAGGTGCGAGCTATTTATAAGCCGAGGAAGCCACCGGTCGAAGGGGAGGCCAAACCGCCTCGAAAACGGGCTGGGCCGGCCGGCCCCATGGGCCTAGGCCGGCTGGCCTACCCCCTTTCAGTCTCGCCTCGGTCTCATCTTTTGCGTGTAGACTCCTTGCATCTTCTAGAGCTTATGTCCTTCACGATTGCACCCCTTTGGACGTCGTTATCTTGGAGATATCTTCGAGGAAAGGATGGGATAGAGAATCCTTCCTTAAATCTTCTTTTGCTTTGCTTAATCCCGAAGTATCTTGATCTCATCTTCGTGGGCTCGATCCTTTGGGCTCTCTTGGAGGATGGATGTGCGTGAATGGGCTTCGAATCAATATGGGCTTTGGTCCTCCCTTTGGGCTTTGGCCTTCGTCTTTCCCCGTGTCAACGCTCGATCACGGGCCTCATCATTTGATGCTCCAAAATAGGCCAAAAACCTGCAAAAACGAAGTTCCTCCAAAATATATGTGAAAGTGTGAAAATGACCAATAATTAGGCCGGGGTTAGGACGGTTAGTGATTTTGATATTGAATTCATGCCATTATCAAGGATAAACAAGGGATAAAAGGGGTACTTAAGGAGCGCCAACAGGGAACACGCCGGATCTGAACAGGCCGAGGTCGGCGCCTGCGGAGGAGTCCCCGGCTGGTGCGTGGCGTCCGTGGAGCTGTGTCCTGAAGCGACGGAGCGGGGAGGAGGCGGGGGTGGAGCCATCCACGGCGATCTCGACAGTGAGAACTGCGGCGGCAAGGGCCACGAGCACGACGCAGGCGGCGAAAAGGAAGACCACGAGGTGCACAGCAGTGGCGGGGACGGGGTGGGTTTGGTCTGGTGTGGCCTAGTGGCGCGGCGGCGGGGGAGGCAGGGTGCGGAGGAGGCAGGGGCCCGGGGGCCATGAGTTAAAATGAGAAAAAAATTAACAATCGAAGGAATCGAACCCGCCGAGGGTGATCCGTGTGTGGCCGGTTAGACCAATCAGGTTATGCCATATGGCAGATCTAAGATGAAGATCACACAAATAGTTTGTATTTCTTATTTTAATCCGAAATTAAATTTTCTAACTAGTATTTCTCCCTCATAGTAACTCTAAATTTGATGGTTTTTGTTCCTACTTTCTTCTAAAATTATGATCCTTCATTTAAATCTATTTATTTGTATGTTAATTTCTATTTCATGATTCTTTTGCATATGGCTTGATTTCTTCCTCTAAAGTAGAAATAGAAAACCAACTTTTCTACATCACAACTGGCAAAGTAAAATCACACTTATGATTAGTAAGGTAAAGGTAAGGTTGTGTTCAAATTTCAAGTTCATACGAGTTTAAAAGTATTATGAAGTATTCAAATCTCAAAGTATGACTTAAGTTATAAGAAACTATGTGAGAGATATACCCATTTGTGAACAATCTATAATCTTACTTTGTCAAAACCATCTGTTTTTTTATAGCAAGATTATAGACTTAAAATATGTTTCCATTTCAATTTGTAGAATATTTTGAACAAATTTAGATATTATTACAATTATCCTATGATAATTTGGAGATTGATGATTGAATTACCAATAACAAACAATTGAATTTTTCATCTATCTTTAGAACATGGGCTGCAGGGAAACATATGAGCCTAAATGTAATTTTTTTTTAAAAAATTGAATCTTATAAGGTGTACATTTAGATCATTTTAAACCTAGATTAGCATTACAAATAATTAATGATCTAGTTTAACGGGTCAAAAAAACATTCCTGGGCCGTTTTCTGCTAAGGCCCAACTCATCTTGATCGTCCATCTCCGAACCAACGATTCGTATTGATAGTTGGATGTATAAAAGACCTAGCTAGCCAGAAACCCTAGCTCCTTTATCCCATTCATTCCCAGATCAGCCGCCGCCTCCCCTCTTTTCCTGCTCAGATCCAGCACCAGCACCTCCTCTCCGCCTTAGATCCATCACCGTCCTCGCCTCACCCCGCTGCGCCCTTGCCCCTCCCAGACTCTCCGTGCGGTGAAGCCTCCGCGCGGCGGCTCCGTGTGATGGCTCCCAATGCGGCGCAGTCTGAGGTGCCCGTGCGAGCCTCCGCCGCGGCATAGTCCGCGTGCCGGCCGGCCACCGTCCTCTCCACCTCGTCCACCTCGCGCCTCCTCCTCGGCCACCGGCCCTTCCTCGGGTCGCACTTTACCGCCGACCGTGCTGCTGTAGCTGGCCCCGCGGCCGGGCTCTGCTCGTGCCTACGCAAGTCGCGCCGGATTCGGCTCCTCGGGCCCTTCATCGAAGAGCTCCGGGAGGCGCTCTCCTCCAGGATGGATCGCACTGCATCCCATCTTTCTAGATTTCTAGGTTACTTCCTCTCTCTAATCCCCTTCTCTCCCTCTCGGCTTTCTATTCTAATTTGTGCTCAACTGCTGCTGCTAGGTCAATGTCATGCTTGCTGTTGCCGACGTGATACAGTACCGAACTACAGTACCGATATTAGGCCCGGCCCAATTCGGCTACAGTACCCGAGCTACAGTACCGCCGCCTGTTACATTACCGCGGCCCGACACTGTTCAACTTGGCCCGCTGGCCCACTTAACAAGGCTGGGATGTCACATACACCCCCCTTTGGACTCGACGTCCTCGTCGAGGCATCGAACCAGCTTACCCATATGGGACAGAAACATGATCTCCTCTCTTGGCCACGACTGTATGTCCTTGTGCCAATCAACACATGTACATGTCTGTGCGTCCAGTGCTAACGGCGCATCCTAGATGCCCGCGCATTGACCCACACACGCCCGTGTACATGCTGGGCCCGTGACCCACACCTACCCGTGAAACCATGAGAGTCGGCTCTGATACCACTGTAACGACCCGGCCCGGGATAACGGCTAAGATCTACTCTGCACGTTGAGTAAACCACACCTGCTAATTAATCCTCTTGTACTTTCGTCCTCGCTTCGCGCAAAAAGGATCGATCCGGAATTAACTAGCTTCCCGCGACCGGCTATTTAAGCTGGTCTGTCCCTTTCTCAATTTCCAGTATGGGATCATCGGTCCCGAGCTACAGTGTTCCGCGATGAACAGTGCCCCCGATGCTACAGTACCGCAGCCCAACACTGTTCAACTTGGCCCACTTAACAAGGCTGGGATGTCACATCTGTGCTCATGGGTTAGTAGTTATCACCACATGTCAACATTTTAATCATTGAAATTTTTGGTACTGGTATAAATTAGATCTTGCTCTAATCCATCTTGTAAAAAATTTTATCTATGCAATGGGCTCTGTAATTTAACTGCATGAGCATTGCTTAGCAAATCTGTACTGTTTTTCCATTAGTTTCCTCTTCATATATCTGATCAAACTAATAGTTGTACTCGAGTGTTGTATTGATAATCAGATGTGGTCATCAGAAATGTTTGCATTATATTATTGTTGCACATCTCACAGCCAGTATAGCACATCCACTTGCTACTCTATATCACACCTAATATTCCTTGTATTTTTTCAGTCTAATATGGAGACTTTGAAAGCTGCAACTGTAGCTGATGGTGAGGCACCAAGATCTAGTGCACAAGCTGTTTCTAGTGAACTTGATTTATGATGAGTCAATTATGTATGATGAACATAGTTATGTGAAGTTGTACTTTTGTAGCTCATTGTCATGTACTGGAGGTGTTGAAATCTGAGATCTATGCTAATAAGTGATTTGACAAAATTTGTGATGAATTGGTTGTGGCTTCTGTGATGAATTTGCATTGCCTTCGGTGACGTTTTTGCAATGCCCTCTGTGATGAAGAAAAAGTGACACGTGGTATAATAATGAAAAGCAATACATTTCCTAATATAATAAAAAAAAGAGACATGTGGCGCAATAAAAATGTGACATGTGGCTGAACAGTGTGGTGCCACGTCAGCATCCATGGTGGTGCCATGTCAGCATCCAAGGTGGCGCCACATCACCCGTCAGCGTGTCACCACATGCCACGTCAGCTGCAGGCGTGGCCATGCCACGTGGCATAGCCTTTAATGACGGATCTGGTCATCAACTATGACGTAAATATTTTTTTCACTGAAGATCGTCTGTTCGATGACAAAGGCTGTTTCGTCATTAAAAAGTTCACTTCTATGACGAATTTGTCGATTTTGTCACGGTGGGATAAATGTGACGGCATATGCATGACGAATGAGTTTTCGTCACTAATTCGTCACAAAACATCTTCAGTGATGTTTCGATAGCCTACTGTGACAAAAATGAATTGTCATATTTGTGAGATTCCCTACTAGTGAGAGAGCTAGAGATGAACCCATACCAGAACTCTCGAGCAACTCCGGCGACTCGATGACTCCTAGACTTCTCCCAAACTCCACTGAGCCTAAAGACTATGCAAGATAAGCAAGAGAGGTGAGTGTGGAGAGGTGTGTGTGTGTGTGTTCTAATCTCTACCCCTCCCCTTGTATTTATAGCAGGGAGCCACGGGGTGAGAAGCTTCAATCCTCAGTGAACACCATTGGGAGCCTGTGAGACGTTGCCACGTGGCAGGTTTAAGGCGGTGGGGCCCACGGGCCGATCGGCCGACCAAGGTGGTCGGCCGGCCTGCTGGTGGCGCCTACCGCCCCAACTGCCCGGGGTTGGGCTTGTCTGGGCCTGGCCTTGTCTGAACACCGGGGCTTGCCTTGTCTTAACTGGGTTTGCTTCGGCTCTTGGGCTACACTTGGTCCAATTGAGCCTGAATCGATGCTCTGATATTTTCTGTGATTTTATGTCGGGCCAAAGTGTGCTTGCAACCTGCATATTAGCTCAAAAACACAACTAGCATTTCCTAGAAGGTGAAGTGTGGTTTAGAGACTTTATTGGATAAAGACGCGTGTAAGAAATGCAAACTCTTTCTAATCAAGTTGACGCCTGAAAATGGTCGTTAGTGAGCGTCAACACTGGTGCACGCGAGTTGCTGTAGGCCAAGCCGACGGTGCAGTAAGCAAGGGCGAGTTCGGCTTCGGTGTCATGGCGGAGAAGATAAGGTATGAAAAAAATAAAAAAGACAAGGAACACGAGAATGACAAGTGGATCCATGTACGACAGATGTGGAACCTGAACAAATCAATCGCAATCCCAATAAGGACACGAACAATGAATATCTCGTACAATCACGGCACGGAAAGTGAATGAACAAAAAGTTAATGATATTACGTAGATCTATTATATTACCCGAAGCAATCCATAAAAACTACACAGTATTTGTTAAATCAGTATGGTTGGAATTTACATCATGTCTAAGGCTAGATATCAAGCCAGCTCGACTCGGCTCGGCTCAGCTCGAGCTGGCTTGTTACAATAACGAGCTGGCTCGGCTCGGCTCGGCTTGATATCAGAGCGAGCTAGAAGTCAGGCTCAGCTCGGCTTGTTTGCCTGCTCGAGCTGGCTCGTTTAGCTTGTGAGCCGGCTCGAATAAAATGACAACCATGAGCCAGAGCCACCCACATCCACCAGCCAGCACAAGCTCGGTGTCTTCCTCCATTGCTGTGGGGAGAGGGGGCTCACCGCCGAGTAGATTGGGGGAAAGAGGCGTGACTGTGAGGTGCGAACAGGCGAGCACCATGGTGGGGTAGTGCGCCTACGCGGGGCCAGCAGCGAACAGGGGCGAAGGTCGTGGCGCGGCTGTGCAGGGCCGGCAGCCCACAGCAAGTGCGGCACGCTGGGGCAAGGGCTGCGTCGCGGTGGTGTAGGGTCGGCGGCCTGCAGGGAGCTTGCTTGCTTGGGTGGCCGAGAAGTGAAGGTCGGAGGGGCACGGAGGACCGGGGTGGTGGCGGCAGGGATGGAAAATGGGCGACGGGGTCTGGGGATCGGGACTTTTTTGTTACTCGATGAATCCAGATTCCAGGAGAGAAGGGAGATGGGGCTTGGGACCTAGAGTGAGAGAGTTAGGTTTTCAAGTTGGACTATTGGGCCTGAGTATAGTATTTTGGGCTGGATTTGCTGCTATTCTGATTTTAACCTTGGCTTGTTTCGGCTCACGAGCGGCTCGCGAGCCAGCTCGAGCTGGCTCAATAAGACACCGAGCTAAAACATTGGCTCGGCTCATTAGTATTTTTCAACGAGCCACTAATGAGCCGATGTTGGTATTTTGTAACATCACGAATAAAATCCGCAAGCGCACGGATACCGCTGTAGCTTTCACCCAAGAGTATTCCAGGGTATCGTATCCACTAGGGAACGTGAGTACACTACCTACGGGTTCAGGCTGTCCAAGGACACACACACACACACACTGGTGTAGGAGGATAGGAAAGAGAGGACTTTCTAAGATCTAGAATCTATGTTTAGAAGAAGAGATTACGTCACCGTTATACTTCGAGCTAAAGGTATCGACTGGCTTATACAAGCCAATAGTTCCAATATGTGCTCTATCCAATATCCGAATGTGGAGGATTACTAAAAGGCTCGATCAGGGCTGTCACCACCTGCCGGCTACCTCTACAAACCGTGGGACTATCAGACAACTAAGTGGTATAGTCCAGCCTAGACACCACGTCTACGCCTTTCCCTACTTACTCTAGAGGCGTACAGGGTTATCCTTTTCTATCCGGAGCCCAACTCTAGAGTCAAATGCTACTCGCTAGCATACACATCAACTAATATAAGGCAGAGATGATAACTTGTGATCTAGACTCTAATTCTAAATAAGCAAAGAAAGTCTCGAACACTTACAACTGAATAAGCATTCGTCGAGGTACAAGCGGAGAAGAGCGCCGACAAGGCCAGCACATCCCCCGACTATCTCCCTCACTCTCGTAGAGGTACAATTTGGAGAAGAGCGCTGTTACCGGTGCCCCTCCTGAGTACCTCTACTCCTAAACTCCCTAAGACAACTCTCACTCAAGTAAGAACTCAAGAGAAGAGATGGTGTGGTGTGTAGTGTTGTTGTGTGTGTTTTCAATTGGACCCCCTCCCCTTGTATTTATAGGAGGAAACCACCAGCCATTCACCCGAGAATCGCCCCAAACTGCCATTGGGGACCAACCACACCTCGCCACGCGTCATTTGAGAGGCGGTGGGGCCCGTGGGCCGTCACCACTGGGCCGGCCGACCTAGCTGGTCGGCCGACCATGGGCTGGCTCCGTTTGCCCCGGTCTTCGGTTAGAAGACTATTAGGTGGGCCCCATGTCATGTATATGGGTAAGGGCCTATCTTAAGTCGGTTTGGTAGCTCTGTTGGGCCCTTGGATCGTCGTGAACGCGTCTGATTTGTCGAGAAGGTGTTGCCTCGGATCGATGACGTGTCGCCTTGTTTATGGGCTGCGTCTCTCTCATGTGCAACTGCCAAGTGGGCCTTTTTGGCCTTTGGGCTTGCTTGTGCTTGGCCCGGGAATTTATGCCTTGGATAATATGCTTGTTTCATGCAGTTTTGGCCCAAATTCACATGCACACATTCTCAGAACAGCATCTGTGGAATTCGTCAAATAATCATCCAATGCTAACATTTATTGCTTCTGATGCTCGACTTTTGCACGATAGTTGACTGTCAAAATGGGTCATTAGTGACCGTCAACAAGATCCCCCACACTTAGTTCTTTTCTCGTCCTCGAGTAAAGGCAAGAACTAAGGCAGACTTGACTTCACATGATATGACATCTGCATAGAAATTATTCTAGGCCTTACCTTTGCCTGTGAATTTTGATGTGTCTACCATGAATTGCTTGGGAAGTTGAAGAGTGGAACGGTATTGACTTCAGTCTGCTCCACTTCCCTGCTATATGACTGGGGTTTTAGAAATATTTTTGTAAAGACCAACCATAGCTTTACTTCTCCATAGGATCTCTCATGTCGCTCATTGAGTATATATCCTTACCAAGGCATTGCCTCTTTTCATCCTACTTCTAAGGATAACTTATGTGGAGCTCAAGGTAGGGAAAATGGAAGCATGCACTTGTGTCACATATATTGCAAAATCAAACAACAGATCCATGGAGATAATAAATCAAACAAGTTGATCAAGGTCGTGCACAAATGTGGAAGGTGGACGGTAATGGAATACTCCTTTTATGAATCTCTCTCTCCTTTATTTGGATAACATGAGGATATGGCTATATATATTTTTTTTTCTTCTCTCTTTTTTTCATGGACATTGTTGTGTCCATTTTTTTTTGGGGTCATGCTTCTTGGGCATGCCATCTTTTCTTTTTTTTTAATAGCCCATGCCTCATTTGAAGGATACTAGAGAGAGAGAGAGATCATTAAACATGGAGTTTTATTTTGTGGATGGATGGAATGGCATAGCTAACTTCCAGTGTAGAAGTTCAGCTGGTGGAGTGCACATGATCTTGATCAAACAAGTATGAAAGGCATCTCACTAGGGTCACAAAGTTTGAAGAAGTTCAAAGCAACAACAAGGCACATATGTGTAAAGGTTTGTATCATGAAGATCGACATATGGCTTTGGTAGGACAAACACGTGGAGTTGTAAAGCTATGGAGGTTTTCTTTTTGATAAAAAATTCCCAGACACATAAGCAGATAAAGCAAGGATTCTTCCATCAAACCATATCTCACTGGTCAACAACTTAACAAATATGGGTTCCCTAAGATATGATTCACAAGCTCAGGTTTAGCAATGAATAAAAAGTATGCAAGCCAATCATAGAGAAGCACAAGAACCAGAGGATACCATGAGTTTAATTTTAATGATTAAGCATGGCTTCCATTTAAACTCATAGATTAGGAGAGTAAGGGTTAGAGTGCACAAACCGTCGCGATGAAGGTGATCGGAGTTAGTGCTAGTCAGCCAAACCTGAGATTCCACTGCCCAAATACTAGCTCTGATTTGTCTTGTCTTTTTGCATTCTGGTTTGTTCGGTGTTGTGCAGTGTTGTGGGAGATCTCGAGTGTATATGCATGAGAGTTCCGAGAGATCTCCCCCACACTTGTTCTTGTACCTGGTGCTTATTCCAAAACAAAAACATGGAGACAAACTAATAGCTCTACCGGTTTTAAGAACCAGGGAGCTCATAAAATTTATTTGAAACTAAATTTTAATCTCACCAAGATACTTACTCAAGCAAGGCTGAACTAAGATTACATTAACATGAGTATGTTGTGCAACATTAATCCAAAACCTCTACTTACCTTCCCGTTTGAATTCAGCTCACTGACTCACCCAATTGGATTTGATTTTTCTGCAGGGGTTAGTCCATATATGCAACCAATATCTATACCAGTAGTAACTCCAAGAACGTCAATCAATCTAGACACGAGGTCTAGTTGACTGAAGAGGACATTTTAACCCAAACACCAGGCTTGATTTAAAAAGCCTATGAATGTATGTTGCAATCATACATTCAAACTAGAGCATACGAGAACAGATAAAGGGAGCACGAAGCATGATTGAGCATTATTTGAAGAGTGATAGGCATGAGTTTGTACCTGGTGATCCTCGGGCGACCTCCCGGCAGGGCTTTGTTTAATGTCAAAAGCAGGACATTGAGAGTACTTACCACGGCATCTTGTTGATGGAGATAATATTGTCACCATGGCAACTCCTTCTATTTTTTTCATTTTTTTATAGAGCAAGATACGAGGACATCCACCAATTCCAAGATAAGATATGAATTGAGAAAAGAACTTAGTTCGGGGTACTCACATACCTCCCCCACACTTGGAGTTTGCAAAACTTCAAGTGTATGGAGTTCAAGTCTCCTTCTGCTGTTGTTCCTTCATCAAGGCATATCGAGGTGTTGTAGTCGGTGTAGCTCACATGTTCATAGGCATTGTCTATTCATCATTCTCTTTGATCTTCCCCTGGAATGGTTAGCGACCAAAAATACCCGAAGGAAAACAATATTCTAGAACATGCTCATGCTTTTATTGAAAGGGAAATAAATAAGTAAATATATAATAGTCCGGGCTATCTCCCGGTAGTGCTTTGTTTCTGGTCATAAGCTCGACCATGATAACTCTTGTAGCCACCGTTGGTGATGGGTCATGTTTCACCCCCAATTGATGAAGATTGATACAAGATTAGTGTCACAGTGCACCCACAAAATCTGCAATGTTTACGATAGACATATGCATCTACAACCAACCTTTTGAAGATTTTGCAAAAGAAGACCTTGAGTTGGTTGTAGTCCTCGTGTGTGCATGGTGCACTAAGCATGCCTGACTCTGGAGTTGCATTAAATGAGCATGGTCTACATGGTATGTCAAAAGTGAAACTCCCATGCTCATTTGTGGAATCCTTTTCTTCGGACTCCGGAGTCGGTGCCTCACAAAATTCCATAGCCCATTGATTCTCCATCTCAAGAGGTTCATCATGAAAGATCATAGTTGTATCTCGATCAAGGTCGAGAACATCAGATTCTAGGCCATCGGGAAGAGGCTCAAACTCGATCAAGGGTGAGGATGAACGTTCTTTTTCACAAAAGTGAAGGCTATCTTCCGAGTCATATTCTTTAGAGGATTCTAGAACTCCCAAGAGAACGGGCTCGGATGATATGAACGGAGATGTATGCATCATCTCCTTGAACGGGTTTTGCTCGGGAAGGGGCTTTGCCAGAAGATTTTCTGAGCAAGAGGTGGTAGTGGCAGAGCCGGTTTCCCTAAGCTTTTCATCTAGGCTCCCAAGAGATGCTAAAAGTTTTTCTAGTGGGAGGCCTAGAAAAAGATCAAAATCGAGGATGTCATAGATGTGAAAATCTAAACGTACCTCAATTTTGTCTATGGTGATAGGCACGTCCCTTGCGATCCCACGACATTCAAAGTACAGTCCGGATGGACTTTTAAAGGGTCAGTTTGATCCATGCCACTACAATTTCATGAAGTTGGATTTCATGTTGAAATCCATGCCATTGAGTGGCATGATTTTCAACGTGAAACCCAATTTCACGGAGTTGTGGTGGCATGAATCGAATTTTCCCTTTAAAGTATTTGTCGGTCGGGGTTAAAGGCTTGTTACCCACGAGAGTGTCCCAAAGACAATCGGGTAAGATGCAAACCACAGCAGCAGGGTCATGAAGAGCTTCTACAATTTTTCCCTTCATACAACAAGTGATGGTTGCAGAGGTTGGGCTAATTTGAATCGCTTCGGAAGCACGCTTTGCCTCCTTTGACCAATCAATTGCGGGTGTATGGCGGAAAACTTTATCGAGTGTCTCATAAGGACACAATGATTCCGTAGGCTTCTCGTGCCTAAGATTCGAGGTGCTTTTGATGTTCCCTGAAGGGTCATCCTCGAATCGGGAAGAGAACTCTGAAGGTTGAATTTCTTCTTCCTTCGGTGTTCGTGGTTTGGGAGAGGGATCAACAAATAAATATTGAGATGTGGAAGATGAAGGCTTAGATTCGGGTGTTGAGAGACTCTCATGGCTCGACACGGATTCCTCCTGGCGGGGTTCACTATGGTCGGTAGAGAAGAAAGAGTCTTCTAAGAAACTATCTAGGATATCTTTTCATTCTTTCGGAGTTGTGTGCATGAACCATCCTCCGCTGGCGTCGTCAAGCTCTAGGGCAGTTTCCATGTCTAAACCTACGTAGAAAACTTCTAGCGATACTTCATCGGGTATAGACATGTCTGGGATAGATGCCAAAAGGCGCGAGAATCTAGCCCATGCTGTGTTGGAAATATGCCCTAGAGGCAATCATATTTCCTTATATTCATGGTTAATAAAGTGTTCCTTGAATATTCATGGATGACAACTTGCATTGATTAATGCTTATGTGAAGTATTTGTGAAACTCTTTACTTGTATGAATATTCTAAAGTGTTCCTAGTCGGAGTTCATGTGAGGACACACATGAATATTAGACTAGCACATGTATTAGTTGATTGACTACGTTTCACAAGTCATGGATATGGTGATGTCAAACTAATAATGTGGGCTCATGTGAGACATGAGATTGAACTGACCCAACACGAGATGATGACTTCTCATTACACAATATGTACGATGTGTCCTAAGACCTGAGATCGTCGTATGTACTCAAGATGTGAACCGACTTACTTAGGAGCCATCAAATGCTGCACCGTAACAGGGTAGTCATAAAGGTGGCTTTCGGGTCTGTCAAGAAGCATGCTATGAGACAAAGTCGGTCAAGATGGGATTTGCCCCTCTCTACAAGAGAGAGATATCTCTGGGCCCCTCGAGTGATTTGGGTCAGGAAATGCATGGCCATGCTGGGGTTAAGAGTTAACCAAGGATTCCGAATCACAGGATCGAGAAAGAGTGATCGGCTTTAAGCTAGACCAAATATCGTGAGGCAAAGGGAACAACATGTATATGATATTGTGGCGGCTCGTCTGATATGATCTTTGTGTGCGTATAGGAGTTTACATGTCTTCCTAGAGGCCACTGTCTACTATTGGGCCGATTAAGAGTACTCGGGCCATGTCTATTCGCATGTGAGCCCATAGGGTCACACACTTAAGGGAAAGAAGCCTGATAAGGATGAGATCCGAATTAGACTGGGCTTATGTGCACTAATGGGCCTTTTAGGCCCATTAGGGGGCGCCCAAGGTGGTGCCCAAGGCACCCCACCTAAGGGGCTATATAAACAGAGGAGGGCGCCTAAAAACCCTAACCCTAGCTACTGTTCACGCACGTGAATAGTTCCTGCTACAGTAGCATCCCCCTTTTCTGGCCGCCCCTCCTGTGCGCCAAGCCCTAGGTCGCCCTCGCGGACCTAGCAGTCCGGATTGCGGCGCTTCTTCCGGTACGTGTGGACTTCGTGGAGGTGCTGCGCTTGCTGGACAAGGACGAGCCGTTCGTGAGGTGGTTCACACAACTACACTGCCGGCTTCCATCTGCACTACACCGACGCGCTACAGAAGTTCCGTAACCGCGCGTCTAGTGGTAATCCCGTGATCTATAACTGCAGTAATCCTGGTTTATGCGATAGAAATTTTTTGTTTTTGCTACCCCATATTCCTACATGCTGCACCTATGGACTCCTCTAATTGCTCAAAATCGAGGATGTCGGTCGGTAGGGAGTCTATGCATTCGGTGAACGAGAACGAGTAACAAAAGTCATCTCGAAGCTCCTCCCAATCACCGCTCATATTTCCTATCGTGCAGGTGTACCATTGCTCCGCCCTCTCTATAAGAGAGAAGGGGAACAATTTCCACCACAAGGCTTCCTTTGTCATGCCTAGGATTTCTAGACCCGAACACAGTTCCTCGAATTCTTGCAAATGCTCATAGGGATCTTCATGAATTTTGCCCGAGAAGGGTCGCTTCCGAACCATGGCTATAAAGCCAGGGTCGAGTTCATGGTTGGATGAGGAAGTTGTTGATGGCTCAGAGAACTCGACCCTTGGGGTAGAGAGCTGTGAAAAGGATAGATGTTCCATAGGTAGCGGGGATTGAGGTAGAAGGAAAGAAAAGGAAAAAGATACGAGGACAACTGAGTCCGAAGATAATGTAGCTACCGTTCCCTGGCAACGGCGCTAGAAAGTTTGTTGGTATTTTGTCACGTCACGAATAAAATCCGCAAGCGCACGGATAACGCTGTAGCTTTCACCCAAGAGTATTCCAGGGTATCATATCCACTAGGGAACGTGAGTACACTACCTACGGGTTCAGGCTGTCCAAGGACACACACACTGGTGTAGGAGGATAGGAAAGATAGGACTTTCTAAGATCTAGAATCTATGTTTAGAAGAAGAGATTACGTCGCCGTTATACTTCGAGCTAAAGGTATCGACCGGCTTATACAAACCGATAGTTCCAATATGTGCTCTATCCAATATACGAACGTGGAGGATTATTAAAAGGCTCGAACAGGGCTGTCACCACCTGTCGGCTACCTCTACAAACCATGGGACTATCAGACAACTGAGTGGTATAGTTGTCGGTGTCCCGACCCGGGGGCCCGGATCCCAACTAGTAAATACTGCGTGTTTCCTCATCCCAGATGATGATGCAAGAGGCAACACAGTAACACACGGTTTATCCTGGTTCCAGTCGCGGGGCCGTACGTCCAGCAAATGGGGTGTGCGAGGGCACTGTAGTATCTTGCACCCGGAGTGCTTGTAGTAGGGGGTACAAGCAAGGCGAGAGAGGGAGAGAAGCTCCCAAGTCTCAGCTAGGAGTAGAGCCGGTTGAGATGAGTGCTTAGTAGTCCCTGAACGTCCTCTTGAAGAGAGAAGCCAGAGAGACCAAGCAGACTAGAGTCCAGCCAGAGCTAAGGGGAGCCCGCCTCCTCCTTTTATAGTCACAAGGAGGGGCGGCGTACATGAGTGGGGCATGGAAGTCGCCGTCCTCCCCTGAATCGTGGGGTACAGTGGTCGGACACTGTAGGAAGTACACTATGGGAAGGCGGCGTGCGTCGCTGTCGTCCCGGATTTCGTCCTTGGTACAGCGAAGATAACGCCGGTCGTCCGGTAGTGTCCCGGCGGTAGAAATGGCGCGGGACGGCCCCGGATCCCCTGGTCGGAGTGCGGTCGTGCGCACTAGAAGGTCCGGGGGACACGTGGAGGTCCCGGGCTCCTAAAAAGGGGAGGTCTGGGGCCCCGTCCGTGTACGCTGAGCGCTCCGTTTGGGAGGACACGTGATGTTACCGGACCCCTTCCCTAGTGAGAGGTGAGTCCGGATGGTCGGTGTCGGCAGAACAGGAACGGGGGCCGTGCCAGGCCCGTCTTGTCTCGCGTTGCATGTCCCACAGTGCCGCTACAGCCTTCTGGATGGCGGAGCGGTGACCGAAGTCAGCGGATGGGACCCTGGTCACATCCACTGTGGGAGTGGTGGCCTGACGCCGCTTGTCCTTTGAGCCGTGGCAGAGTGGCTGGCTTTCAATGCCTTCGTACGGCGAGCGGTTGGGCGGCAGGGCCGTTTGTCCCTTGTGCTGAGAGACGGCCTCGAGCGAGGTGGAGATGAGTCACCGCTCGAGGGTAGATCCGCTACCCTCGAGCGAGGCGGAGGTGCATTGCGTGATCGAGGGTCCCGAAGGGAGCCCTCGAGCGAGGCGGAAAATGAGTCACCCGCTCGAGGGTAGATCCGCTACCCTCGAGCGAGGCGGAGATTGTCCAGCGGGCCCGAGAGGGACCCTCGAGCGAGGCGGAGATCGTTCCACGGGTTCGAGGGGGGTGTGAATGGGCCGCGTGCTGGGCTTCATTGAGTCCTTTCCTTTCTTCCAGATTGGAAGGAGGCCGTGGGCCTAGTTGCCTTAACAGGTGTTTGTGTTTTTAAAAGCGGTCTTAGTACCCCGATTAGGGTGTCCCTAATTGTGATACCCGACAGTAGCCCCCGAGGCTTTGGTTGAATCAGTGGGTTCGGCCAAAGGGTAATTCGGGGATTTCCCTTTTGACGTGATCAGTCAATGCCGCGCACCCGCCAGACGCGCCTGAGCACCAGCCCGGCGGATGCGACAACACGCCGGTTGGGATAGTACGCCAGTGGGGGGAGTATTTCGAGGCATGCGCCTCTTTGTTTGTTTGTTTAAAGGACAAGACGTGTCCGCGCGCTGAGGGGGGCCAGGGCTACGGTGGCGCCCGCTGCTTGGCAGCTAGTGCTTTTGTCGCGCTGTCCCGCACGTAGGGCCTTGGCCCCGGCGTTCCCGGTCGCCTTGCGGCGCACCGTTCGAGGACAGCCGGCCAGAGCCGACACTGCACCTCTTGGCGTCCAGGGGCTCAGCTCTGCTTTATTTCGTTCGGTCGTATCTCAGCGCGGTGACCGAGGACCTTCTTTGCTCGTGGAGTGCCATGTCGCCACGAGTGACACGAGCCTCCACTCTTCGCCAAGCTTGAAGCTTTGTGCCCGGCGCAACTATAAATAGGGGTCGTGGGGTTCCCTTTCCTCTCCAACCTCCCAACTCTTTCTTCCAGCATTGCTTAAATGTTGTAATGTTTCCTTTGCCTTTTTGTGACCGGCCCCCAGACGGGGTGGCTTGGCTTTTTTAGGCTTTTGGCGCTAGAAGAATGCTTGCGAGCGGTAGGGGAAGACCGGAGTGGGTGTGCGCTCCATCCCCCAGGCTCAGTGGGATCAGCAGAAGAGCGTTGGGCCCGTGGGGTCATGCTTCTGCGATGTCCCCTAGCCTGAAGGGGGATGGAGGCGCCTGACCATGGCGTTAGTGCCAGGTTGGGCGGCTGTTCTTTGCATCGTCCCCCCCAAGTGACGAGGTTGCCCTCAGGGAGACGGTGCGGAGGGCGCTGTCCGCCAGCTCGACCCCCCGCATGGTCTTTGGTGGAGGAGACGCTAGAAGAAGACTTGCGAGGAAAGCGTCCCGCTGGACTCGTGTGGTCTGGGGGCTATTCCTCGCATCCCTAGCAGCCTCGCTGCTGCGTCAGCTAGGGGCTCGGTGCCTTTCTTCGTCGCTCGCTCCTCCCCAAGACAGGGAAAATTGCCACGTAGGTGGTAACATGTTTGTATCTTTCGATGGCTTTGTGCCGGTAACCGTTTGTAATCTTTATCCGCATTTGAGCAATAAAGTTCCCTTTCTCCTCTGCGGGGAGGATTACCGAGGGTATAGGGGTGTACATAGAGTTACGACCCTCGAATATGTGTGAAGTCACCTTCGCGGGGGCGCGTCAGCGCACCCGCGGGTGTAGCCCCCGAGACCTTGGGGGAGAGTTTGTGCTCGCCCAAGGGCTTATGAACGTTGTCCCACTGGGTAGCTTTACTGGGGCGGCCGTCCAGCAACTCTTTCAGCCGGCATCGGCACTCTTTCAGCCGGCCTCAGCACTCTTAGTGCTGGTACAGTGGCCCGGCGCTCAGCTTAACCTTCAGGAGAGCACACGTCAACAGCGGAGGGTTTGGTTAGACACGTGGAGCTTCACAATGGACGGTTGTCGACTTATTCGAGGGTGTGGTTTGAACCATGGTGTGCGGGGAGCCCCCGAGCCCAGGCCTGTGTGAAGGCGTTCAGGGGAACCCTCAACTTCGATTACGACCCTCGTCGCCCTTCCGCAGGGAGGAGGGGTGAAGCGCACCATGCTACCCATGCCCGGGCTGCGAGCTATGGCTGCTTCAGTGAGCTATTAGCGGGTTGTTCAAGGGTGCCTGTCGAACCCCCTGAAGGGCCAGGCTTCGACCCCCTGATCAGTAAGGCCTCGTAATGCGATTCCTTCGAGGGTAAAGAGACCCTATGAAGGAATATTCCGTCGTGATCTGAAAACGTCGTAGAGCCGCGAGCCACGCGCGCGCGGGTCTTCCGCCGGTAGCGGGCGACGTGGCCCGATTTGTGCGGCACGGTGTGGGTGCGCCTTTTCAGGCGTCCGCCTTGGGCAGACGAAGCGGCGTGGGCGGCGGCTGATGGATGGGATAGCGCAACAGTCGCGCCACGCCCGCCGGTTACCGTGCCACATTTATTGCCGCGTGCGCGCGTGGGAGACTCCACGGTCATGGGGCCCATCCGTCGGCGATAGCAAAATCTACCGCATTCGATGCGGTAGATTTGGGCCAGGCTTCGGATGCGCCCGTCAAGGTGAAAAAATATGAAGGGAAAGGGGAGGTTCTGGGTTCACCTGGCCATTTGCCTTCATTCTGCTTCGCCTTCTCCGCCTCCCCTGCATCCTGAGCCCGCAGCCAAGAGTGGAAGGAAGAAGAGAAAGGAGAAAGAGAGAGAGATAGAGAAGGGAGAAAAAACACCTTAGCCATCCAGAGCTTTCGCTCCCACATTCCCCCTCGAATTGAAGACATGTCGGACATCCAGGAGCCCTTGCCGTGGGGGAAGTCCTCCGCCACCGTGGCGGTCCTGGAGCAGCTGGTCGCCGACTGGCTGCTGCTGCGGAACCCCGACTTGGGGGCGCCGGCGTAGATTTCCCCGCACCCGGACGAGACCGAGCCGAAGCCCCCGCAAGGCTATGTCGTGAGCTTTGTGTGCCTCCACGAGCGAGGCTACGGCGTTCCCGTCAGCAGGTTCATGCGGGCCTTATGCGAGTACTATGGGGTGGAGCTGCACAATTTCAGCCCCAACTCCATCTCGCAGGTGGCGGTCTTCGTCGTCGTCTGCGAGGGGTACCTCGGCATCGAAGCCCACTGGGACCTCTGGATCCATCTGTTCTACGGCGAACTCTTCGTCGAGAACGCGCGGAACCAGCCGAGGCGGTACGCGCGCGCCGGTGGCCTGACGCTCCACGTCCGCCCGACCCAGAGGAACTTTTACATATCGAGCAAGATGATGACGAACAACGCCGGGTGGAGCCGAGGGTGGTTCTACCTTTGGAACCACTAGGGCGCGCTTCCGGCGTTTACTAACAAAGTTCTTCGGGAGCGACCGCCGAAGTGGGACTGGGGGGTGTCGCCCCCAGCGCAACAGGCCAAGCTCGAGGGCCTCACCGACGCGCTGGTGCGTCTGGCGAAGAAGGAGCTGACGGCAGCGGCCGTCATCGCGAACTTCCACCGGCAGAGGGTTATCCCTCTCGTGGAAAGGGCCCTGCCGATTTTCGAGCTCACCCCCGGGAGCAAGGTTGAAGGCTCGAGGACGTCGAGCAAGCTTCTCTCCCACACCAACGCCGCCCGGAGGGCGAAGTACGCGGTGGCGGAGTTTCCCCAAAATCCCGCGGATCTTTGGAGGATCAAGATGCGCCCCGAGCTGGGGTATATTTCCCTGGTAAGTTTTAGCTTCGAACTCGTCGTGCGTCGTATAGTTCCCTTTTCCTGACCCTATCTCGGGTGTGTTTTACAGGGGTTGAGGTGCGGCACCTCGAGGCCCCCGGTCCCAGAACAGCGCCTGATCAATCGCCTCCATGCGGAGAAGATGAAGAGGTGGAAGGACGCGGCGGAGACGAAGGCCGAGAGGAAAAGGAAGAGGAAGGCGAGGCATGACAAGGCGTGCAAGCTCGCTCGCGCGGAGGGGAAGCCGCAGCCCGCCACACCCGAGTCCTCGGAGGAGGACGAGGAGGAGGCCTCGGATGCCGAGGACCACGCTCTGAGGAGGGACGGGGAGGGCGCGAGCCCCTCACTGTTCTACCTGTGGGATGAAGAAGAGGGAGCGACCGTGGCGCCAGAGGAGCCGAGGGCCGTAGCGGGGTCATCGGCAAATCCCTCCCTCGAGGGTGCGGCGCGGGAGTCATCCCCGCTGGCGGCCGGCGAGGAGACGCCCGCGCCCCAGGTGCTGATCCGTGGCGACGAGGCTGCGGCGGGAGAGGAGTCGTTCGTGCTGGCAGCCTCGAGCCACCGTGCCGACACGAGGGGGGCGCCTTCGGGGCAGTCTTCGAGGGACAGCACGATGCCCCGGGCTCGAAGGAGCGCCACGAGGAAGCGGAGCATGAGTGCTCGATCTGGGTAAGTATTTTGGATTTCGTTTTTGTTATGTATTTGGTGGATTTCTCGATCCTGCTCAACTCGCGTCTCTTGATTTCCATCCCCGGGGCCGTTCCCAAGGATGCAGTGCGGCTTGCCCCCGCCAAGGCTCTCAAGACCGGGGCACGCAGCACTCCGCACACGGTGCCGCAGCCCCAGCCCGCCGTGGATCTCGAGGCGGCGGCCGCTAGGCTACGGGAGGCCGTGGCTCGAGGGGCCCAGGCGGCGCAGCAAGCTTGGGCACAGGAGGAGGAGGGTGACGCCGGTCAGAGCGACGCCGGCCAGCGTGGTGCCGAAGCGGCTGCTCAGGCGGACGATGCCGGCGAAGAGGCCGGCCAGGGCAGTGTCGGTGGCACTGCCCAGGCAGCCATCGAAGTTGAGGCCGGTCAGGGCGACGCGGCCAGCGCCGCCCGACCGGATACGGAAGGAGAGACCGGTGGGGGCGCGCAGGAGCGCCCTGCCGACCGTGTGGAGGAGACCCTCGTCTTCGAGCCTTCGAGGGCCGAGGGCGGGGGCGTCGCGGAGGAGGGTACGGCGCAAGTGGCGCCGGCGGTGGAAGGAGCCCCTGCGCCGGGGCCCGCGGAGGCCCTGGACGAGGGTACCGTTGCGGTAGTGCCTGAGCCAACGGCGCAAGGGGGTGTGACAGCGGTGGTGGAGCTGCCGGACAGCAGCGAGGAGTACGGGGATTCGATGGACATCGACCCCGCTGCTGCGGCGAGCGCTGCCGCACACATCGCCGAGTTCGCGTCGGCCAGCGCGGGCATGGTCGAAGCGGGGGCGTCCGAGGGGAGCCACCTCGGGGCGATCGTCCCGTCCGGGGTCCCCTCAGAGTTCCTCCGCAAGGAGCAGGAGGAGGAGGAGGCCTGGAACAAGCAGATGGGCGTCGGTCACGAGATCTTGCAGGCCCTCGACCGCGCCTTCCAGCTCCACCAGAATGCGGATTACCAGGTCAGCCAGGTAAATATTTCCCCCCGGAAATTGCTCGGATTCGGTTTTAGCTTTTACGCGTCTTCACCCACGCCCTCCCCCTTTGCAGCAGCTGAGGGAAATCTCGCGCGAAAAGGGCGCCGAGATGAACCGGCTGTACTCCCAGATGAGCCAGCTCGAGCAACACAACGCCGAGCTGGTGCTCAAAAATATCGACGCCAACACAAAAATGGCCGATCTGGGAGCGCGTCAGCAGGCACTGGAGGAGGAGCTGGCGCAGGTTGCTGGTGAACGAGACGTCCAGAGGGCGGCAGCGGAGCAGAAGGCCTCGGAGGCCGAGGCGCAAACTGCCGAGCTGCAGCGCCTTCGGACGGCGCTCGAGGAGAGAGCTCGCGAGGCGGAGGTGCAGAGCGCTGAGCTGCAGTGCCTCAGCACGACGCTCGAGCAGCAGAAGGCCGAGCTCCTCCATAAAGAGGTGGCCGTGGTCGCGCTCACCGGGACCCTCCGAGAAAAGGGCGAGGCCCTCGAGGGGAAGGAGGTGGCCCTCCAGAACATGGGGGCCACCCTTAGAGAGAAGGAAGCCTCCTTGTCCTCACTCGAAGAGGCCGCCTGTACCCAGAGGCAGGAAGCGTAGAAGATCATGACGGGTGAGTACCTTCGATTTTTCATCGATTTGTTTTCTTTCGTGGCTAATGTCGATTTCCTTTGCTCAGAGCTGAGGCAAAAGGTGGCGGACGAGACCGCGGCGAAGGAAGCGGTCCACACCGCGCTCATGGCGGCACAGATGGAGTTTGCCGAGCTAGAGCAGACTACCGTGAACGTGCGTCAAGAGCTCGAGAGGGAGGGTGCCGTCTCGGGCAGTTCGGTGATCAGTCGCCTGCGCGCGCTAGGCGGTCGGATTGCCAAACATGCCAAGAGCACCTTCCGCCTTGGTGTCCTGCGGGCTCTCGCCGTGGCCTCGAAGCATTACCTCATGGATGTCCAGAGGGTGTCGTCGGGGTACGTTGTTCCTGATGACGCTGATGCTGCATCGGCCATCATGGATGAAGCCGACGCAGCCGCGGAGGAGTTCGCCACTATTCTTGCCGAGAAGCTCGAGGCAGACATCCCTCCCATCGCCGAATTCGACGCCCCTAAAGACCCGCAAGGGGGGGATGGTAGCCTGTAGGAAAGATGGGCCTCGAAGCCCATTGTAAATAGATTAGTGTTTATATCATAGTCGCGCTTTGTAATCGCATCCTATGAATATAAAAGATTTTGTTTCGTAATTTGAATGTGTCGCCCGTCGAGGCCTTGTGTGTTCGAGCCTGTGTTCCTTTACTTTATTCCCGTGTTCTTGTATGCGACTTGGACGAACGTCTGCGAGGGGGTTCGCGTTCATAAGCAACGTAGGCGTAGGGTGGCGAGGGGGGTGCCGTATCCCGGAGGCGTAGGCGGCCCCACGACTCGGCCGGCCCCGTACCGTAGTTGCTTACGCCTCGCGTCCGTTTTTTCCAAGGATACGAGAAACTTAGGGTCGAGACGGAAATATTTCGAAAAACATTGGCAACTTTTTGGGGACATTCGGGGGTTCCCCCCATAGTAGCCCCCGAGGGAGGCTCGGCTTTGCCGAGGGTAAAGCCGAGCGTACCCAGAGTTAGCGCGCATCCTAGCCTTCGAGGGCCCGGATGGTTCGCAAAAATAAACCAGTAAGGTGTACTTTATTATTTCGGGAAATTGAAGATGCGAGTACAAGCAAATTTACAAAAAACTTGAAGTTCTAGGGATAGAAGCGATGTAGCTGTTGTATATTCCAAGCGTTGGTGAGGACTTCGCCTTTTTCGTTTGCCAGCTTGTACGTGCCGGGTTTGAGCACCTCGGCGATTATGTACGGTCCTTCCCATGGAGGTGAGAGCTTGTGGCGGCCCCTATTGTCCTGTCGAAGCCTCAGCACCAAGTCCCCTTCGTTGAGGTCTCGGCGCCGGACCCTCTGTGCTTGGTACCTTCGCAAGGACTGCTGGTAGCGCGCAGAGTGGAGGAGCGCCATGTCTCGAGCCTCGTCCACTTGGTCCAGCGAGTCTTCGCGAGCTCGCTGGTTTCGTTGCTCTTGGTATGTCTTGAGCCTCGGCGATCCATACTCCAAGTCAGTGGGGAGTATGGCCTCGGCGCCGTAGACGAGGAAGAACAGAGAAAAACCCGTGGCTCTGCTCGGGGTCGTCCTTAGGCTCCAAATGACTGAGGGTAGCTCTGTGAGCCACCTCCGGCCGAACTTGTTCAGCTTGTTGAAGATCCTTGGCTTTAGTCCTTGGAGGATCATGCCATTGGCACGCTCCACTTGCCCGTTCGTCTGTGGGTGTGCCACAACCGACCAGTCCACACGTATGTGGAAGCTGTCGCAGAACGCCAAGAATTTCTTGCCTGTGAACTGGGTGCCGTTGTCGGTGATGAACAGAACTGCTTGCTCGGATTTGATCTTGCCGATGGATCGAGCCTCTATCCATTTGGAAAATTTGTCGACCGCCACCAGCAAGTGGGTGAAGCCCCCGGGCGCCTTCTTCAGCGGACCGACGAGGTCTAGTCCCCACAAGGCAAACGGCCACGTGATGGGGATGGTCTGCAGAGCATGGGCCGGGAGGTGTGTTTTTTGAGCATAGAACTGGCAACCCTCGCAGGTCCACACAACGTCGGTGGCGTCGGCGACCGCGGTGGGCCAGTAAAAGCCTTGCCGAAACGCGTTACCCACGAGGGTACGTGGCATGGCGTGATGGCCGCAGATGCCAGCATGGATGTCGCGGATCAGCTCCATGCCCTCGGGGATGGGGATGCATCATTGCAGGACACCCGAGGGGCTGCGCTTGTGTAGCTCATTGTCGATTAGGATGAAGGACTTGGCCCTCCTGGCGAGGCGTCGCGCCTGAGCGCGGTTCGAGGGTAGAACCCCTCGAATCATCCAGTCGAGGTACTGGACGCGCCAATCTCGCGAAGTGGGGGCCTCGTCAACTTCCATTGCCTCGGCCTCGTAAGCGGAGGTGGTGCCGAAACCAATGTCCATGGGCTCGACTTCGTCCGTCGGAGGGCCCAGCGGACGAGGGGCCTGACTCCGTCGGGTTCTTGAACTCGACGGAGGGATTAATGATGTCTTGAGCGAAGATATTCGGGGGGACGGTGGTCCGCCCCGACGCGATCTTGGCTAATTCATCGGCGTCCTCGTTGTACTTTCGCGGGACATGATTAAGCTCTAGGCCGTCGAACTTGTCTTCGAGGCGGCGCACTGCATTGCAGTACGCCTCCATCTTCGGGTCATGACAGCTAGATTCCTTCATTACTTGATCGACGATGAGTTGAGAATCACCGCGTACATCGAGACGTTTGACGCCGAGCTCGATGGCGACGCGGAGGCCACTGAGGAGGGCCTCATACTCCGCCATGTTGTTCGACGCAGGGAAGTGTAGGCATATCACGTATCGCATATGTTCTCCGAGGGGTGAGATGAAGAGAAGGCCGGCACCGGCGCCGGTTTTCATCACCGACCCGTCGAAGTACATAGTCCAGCATTCGCCCTGGATTTGTGACGGGGGTAAATGAGTGTCCGTCCACTCAGCCACGAAGTCAGCCAAGATTTGGGACTTGATCGCCTTGCGAGGGGCGTAGGTGAGTGTTTCTCCCATCAGTTCCACAGACCATTTGGCAATTGTACCCTCAGCTTCCCGGTTGCGGGCTATCTCTCCCAAGGGGAAAGACGAGACCACGGTGACGGGATGAGCCTCGAAGTAGTGGCGCAGCTTGCGCCGAGCCAAAACCACTGCGTAGAGCAGCTTTTGAATCTGTGGATAGCGTGTCTTAGTTTCTGACAACACCTCACTGATGTAGTACACCGGTCATTGGACGGGCAGAGCATGGCCCTCCTCTTGTCTTTCGACCACGATCACTGCGCTGACCACTTGGGTCGTCGCGGCTACGTACAGATAGAGGGGCTCGCCGTCCGTAGGTGGTGTGAGAATGGGAGCACGACTGAGCGATGCCTTCAGCCTTTCGAGGGCTTCTTGAGCTTCGGGGGTCCACGTGAAGTGCTCGGTTTTCCTCAAGAGTCGATACAGGGGTAAGCCTTTCTCGCCGAGACGTGAGATAAAACGGCTAAGGGACGCTAGGCATCCCATGACCCTCTGTACCCCCTTTAGGTCTCGGATCGGTCCCATCCGAGTGATGGCCGAGACTTTGTCAAGGTTGGGTTCGACGCCCCGCTGGGAGACAATGAAGCCCAAGAGCATGCCTCGAGGCACCCCGAACACGCACTTCTCGGGGTTAAGTTTTACCCGTTTGGCTCATAGGCAATCGAATGCGATCCTGAGATCAGCAACCAGGTCGTCCGCCTTCCTGGATTTCACAACGATGTCATCGACGTATGCCTCTACGCTGCGCCCTAGATGGTCTCCGAAAACGTGGAGCATACACCTCTGGTATGTGGCTCCGGCGTTTCTGAGGCCAAAGGGCATCGTGACGTAGCAGTACATGCCGAAGGGTGTGATAAAAGAAGTCGCAAGCTAGTCGGACTCTTTCATCTTGATTTGGTGGTAACCGGAATAAGCATCAAGAAAGGATAAGAGTTCGCATCCCGCGGTAGTGTCTACAATCTGATCGATTCATGGCAAAGGAAAGGGAACCTTCGGACATGTCTTATTTAAACTAGTGTAATCTACACACATCCTCCAGCTTCCACTCTTTTTCTTCACTAATACTGGATTAGCTAGCCACTCGGGATGGAATACCTCTTTGATGAATCCGGCCGCCAGAAGTTTCTGCAACTCCTCGCCGATCGCCCGGCGCTTGAGCACGTCGAAGCGTCTTAGGCACTGCTTCACCGGCTTGGAGTTGGGTCGGACATCAAGAGAGTGCTCAGCGACCTCCCTCGGTATGCCAGGCATGTCCGAGGGGCTCCACGCAAAGATATCTGCGTTGGTGCGGAGGAAATCGACGAGCACCACTTCCTATTTGTCGTCGAGGGTGGCGCTGATCTGCAACGCCTTGTCGTCGGAGTGGCTCCCGGCGTGTCGGTGCATGGAGTCCAAGGCCTCGCTCGCCATTTTGTCGAGGGTGGCTGCGAGGGCCTCGTCCTCCGCTTGAGCTTCCGTGCGCTCAACGCACTCGACATCGCACTCGTAGGCGTGCTCTAACGAAGAGCCGATGGTGATGACGCCCTTCGGACCCGGCATTTTGAGCTTGAGGTAGGTGTAGTGGGGACGTCCATAAACTTGGCGTAGCAAGGACGACCAAGGATGGCATGATAGGACCCTCGAAATCCCACCACCTCGAAAGTGAGTACCTCCTTGCGGAAGTTGGCTGCTGTGCCGAAGCACAGAGGCAGATCGATCTGGCCGAGGGGTTGGACTCTCTTCCCTGGCATGACGCCGTGGAATGGTGACTTGCTGGGGCGAAGCTTGTCCAGTCCGATCCCCATGAGCTCCAAGGTGGGGGCGTACATGATGTTGAGGCTGCTGCCTCCGTCCATGAGCACCTTGGAGAAGCGGGTGTTACCGATGATGGGGTCGACAACGAGCGGATACCGTCCCGGATGCGGGACGTAGTCGGGGTGGTCCTCTCGGCCAAAGGCGATGGTATCCTTCGACCAGTCGAGGTAGGATGGCGTGGCTTTGGTGACGGAAAAGACTTTGCGGCGCTCACGCTTGCGCTGCCGAGAAGTCATATTCGTCATTGCTCCTCCAAAGATGAAGAAGGCGTTCTCCACTGGGGGGAACTCGTCATCTCCACCTTTGTCGCCCGCGTCCTTCTTCTTGTCTTTGTCGCGATGTGCGACGCGGTTGTAATACTTCTTGAGCATTTCACACTGCTCGAGGGTATGGTTGACCGGGCCCTTGTGGTAAGGGCACGGCTTCTTGAGCATGTCGTCGAATTGGCCACCACCACCTCGAGGGGGGCCTCGAGGCCCTTTGCGGTCTAGGGCGGCAGCGAAGGCCTCCTCGGAGTCCTCTGCCCGCCCCGACTCACGCTGGTTCGGTGGGACCAGCTTCTTTCCCTTCCTCCCCCGCTTCAGTTCCTTGGTGGGGGCGTTGGGCTTGATGCTGCACCCTCCGCGGGCGCATCGTCCTTGCGCTTGCTCGATTTGTCGTCGAAGATGGCACCAACAGCCTCCTCGCCGGTGGCGTAGTTGGTGGCAGTGTCGAACAACTCATTGGTGCTGACGGGTCGGCTTCTCGCAAGCTCGTGCACCAGGTTCTAGCACGTCGTACCCTCGAGGAAAGCATTGATGACCTCGACATGAGTGACGCTGGGGAGCTCGGTGCACTGCTTGGAGAACCGTCGCACGTAGTCACGCAGGGACTCGCGGGGCTTCTGACGACACCCTTTGAGGTCCCAGGAGTTCCCAGGGCGCACGTACGTGCCCTGGAAATTGCCCACGAAGATATGGACCATGTCGGCCCAGTTGTGGATCTGATCCGCAGGTAGGTGCTCGAGCCAAGTTCGTGTGGCGTCAGCAAGATGAAGAGGAAGGTTGCGGATGATGACCGCGTCCTCCATTGCACCGCCTAGCTGGCACGCTAGGCGGTAGTCGTTGAGCCAAACTGCAGGGTCAGTCTCGCCCGAGTACTTGACGAGGGTGTTAGGTTGTCGAAAGCGCGGAGGAAAGGATGCACTTCGAATCTCCCAGCTAAATACTCGGGTGCCCGGAGGCTCCGGGGACTCACCCTTGTCATGCTCAGGCTCGAAGCATCCACCCCGTCGAGGGGTGTACCTCCTGCCGTTGATGACGTTGCGGGCGTCGCTGTCGTCAGCATGACCGCGAGTGTCACGGATTCGCTCCCTTACGGGAACTCTCCCGATGCGCTCGTGCACCGAAGGTGCCTTCGCACTGGGCGCTACGGCTGCCTTGCGCTTCCCTGGTGGGGGTGTGTGCACAGAAACCTCGTGGTCCTGGTGCGCAGTCCCATCAGGCTGCTACGGGGCTTTCGAGCGCATACAAGACGCAGAACTCTCGGCCTGCTGCACGGCAGCCTGCTCGATGAGCTCCTGTGCCTCGCGGCGCAGGCTGCGGCCCGAAGGCGTCGATGGCTCGGGCATGGCTTGAAATAGATAGGCCGTTTGCAGTTTTGGAGATTTGTCGATGTTGTCATCGGCCAGGATGCGCTCCTGGGCAACACGTCCCGCCGCCTGGGCATGTGTACCACGCGCGGTGAGCTGCTGCTCGAGTGCGACGCGCAGCTCCTGGGTTTGTTGACGCTGCTCGTCGAGCTTGGCTTGAAGCTCTTTGAGCTGCGCCAGCTGAGTCTATCGCACCGCCGAGCTTGACGAGGAGGGGCCACAGGCGGGTCCACCAGTTGCTTTGCCTGCGCGTCCACCCCGACGTCCCCGTCGTTGCTTGGGGCGTGGTCGTTCTGCTCGTCCGCAAGGTCCACCATAAAGCATTCCCGGGAAGGATCGAAATCCCCCTCGCTGGAGTCTTCGGAGCAGGTGAGGCAGTAAGCCGTCACCAGCTGGAACGAGCGAAGAGCGTCGGGGTCGCGAACCCCGATGTAGTCCTCGGCCTCCTCGACCGTGAAGTTGTTCATGAAGAAGTTGACGTCGTCGGCGATCGAGCTCGCCGTCTCGGGGTAGGATTCGTCGAGGGACGACGCGATGAGGTTGCGGATCGATAGAAGATGATGACCCGGCAGATCCTTATTTTCGGTGAAGTTAGTGCTGATTGAAGAGGCATAGGTCCGAGCGGCAGTGTTGCGCATCCCGAAGGGGAAGGGCAAGGGCGAAGTCGAGCCCCCCTTGGGAGGCACTAGCGCCGCTGCAGGTGATGGTGCCGGCACAGATGATGCCGAGGCACGTGATGACGGAACGGTGGCCCCATTCGCCTCGATGCTGAGTTGCGACATGCCAGCCTCAACCCACGTGGGGGGTTGTGACGTGCCGCGCGATGCCGCTCCGTGCGTGCTTGTCGCGAGCGCTGACCCGAGCGCCTGTTATGCCGGGCCGGTGAAGTCGGGGTGATAGGGTTGCGTCTGGGCGAGAGGAGCCGCATGAGGTAGCCGTTGCCGGTCGCTCTGAACTTGAGACTCCCGAACCAGATCACAAATCCAGCAGGGAGCGGATCCGAGACACCCATAAGGTATGGGTCGGATCTGCTCGCCATCCCTGGAGATCAAATGGGAACAAGAGAGAAAAATGTCACGCAGCTGCCCCTACCTAGCACGCCAACTGTCGGTGTCCCGACCTGGGGGCCCGGATCCCAACTAGTAAATACTGCGTGTTTCCTCATCCCAGATGATGATGCAAGAGGCAACACAGTAACACACAGTTTATCCTGGTTCCGACCGCGGGGATGTACGTCCAGCAAAGGGGTGTGCGAGGGCACTGTATTATCTTGCACCCGGAGTGCTTGTAGTAGGGGGTACAAGCAAGGCGAGAGAGGGAGAGAAGCTCCCAAGTCTCAGCTAGGAGTGGAGTCGGTTGAGATGAGTGCTCAGTAGTCCTTGAACGTCCTCTTGAAGAGAGAAGCCAGAGAGACCAAGCAGACTAGAGTCCAGCCAGAGCTAAGGGGAGCCCGCCTCCTCCTTTTATAGTCACAAGGAGGGGCGGCGTACATGAGTGGGGCATGGAAGTCGCCGTCCTCCCCTGAATCGTGGGGTACAGTGGTCGGACACTATAGAAAGTACACTGTGGGAAGGCGGCGTGCGTCGCTGTCGTCCCGGATTTCGTCCTTGGTACAGCAAAGATAACGCCAGTCGTCCGGTAGTGTCCCGGCGGTAGAAATGGTGCGGGACAGCCCCGGATCCCCTGGTCGGAGTGCGGTCGTGCGCACTAGAAGGTCTGGGGGACACGTGGAGGTCTCGGGCTCCTAAAAAGGGGAGGTCCGGGGCCCGTCCGTGTACGCTGAGCGCTCCGTTTGGGAGGACACATGACGTTACCGGACCCCTTCCCCAATAGGAGGTGAGTCCGGATGGTCAGTGTCGGCAGAACAGGAACGGGGGCCGTGCCGGGCCTGTCTTGTCTCGCGTTGCATGTCCCACAGTGCCGCTACAGCCTTTTGGATGGCGGAGCGGTGACCGAAGTCAGCGGATGGGACCCTGGTCACATCCACTGTGGGAGTGGTGGCCTGACGCCGCTTGTCCTTTGAGCCGTGGCAGAGTGGCTGGCTTTCAATGCCTTCGTACGGCGAGCGGTTGGGCGGCGGGGCCGTTTGTCCCTTGTGCTGAGAGACGGCCTCGAGCGAGGCGGAGATGAGTCACCGCTCGAGGGTAGATCCGCTACCCTCGAGCGAGGCGGAGGTGCGTTGCGTGATCGAGGGTCCCGAAGGGAGCCCTCGAGCGAGGCAGAAAATGAGGCACCCGCTCGAGGGTAGATCCGCTACCCTCGAGCGAGGCGGAGATTGTCCAGCGGGCCCGAGAGGGACCCTCGAGCGAGGCGGAGATCGTTCCGCCGGTTCGAGGGGGATGTGAATGGGCCACGTGCTGGGCTTCATTGAGTCCTTTCCTTTCTTCCAGATTGGAAGGAGGCCGTGGGCCTAGTTGCCTTAACAGGTGTTTGTGTTTTTAAAAGCGGTCTTAGTACCCCGATTAGGGTGTCCCTAATTGTGATACCCGACAATAGTCCAGCCTAGACACCACGTCTACGCCTTTTCCTACTAACTCTAGAGGCGTACAGGGTTATCCTTTCGATCCGGAGCCCAACTCTAGAGTCAAATGCTACTGGCTATCATACACATCAACTAATATAAGGAAAAGATGATAACTTGCGATCTAGACTCTAATTCTAAATAAGCAAAGAAAGTCTCGAACACTTACAACCGAATAAGCATCCGTCGAGGTACAAGCGGAGAAGAGCGCCGACAAGCCCGGCACATCCCCCAACTATCTCCCTCACTCTCGTAGAGGTACAATTTGGAGAAGAGCGCTGTTACTGGCGCCCCTCCTGAGTACCTCTACTCCTAAACTCCCTAAGACAACTCTCACTCAAGTGAGAACTCAAGAGAAGAGATGGTGTGGTGTGTGGTGTTGTTGTGTGTGTTTTCATTTGGACCCCCTCCCCTTGTATTTATAGGAGGAAACCACCAGCCATTCACCCGAGAATCACCCCAAACCGCCATTGGGGACCAACCACACCTCGCCACGCGTCATCTAAGAGGCGGTGGGGCCCGTGGGCCGTCACCACTGGGTCTGTAACACCCGGTTTATAAAAGAACATAAACCGAGCAATCATATACGTGCCAGGATCAAGTCACACATATATACAACAGAATGAACAGTATATCACAGCACATATCACGTAAAAAGATACAATAAAGCGAATACGAATGTATTTATTACATTAATGACAAAATGTCTGATACAGCGGAAGCGAAGCACAAAATACGATAAAAGCTCTCCGAAGCGGAAGCAGGGCGCCACAGGAACGTCGACTGGGAGACGAACACCTAGAAGTCCTCGTAGTCCTGGTAGCGCTGAGCGAACTCCCTCGTGTCGGCAGGAACTGAGCAGCAGTAGCGTAGCCAAGAGGAAAAAGTAGAGAAGAGGCAAGAGTGAGTACACAACTTGTACTCAACAAGTATAACACAAACTATGAGGCTCTAGGCTGGCTGACTGACTGCATTAGCTTTTAAGTCTTGGCAAAATTTTATTAAAGCTATTTACTACGAGTTGATGAATTACCATAAACTCAGTTACATAGTAATTAATCAAGATTAAACATGTTACTACTGAGAAACCAAACCAAAACCAAGCCACCAAGATAACCCCGAGAGGCACCTCCCTCGTCGGAAGGAGACAACCCCACTAATTAAAAGGAGGATCTGGGCCGCTCATGACCGTGAGCACGGCTAGTATACCAGTTTTACACTCTGCAGAGGTTGCACATCTTTACCCACAAGTCGTGAGCTACGCTAGAGGTTCATCACACTTCCTTAGGTGAGATGACTAGCGACTCACTACGAGGCCGTTACAAAGAATCTCGTTGGTAAGGCGTAACCGCGAGAGTTAGGTCAGCGACGATGGGGCCCACCTCCAGGGGTACAAGCACAGGAGCGCAATCCAAGCACAGACCAAGCCGGAGGAGTAGGGACCATTGAAGCTTACTACTCTTGCCCCGCAGGTAAGTTACTCCAAACCAAAAAGACCTAATTAGTAAGCCAAGTCTATCCCATTCTAGCCTTGTGGTAGCGCTGTTGTCCCAGGTTGTCGCTCTATGAACCGGTCCTTATGGAGAGTGGCCAACCAAGCACTAAGCACCGTGCTAGCCCCCTAAACCATGTTTCTACAAAAACCATCTTTTAACGAGATGTGAGCCACTCAAGCCACACAGAGTGCCACTCTCAGAATTAAGTTCAAGTAAACCATTAATCAAATTAATTAAAAACGAACAGAGTGTGTTATAGCGCAGCAACCTAGCACAACTAACCAAAATGCAACCCAAGGATATATATAAAGGATATAAAGTGGCTAGGAAAGTCCTTATAGGCATACAGTATTAAAATGCAGTATGAAAATGTATTTAAAAGTGATAGGTTGTTCATGTTACACTTGCCTTCCTCGTACTGCTCTGGCTGCTGCTCAAACTGCTCCGAAGACGGCTGCTCCTGGTACTGGTACTGGGGCTCCTCAGATGGATCAACGTCTACTCACGAACACATGGCCAAAACAATGCATAATAATAAGCATACAAGCAAACACTAATAAAAACTAAGAAACAGTACATCAATACATAAAAACAGCACACTAAACTAGTCTAAAACTATTCTACGCGTTACAACGATCGCGTGGATATAAAGAACGCTAAAAACGGAGCTAAAACGCATTTTCTAGGCTAAAAACAAGGTTCAGGGGCTTATTTGTAATAAAAACAGGGTTCCAGGGGCTTTTCTGCAAAAACTGAGGACTAAAACATAAATAAACCTTAGTTCTGGGGTCTAACTCACAAAATTACCAAGCTAGGACGGTGGGTCTTATTTTGAGAAAAGCCAGGGGGTTATCTGCTAAAAACTGGGCCCAACAGTAATTATTTTTGAACTATCCAGGATGGCGGGTTGATATTAATAAAATCCAGGGGCTCTTGTGCAAAAATGACAGGCGAACCGGTATCCACGCGCATGGACCGTCAGATCTCGATCTAATGGATCAGATTCATTGGCTTCCAGATCTAATCGCGTGCGTCCGAAACAAATCGGACGGTCCTGGGGCTTTGGGCGCGCGGGGTGGCGGCGCGCTACCGCCGGCGACTCTGTTCGCGGCGGCGCGGCGCTAGGCTCGCCGGAGATCATCGAATCCGACGCTCCGAGGGTCGTTTCGACCCGGGTTTGGGTCGGCTGGCCTCTACGCGGAACGTGTAGTTCACCTGGGCACTTAGATGAGCACGGGGAAGGTCTGAGCGTGGAGCTCGACGGTGGAGGCGGCTCGGCGCGGCGAGGTCTCGCCGGCGCGGTGTGTTCCGGGGGGTCCAAGGGCTACGGCTACCAAAATTTAGCGCGTAAAGAAAGGGCGGACCGGGATGTGGCTCACCGAGGGCTTGGATTGAAGGGCGAGTCCGGCGCAGGGGCTCGACGGCGAACTCTGGCGGCGAGGAGGTGCGGGGTTCGTGGCGAGGTCGCAGGCGTGCAGCTCCGGTCGCCTTGGTCCTGTGGGTCGTCGTGCGAGCACGCTGTGAAGCCAGCGGAGAGGACAGGCGGGCAGGAACGCCAACAGCGGCGAGGAATTGAGGGGGGCGGAGGTGTTACCGGCGGCGGCCCTCCGGGCGGAAATCGACGGCGAGAGAGCTGTTTTCGGGGCTTGGGCAGCGGCGGCGGCGTGGATGGGATGCGCAGGGGTTCGGGGTGAGTTTAAAGAAAAGGAGCCCGCTAATCTCGGCGTGCCCGCTTGGCTGGCGCAGTGCGGGGATCGCGGCGAGCGGTTGTAGCACGGGGGAGCGGATCTCATCGCAATTTCTGCGGGATTCCGGCTCGGGTGGAGTTTCTAGAAGGAGGAGGGGTTCTAGGAGGCCGGCCAGTGGACCTTGCAGGGCTAGAGTGGTCCACGGGCAGCGGGTCGCGGCGCTGCGGGAAAGAGTAGAGCTGCGGGCGTCACTGCGGGGAAGATGGAGCTGCCAGGTGGGGCCGCGACGTCAGTGAGGAGAAGGCGGGGGCGCGGGGCGAGCGTGGGCGACGCGCTGGGGCGAGCAGGCGGGGCGGGAGACGGTGGGCCGTGCGGAGAAGGATTCGCTGAACCAGAAGGGAAAGGAGGGGCGTGCGGGGGTCGGCCTGCTGGGCTGGGCCGCTGGAGCGGGTGCTGGGCCGTCCCCGGGAAAGGGAGAGGGGAGAGGGGTCCGGGCCTGGGTTAGGTTTGGGTCGGGATCTGGGGTTTAGCTGGGTTTTGGGTTTTGCCTTTTCTATTTCTCTCTCACTTCTATTTCCAATCCTAATTCAAACTCAAAGCAAATGAATTCAAATGAATTTGAATTCAAACTCCTATACAAACAAACAAAACAAAACCATGCACCAGCATGAATGCAACACAAAAATTAAACCTATGATAAATTTTAATTACTTAAGGAACAAAAATTAGATTAAATGCCAACTAAACACAATAAATCTTAGAAATTTAAATAACGCCAATTAAATTTATTAATAAATGCTGGAATTTAAATTAGGGTGTTACAGACCCTACCCCTTAAAGAAATCTCGTCCCCAAGATTTAGCTGGGCTGGCTAGCAAAGAGATCTGGATAGGTCTTCTTCAACTCATCTTCTTGCTCCCATGTAGCCTCAGCTTCACTGTGATGACTCCACTGAACTCGGCACATCTTGATGCGCTTGTTCCGAGTAACCCTTTCTGATGTCTCCAGAATCTTTACCGGATGCTCAGTATAAGTCAGATCTTCCTGCACATCGACTCCATCCAGGGGTGCCTGCTCCTCGGGTACTCGCAGACACCTCTTCAGCTGAGATATATGGAAGACATCATGAACTCCCGAGAGGTTAAGAGGTAACTCCAGGCGATAAGCAAATTCGCCTTTCCGCTCTAGCACCTTGAATGGCCCCACATACCGAGGTGCTAACTTCCCCTTGACATTGAATCTGCGGATTCCTCTCATCGGAGACACCTTCAGGTACACATAATCACCAACACTGAAAGTCAGGTCTCTCCGCTTGCCATCTGCATAGCTCTTCTGTCTGCTCTGTGCAATCCTCAGATTTTCTCGCACAGCTTGAACCATCTGCTCTGCATCATCTATGATCTCAGGGCCAAAGAGCTGCTTCTCACCAATCTGATCCCAATAGAGAGGAGTCCTGCACTTTCTGCCATACAAGGCCTCAAAGGGGGACTTCTTCAGACTGGCCTGATAGCTGTTGTTATATGAGAACTCAGCATATGACAGGCACTTATCCCAGCTAGTACCATACTGAATAGCACAGGCTCTCAGCATATCCTCCAACACTTAGTTGGTCCTCTCTGTCTGCCCATCTGTCTGAGGGTGATAAGCCGTACTGAAACGCAGCTTCGTATCCAAAGAATCATGAAGCTGCTCCCAGAACCGAGAAGTGAACTGAGACCCTCTGTCAGATATGATCTTCTTGGGCACACCATGCAAGCAGACAATCCGAGAGATGTACAACTCTGCAAGTCTAGCACCGGAGTAAGTAGTGTTTACTAGAATGAAGTGAGCAACCTTCGTCAATCGATCCACTACTACCCATATGGAGTTGTACCCTTTCTGAGTACGAGGCAATCCAACAATGAAGTCCATAGTGATCTCCTCCCATTTCCACTCTGGAATCTTCAAAGGCTGTAACAGACCTGCTGGCCTCTGATGCTCAGCCTTGACATGCTGACAGGTGTCACAAATAGCCACGTACTCTGCCACTGAACGCTTCATCCCATACCACCAGAAACGTTCCTTCAGATCATAATACATCTTCGTGCTGCCCGGATGAATAGAGTAAGCTGTATCATGGGCCTCACTCAGAATCAACTTCCGGAGATCATGCACATCAGGCACGCAAATCCGGTTCTTGTACCACAAGGTACCCTGATCATCCTCTCTGAAATGAGGAGCCTTGCCCTTCTTGAGCAACTCACGAATCTCTTGCAGCTTCTCATCATCTTTCTGATGCTGCCTGATCTCTGACTCTAGAGTCGGTACTGCCTCAAACGCTGCACTCGAAGTATGATGCAAAAAGCCCAGACTCAATTGCTCGAACTCCTCGCATAACTCTGGAGGCATCTGGAAAGCCACAACCATGTTGACATAACTTCTTCTGCTCAGAGCATCTGCTACGACATTGGCCTTGCCTGGATGATAGTGAATCTCCAGGTCATAATCCTTGACCAACTCTAGCCATCTCCTCTGCCGCATGTTCAGCTCATTCTGCGTGAAAATGTACTTGAGGCTCTTGTGATCAGTGTAGATATCACACCGCTGCCCATACAAGTAATGCCTCCAAATCTTCAGAGCATGCACCACTGCGGCTAACTCAAGATCATGAGTGGGATAGTTCAGCTCATGCCGACGTAACTGTCGTGAAGCATAAGCGATCACTCTGCCCTCCTGCATCAGAACACACCCAAGACCATCCTTCGAAGCATCACAATATACCGTGAACCTCTTCGTCTGGTCTGGCAGAGTCAGGACTGGCGCCGTAGTCAACCTTTTCTTCAGCTCATCAAAGGCCCTCTGACGCTCATCAGTCCACACGAAAGCCACATTTTTCTCCAGCAAAGAAGTCAAAGGCTTCGCGATCTTGGAGAAATTCTCAATGAACCTCCGATAATATCCAGCTAAGCCCAAGAAAGACCTGACTTCCTTTACTGTCTGCGGTGTCTCCCACTCGAGTACATCCTTCACCATGCTCGGATCAACAGCAATGCCCCCCTGAGAGATAACATGACCGAGGAATGGGACCTCGTCAATCTAGAACTCGCACTTGCTGAACTTGGCATACAGCTGATGCTCTCTCAATCTCTGCAATATGAGTCTCAAATGCTCCTCATGCTCTTCTTCTGTCTTGGAGAAGATCAGAATATCATCAATGAAAATCACCACAAAGACATCTAGATAATCCATGAAGACCATGTTCATCAGATGCATGAAGAAAGCCGGGGCATTAGTCAAGCCGAAGGACATGACCGTATACTCATATAGCCCGTACTTGCAGGTGAATGCCGTCTTCGGAATATCCCCAGGACGGATCCTAAGCTGAAAATAACCCGAACGAAGATCAATCTTCGAGAATATATGAGCACCTCGAAGCAGATCGAAGAGATCCTCAATACGGGGCAGTGGATGCTTGTTCTTGATAGTGACTGCATTCAGCTCCCGATAATCAACACACATTCTCTTCGAGCCATCCTTCTTATCTACCAGCAACAATGGAAAAGCCCAAGGAGAGAAGCTGCGACGGATATAGCCCTTGGCTAGCAACTCATCAATAGTCTTCTTAACTTCTTCATGCTCTATAGGTGACATACGGTAGGGCCGCTTTGCAATAGGAGCTGTGCCAGGCAAGAGATCAATACAAAACTCAATGGCGCGTTCAGGCAGCATACCTGGCAGATCATCCGGAAAGACATCCGGGAATTCAGACACCATGCGAATACCGTCCGTGGGTCTAGCCTCCATCTGATGAAGAAATCTAGAAGGCTCTACTGCACTGATAACAACCTCTTGGCCACTAGAAGCTGATAGCAAGACTGTCCTCTGAGCACAATCTATCCGAACTCCCCACTTGGCTAGAGTCTCCATTCCCAGAATGACATCTATACCCTTGGTGTCTAGCACCATCAGATCAGTACAGAACTCTACTCCCCTCAAGGAAACACTGACTCTCGGGCAGTAAGTGTGAGACCTCAACTGTCCTCCCGGTGAAGATACTAACAGGCACCTCTTTAATGTGCTAGTATGAATACCATGATGCTCGACAAAAGACTGAGTAATGAAGGAATGCGTAGCACCAGTATCGAAAAGCACTGTAGCTGGATATGAATTAACCATGAACGTACCAATAACCACGTTAGGAGCCTCGGCCGCTGACTCGGCCGTCACGTGGTTCACTCTGCCCTGAAGTGGCGCCCTGGGCTGAGCTGGGCGCCCCTGCTGTCCCGCCTGCGCCTTCCGAGGGCAAGCGTTGGCGTAGTGCCCCGGCTGGCCGCAGTGAAAGCAGGTGCGAGGGGGTCCCTGAGCCTGCTGTCCGGTAGGAGCTGCCGGACGTGGAGCCTGCGGTGCCGGTGGAGCAGCACGAGCCGGAGGTGCCGGTAACCTCTGGCCCTGACCTGCCAGCTGCTGTCGAGGCGGGTACTGCTACGGGGGCCTCTGCTGGTACTGCTGAGGAGGCCGGTACTGCGGCTGCTGGTACTGCTGAGGCTGCTGGAGGCGAGGACGAGTGTTGCTGCCGGTAGCAACGGGGACAACCTTCCTCTTCTTGTCCTCCATCTCCAGGTGCTTGCGCTCAGTGTTGAGCGCGCTGTCAACTAGATGGTTGAAGTCGTCGAAGCGGAGGTTGAGCAGCGCGTACTGGAGGTAGTCCTCAAGACCCTCCATGAAGTGCTCCTGCTTCTTGCGGTCATCCGCAACATCGGCAGGGGCGTAGCGAGCAAGCTGCAGAAAGAGATCACGATACTCTGTGACCGACATAGTCCCTTGAAGTGACAAAGACAGATAGATATCGAAAGATTAATTCATGACTCGGAAAGATAGAACAAGGGGTACTAGCTCAAAATGAACCGCTGAATGATTATATTTAAGATTACCTGCTTCAGTGCAAGGAACTCCCTCTGCTTCATCTTCATAACGCCCGCGGGGACGTTGTGGCTGCGGAAACGCTCCCTGAACTGGAGCCAAGTGAGAGCCTCGCGGTCATGAACTGGGTGGGACTCCCACCAGTCCAAAGCTACCCCTCACAGCTGTCCTGCTGCGTACAGAACTCTCTCCCGATCATCGCACTGGGCGATGTCCAGCTGACGCTCCACTGCACGGAGCCAGTCGTCAGCCTGAAGAGGGTCGGACGTGTGAGAAAACGTCGGCGGGTGACCCCTCAGGAACTCAGCAAGCCTGTCGCGAGGCTGCGGCGGTGGAGGAGGCGGAGGCTGAGTGTGAGCCTGCTGAAGAGCCTGAACAGTGTTGTTCAGGGTGGCCATCATCTGCATCTGGAGCTGGAAGTACTGCTCCGGAGTCAAAGGTGGCGGTATCGGGATCCCGGTTCCCTGGGTGTTCTGACCCTGGTTGTTCTGCCCCTGCTGGTCAGAACCACGCCTGGTGTTCACCATCTGATTTTGGACAAAAGATTTCACGAGTAAGGATATTGCAGGAATAAATTCAGATGGATATGATAACTCTTTGCGGAAAAAGACTCAGCCATGATAAAGTAGACAGGATAGAGTGGACTGTTTTACCCCCAACGATCTAACTCATTTTTTTAATTAGTTAACTTTAACATAAGAGTGATTTTCTTTAAACAGATATAAACTACTAAGCTATGCAATCATTCAAAAATCCAAATCAAACATGTAGCATAATAACAAGCAGACAATTTTCACAACTTAGCCGAGTTTAGCATCCGACTCGACTAACACAACGCGTCGCAGAACGTACTATCGTATTATTATAAAAGGGTCACCTAGCTTACTCATGGTGGTCAGATGATTGATTCAGGCCAAAATCTACGAAAACTATTCTTCAGAGAGAGAAATCAAGGCAAGAAGGGTAACAGTCATAGAATTCAAGGGGTATAAAAGTAAAATAGTTTCAGCAGACAAGGATTGGAGAGAAGAAGTCCTAAAACTCGACCAGTTCTATCTAGGCTTCGTCCTACAGTCGATACGGCTCTGATACCACTCTGTAACACCCGGTTTATAAAAGAACATAAACCGAGCAATCATATACGTGCCAGGATCAAGTCACACGTATATACAACAGAATGAACAGTATATCACAGCACATATCACGTAAAAAGATACAATAAAGCGAATACGAATGTATTTATTACATTAATGATAAAATGTCTGATACAGCAGAAGCGAAGCACAAAATACGATAAAAGCTCTCCGAAGCGGAAGCAGGGCGCCACAGGGACATCGACTGGGAGACGAACACCTAGAAGTCCTCATAGTCCTGGTAGCGCTGAGCGAACTCCCTCGTGTCGGCAGGAACTGAGCAGCAGTAGCGTAGCCAAGAGGAAAAAGTAGAGAAGAGGCAAGAGTGAGTACACAACTTGTACTCAACAAGTATAACACAAACTATGAGGCTCTAGGCTGGCTGACTGACTGCATTAGCTTTTAAGTCTTGGCAAAATTTTATTAAAGCTATTTACTACGAGTTGATGAATTACCATAAACCCAATTACATAGTAATTAATCAAGATTAAACATGTTACTACTGAGAAACCAAACCAAAACCAAGCCACCAAGATAACCCCGAGAGGCACCTCCCTCGTCGGAAGGAGACAACCCCACTAATCAAAAGGAGGATCTGGGCCGCTCATGACCGTGAGCACGGCTAGTATACCAGTTTTACACTCTGCAGAGGTTGCACATCTTTACCCACAAGTTGTGAGCTATGCTAGAGGTTCATCACACTTCCTTAGGTGAGATGACTAGCGACTCACTACGAGGCCGTTACAAAGAATCTCGTTGGTAAGGCGTAACCGCGAGAGTTAGGTCAGCGACGATGGGGCCCACCTCCGGGGGTACAAGCACAGGAGCGCAATCCAAGCACAGACCAAGCCGGAGGAGTAGGGACCATTGAAGCTTACTACTCTTGCCCCGCAGGTAAGTTACTCCAAACCAAAAAGACCTAATTAGTAAGCCAAGTCTATCCCATTCTAGCCTTGTGGTAGCGCTGTTGTCCCAGGTTATCGCTCTATGAACCGGTCCTTATGGAGAGTGGCCAACCAAGCACTAAGCACCGTGCTAGCCCCCTAAACCATGTTTCTACAAAAACCATCTTTTAACGAGATGTGAGCCACTCAAGCCACACAGAGTGCCACTCTCAGAATTAAGTTCAAGTAAACCATTAATCAAATTAATTAAAAAAGACCAGAGTGTATTATAGCGCAGCAACCTAGCACAACTAACCAAAATACAACCCAAGGATATATATAAAGGATATAAAGTGGCTAGGAAAGTCCTTATAGGCATACAGTATTAAAATGCAGTATGAAAATGTATTTAAAAGTGATAGGTTGTTCATGTTACACTTGCCTTCCTCGTACTGCTCTGGCTGCTGCTCAAACTGCTCCGAAGACGGCTGCTCCTGGTACTGGTACTGGGGCTCCTCAGATGGATCAACGTCTACTCACGAACACATGGCCAAAACAATGCATAATAATAAGCATACAAGCAAACACTAATAAAAACTAAGAAACAGTACATCAATACATAAAAACAGCACACTAAACTAGTCTAAAACTATTCTACGCGTTACAACGATCGCGTGGATATAAAGAACGCTAAAAATGGAGCTAAAACGCATTTTCTAGGCTAAAAACAAGGTTCAGGGGCTTATTTGTAATAAAAATAGGGTTCCAGGGGCTTTTCTGCAAAAATCGAGGACTAAAACGTAAATAAACCTTAGTTCTGGGGTCTAACTCGCAAAATTACCAAGCTAGGACGGCGGGTCCTATTCTGAGAAAAGCCAGGGGGTTATCTGCTAAAAACTGGGCCCAACAGTAATTATTTTTGAACTATCCAGGATGGCGGGTTGATATTAATAAAATCCAGGGGCTCTTGTGCAAAAATGACAGGTGGACCGGTATCCACGCGCGTGGACCGTCAGATCTCGATCTAATGGATCAGATTCATTGGCTTCCAGATCTAATCGCGTGCGTCCGAAACAAATCGGACGGTCCTGGGGCTTTGGGCGCGCGGGGCGGCGGCGCGCTACCGCCGGCGACTCTGTTCGCGGCGGCGCGGCGCTAGGCTCGTCGGAGATCGTCGAATCCGACGCTCCGGGGGTCGTTTCGACCCGGGTTTGGGTCGGCTGGCCTCTACGCGGAACGTGTAGTTCACCTGGGCACTTAGATGAGCATGGGGAAGGTCTGAGCGTGGAGCTCGACGGTGGAGGCGGCTCGGCGCGGCGAGGTCTCGCCGGCGCGGTGTGTTCCGGGGGGTCCAGGGGCTACGGCTCACCGAGGGCTTGGATTGAAGGGCGAGTCCAGCGCAGGGGCTCGACGGCGAACTCTGGCGGCGAGGAGGTGCGGGGTTCGTGGCGAGGTCGCAGGTGTGCAGCTCCGGTCGCCTTGGTCCCGTGGGTCGTCGTGCGAGCGCGCTGTGAAGCCAGCGGAGAGGACAGGCGGGCAGGAACGCCAACAGCGGCGAGGAATTGAGGGGGGGCGGAGGTGTTACCGGCGGCGGCCCTCCGGGCGGAAATCGACGGCGAGAGAGCTGTTTTCGGGGCTTGGGCAGCGGCGGCGGCGTGGATGGGATGCGCAGGGGTTCGGGGTGAGTTTAAAGAAAAGGAGCCCGCTAATCTCGGCGTGCCCGCTTGGCTGGCGCAGCGCGGGGATCGCGGCGAGCGGTTGTAGCACGGGGGAGCGGATCTCATCGCAATTTCTGCGGGATTCCGGCTCGGGTGGAGTTTCTAGAAGGAGGAGGGGTTCTAGGAGGCCGGCCAGTGGACCTTGCAGGGCTAGAGTGGTCCACGGGCAGCAGGTCGCGGCGCTGCGGGAAAGAGCAGAGCTGCGGGCGTCACGGCGGGGAAGATGGAGCTGCCAGGTGGGGCCGCGACGTCAGTGAGGAGAAGGCGGGGGCGCGGGGCGAGCGTGGGCGACGCGCTGGGGCGAGCAGGCTGAGCGGGAGACGGTGGGCCGTGCGGAGAAGGATTCGCTGAACCAGAAGGGAAAGGAGGGGCGCGCGGGGGTCGGCCTGCTGGGCTGGGCCGCTGGAGCGGGTGCTGGGCCGTCCCAGGGAAAGGGAGAGGGGAGAGGGGTCCGGGCCTGGGTTTGGTTTGGGCCGGGATCTGGGGTTTAGCTGGGTTTTGGGTTTTGCCTTTTCTATTTCTCTCTCACTTCTATTTCCAATCCTAATTCAAACTCAAAGCAAATGAATTCAAATGAATTTGAATTCAAACTCCTATACAAACAAACAAAACAAAACCATGCACCAGCATGAATGCAACACAAAAATTAAACCTATGATAAATTTTAATTACATAAGGAACAAAAATTAGATTAAATGACAACTAAACACAATAAATCTTAGAAATTTAAATAAAGCCAATTAAATTTATTAATAAATGCTGGAATTTAAATAAGGGTGTTACAGTCGGGCGACCTAGCTGGTCGGCCGACCGTGGGCTGGCTCCGTTTGCCCTGGTCTTCGTTTAGAAGACTGTTAGGTGGGCCCCCATATCATGTATATGGGTAAGGGCATGTCTTAAGTCGGTTTGGTAGCTCTGTTGGGCCCTTGGATCCTCGTGAACGCGTCTGATTTGTCGAGAAGGTGTTGCCTCGGATCGATGACGTGTCGCCTTGCTTATGGGCTGTGTCTCTCTCATGTGCAGCTGCCAAGTGGGCCTTTTTGGCCTTTGGGCTTGCTTGTGCTTGGCCCGGGAATTTATGCCTTGGATAATATGCTTGTTTCATGCAGTTTTGGCCCAAATTCACATGCACACATTCTCATACTAGTATCTGTGGAATTCGTCAAATAATTATCCTATGCTAACATTTATTTCTTCTGATGCTCGACTTTTGCACGATAGTTGACGGTCAAAATGGGTCGTTAGTGACCGTCAATAGCCGAGCCGAGCGAGCTATCGAGCCACGAGTTTTTTGTCCAGCCTTAATCATGTTCGTATTTCTTACATCAGTTTAGTTAGAATTTACATCATGCCAAATTTACTCACGTCAAATTAGGCCCTGTTTGGCAGGGCTCCAGGAGCAGCTCCAAAACCGGCTCCAGGCGGAGCCCTGCCAAACGGGATCTTCACCCTCGGCTCCGTCTCTAGAGCCCCCCGCAAAATGCGCTCTCTGGAGCACTTTGGCATTGGCAAAGCCACAAAATCTCAGCTCCATCCGGCTCCAAGCGGCTTCGGAGTATCCGTTGCCAGCCCTGCCCCTAGGCGGGCATGCGGCCGCCGGCCGCCGCAGGGGTGCGGCTCGCGGGGAGGAGGGTGGTCGGTGGGAGCTCGCCTCGGGGCGGAGAGACTGCAGGGCCGGCGGGAGGCGCGAGCTAGGGGAGGAGGGAGGCCGTCGCAGAGGAGGAGGAGGCGCGGGCAAAGGCCAGCGGCGGCGGCGTGGGCGGAGCTCGGGAGGTGGCGGCGTGGGCTCGTGGGAGGATGAGGAGGCGCGAGGCCGCCGCCGCGGAGGAGGAGGCGTGGGCGAAGGCTGCCGTTGGCGGCGGCGTCACAGGCGGAGCTCGGGGAGGAGGCGCAAGGAAGGCGATGGGACAGGGTGGGCGAATGGATAACGAGAGGAGGAAAAAAAAAGGAATGGAAAGAAAAAGAAATGGAGTGGAGAAAAAGAGGAAAAGAAAGAAAAGTAAAAAAGAAGAAAAGAGTAAGAAAATATAGAGAAGGGTAATTTAGATATTTAACAATCTCATTCCAACAGATGAAGCTATTTTGTCAAACAGTTTACAAAACGGCTCCGACTCCAAAAAAACCGCTCCACTAGAGGAGCCGGAGCTCTACCAAAAGCCCTTCACGATTTTGTCCATGACTCCATCTCCAAAATGCTCCTCTACCCCCCTCTCTCTCCACGGCGGGCCGGCTGCCTCGGCGGCCCGGTAGTCTGCCTGCCCGAGTGCCGCCCCCTCAAGATGCCGCGCCAGATGCTCGCCATCGTCAACGCGAAAGCCAGGTCCGATCTAGGGGTAGGGCTCTCGATTTTTGTCTCAATGTTGTTCCAGGGGATAGGATTGGGCCTTTCCAGATCTGTGGGGACGAAGATTGCAGGAAGAGGGCCGAGAATGCGCAGGTCGCTCGCGGAGTCGCGGTGCTTTTGGGGGAAAAGAGTTGGATCTTTGCTGAAGCTCGCAGGTAAGGAGAGGGAGATGCCCTAAGTTTCATGGTGCTCGCTTTGTCCTGTGGAGGAGATTACAGGTTCTTGTTGCGATTATAACTGTGATCTTTTTGGTTTGCAGAGGCATTGAGCTCCCATCGATTGATCCATCATTTAGATCTCTTTCATTGGCTTAACTCGCGCTGTATTGCATGGTCGCACCAGAAGTCGCAGAGAATGACTGGGAGGTTTTCAGAAGTTCTTTATCTGCTTTGGCTGTTAGAAATACCAAACTAAAGGTACTTAGTTTACTTACTGAACCATATGTTTAGTATGACAATTTTGGATTTCATAACCCACAAGCGTGTAATCCGGCTTGTGCATCTTGCTGATCTTTTCTCTCTGCATGTCTCTCCTAATGCTAGGCTAAATTGAAAGAAGTTGAAAGTCAGGCAGATCTTAGTAAAAGAAACATGGATCACCAGAACTGTGCAAAACAATGATGGACTGACTTGTTTTCACTGACCTAGACTTTATCTAAAAGACTCTTGGAGACTTGTTGGCTGTTTGCATGAGTTGTGTCTTGCTGTAAATATGAATAGAGAATAAATCAATGAATTAGGTTTGCTTTCTATGATTCCTAAAACATATGTCTAGGAAGAATTCTGCATTTGGGAAATGTTAAAGTGGACTATAGCATCCATTTACTACCAATTTATCACTCTATTCTTCAATTATAGCCTGTGAGTAAGTAAATAGGTACCTATTGCTGTTCTTAACCTGTAATCTCCAAATTCTTGGTAGTCCGCATGATTTGTGTCTTTCTGTAAATACTAAATAGTGACAAATAATAAGGCTGATATGATTTAGTTGGGCATTGAGTCGTAAGCGCTCATAAAGTGATTACCACACATCCACACTAACAAGAGATTTGTAAGAACCTAGCAGGATATGTTTCTTGACTACTAGCTTTATCAGTTTATATTACTTTCAAAAATAGTGGTAACCTCATGCTGCTGGTATGGTCATAACATTTGCAGAAACAGATATATTCTGAAGAGTAAAAATACTTACTTTCATGTGGTTGTTATGCTCTCAACTCATAAATACACTGTCCTAATTCTTGGTAGGCCGCGTGAGTTGCGTCCTGCTGTAAATATGGACAGACAACAAATTTGATGGAATTTAGGTGAGCATTATTGAGTCATATATGCTCACAAAGGACCATCACACATACACATTGGGCACTAGAAGCAAGGATATGGCCTAACATGTCGGTTATGTTTCATCACCTTAAGTGGGTCAGTGTTTAGTTTTGGTAGGCTATGTGCATAGAAACTATCAAAACTAATGGCATGCAGCTATCCTTCAGTTTTTTCCTTAAAATATCAATGGTCTAATTCTTGGCGCACCTGCGTGGAGCACACGTCACAGTAAATACAAACAACAAATTGATTGAAACTTGGTGTAGTGTTCTCTTAGTTTCAATTGCTCAGCTCATGTAGGAACTGTCAAATTCGTAATGTTAATGCCTTGACCTAAATCAGAATGAGATCTAGCATGAACATGTGGCACTCAAATTAGCTAATTTGCATTTTTAAACTGCCATATACTGTTGTATCTTCGGTTCCTTTTATTCATGCAACCCAGATAAAAGGTTCTCAAAGTGTTTGATAATAAGTTATAAGCATGCAGGGTTCTCTGTGTTGTTCGATGAGGCTGCAAATTAAGAAAGGTGCCGCGCTTGCCCATGCTCCAAATTTCAGTAGCCAGTTTCGTGGAGGTGGAAGACCCCGCCTCCTTCCTAAATCCTAACCTGAAACCACTGGCCGCTTCAGTATGATACGATGATGTGTGCAATTGTTCATACACTTCGTGATCTTAGGACAACGATTGACTGTGTTTGTAATATATTTGTTTATTTTTATTACCTCTGTGAGAACAAATTTGTTGATGTTGTGCGAATAAATGGTTTATTTGTGTTACTATTATCTATAAGCATATCAGTTGCTGCGCACAGGCACGACAAGGCAAAACAGCGATGGATGGACTATTGCCAGTATTTTCAACATAAACATAGTAGTTCTGTTATACATCCTTGTGACTTGTGTGTGTTTGTGCTGTGCCAATGGATGATTTTTACGTGTGTTATTTGTGCAAGTCCAGTCCCTGCTGATAGAAGAGCCTAACTCTGATTGTCTGGTTGCCTTCTGACAGCTTGTAGAGTTGCATGTTGGTAATACTACCGCTGGCCATGTGCGCTACTTGTGATTTACTGTATATATGAATGTGCATACTGAAGAGTGACTCAGTTCATACTTGTATGAGTATGAATGGATGAGAAATTTGAAATTCTTGCTTTCAGGTTCTTTTGGTAACATGGAATGAAGTTCTAACCGCTGAGTTGACACTGATGTTCTTTTTATTCTGATTCTTTTTTTTTTTGAAATTTTGTTTTTCTTTAAAAGATTTTTTTGAATTTTTGTGAAATTTATGTTCATCACATAGTTTTTTGAACTCATCATAGTAGACGCGACGAAATTTTTGTCCAAGTTTCTTCTTGCCGCACATGAAGCAGAAGCGCAGAGGCTTCCCCTCCTCCCTTTCTCAATGACACGCGGGCCCCGCTTACCAGTTCAACAACTTCCCCGTGAGCACGCGCATCTCGAGGACGGCCCATATAAGGCCCAGCCCACCTCCTCCCCCTTCTTCTTCTCCCCCACGCTGAAGACGACGCCATCCCTCGCCAGCTCGCCTCCTCCACTCCTCCCCAACCCCTCGCCGACTCAGATTCCGCTGCCCCGCGCCGCCGCCGCCGCCGCCGCCATGCCGTTCACCCCGGGCCCCTACTCCGGCGTCAGCACCCTCGCTCTCGTAAGTTCCCTCCTTCGGCCTCCGCTTCTTCCAGAAGATTCTTGCCCTGGCGATGCATCCCGATCGGATCTGACCCTCCCTCACCTCGCTTCCTCGTCTTGTCTCCGCAGGTGGCGAGGGCGTCGGCCTTCGGCGTCGGCGTCGTCTACGGGAGCATCAAGCTCTCCATCCTCAAGGTAAACTCTCGGCTGTGGATTCGCGCAATCTGGTAGCGGCGGGGCAGATGGTTTGATTACCCGCAACGTTCTAGCATTAGGGTTTGTGGAAAAAACTTGGGGTTCTAGGACGCGAGGATTAGATGTGTTGTTGCGATGGTACCTTTTGATTGAATGGCTTAGTTCCTTCTGCCCAGTCTGAGGCCGTTGTATGTTGATTTGTGGCTTAAGACTGAAATTATTTAGCCCTTGTTTGTTTACCTCTTCATGTTTGTGATATATAGGTTAATCTTCTTCCCTGAAGATGAAGTGTGTTTGCGTATTAGGTCGTTAGTAGTCATGTTCTGGCCAGTACCCTGCAGTGTTGCCAGTTGCTCATTTGGCTTTCATTATGTTGAATTCCCAAACTTATGAAATTATTCCTCAATTTCGGTGTTGCTTCAAGATGATTATATCACCTTGAATCCAACTTGAGGTTTGTAACTAATGTGGCATAATTGCCGCTTCTTGTATATAACCTCGTTCTGCTAGTTCTGCAACTTTTGGACATTGATTGGTGGATAGTAACAAATGTACTGTTTCTCTCTTGCATGTTATGGGCCTTATGCCATGGTTGAGATTTGAGCAATATCCTATATTTGTGCCTGGTTTCGTATTACTGAAAGATGTCAAAGTAAGTGTTCCACAGTAGAGGAAAGTGTTTATAGGCTAATGTTTGGCCTGGTGTGTACTGGTATTGCCCAGATTATCTGATGATGCATGTGTTTTCTGAGCTTGGTGAATTCAACTGGTCTGTATTTAGTTATTGCCTCTGTTTATTATTAATGTGTACTTCCTATTGGAGTACCATGATCAAGTTTATATATTACAGAAGAATCTTAGGGTTGCAGTTTCACCTGCAGCATGCATCAATTGTAAATCCATTGCCATGATAAGATGCTGTTTATGAGGTTGATATTATAAGCATGTCATTTGTTCTTTGTTTTATTCATGTGGTAGCCCTTGAAGCAGTAAAAATGTATCACACTGAATGACTGAGCTTAAGTGAAGCTTGAATAACTCAGTTCCAGTATTTTACAGATTCCTGGGGATTTTAGATATCTAATTTCTAAAAGCAAGTCATAATTATTATAATGATGATTGTCATTTTTTGGGATCTGGGTGACTGTCTAGCTAGATGGAACTGTTGCCATTTATGTTTTTCAGATTCTTGGTGCAAAGTAGTAGGATAATTTATTTGAATAATTAATATGTGTGGCCTTATGGTCTCATATCTCATGTTACTTAATCAACTGATCAACCTTTGTACCCCCTCTTGCTCTATAGATGGTGGTGCTGGTTCTTCTCAATTTTCAGCATTACTATTTCTTTTCAACTCATTGACATGGCCACTACACACAAGCTATCTTGATCTTTTCTATTTTAGGATTTAAACTGTGGGATTCATTCGGTGTTGGTTTAATCTTGCAGTAGCACAATATTCTTGGGCCAGGTTACAGATAAGCTTGCATGCTCATTGTGGTTGTGAAGGATATTGTTTGTTTAACTGTTTTATTAAGATATCCTGTTTGCCAAATGGCTTGAGTTGAATTTTCACTTGTCAATTTTCTGATGTTGCGCGATCTCTCAGGCGACGAAACCTAAAAAGGAGGAAGCACAGGCTCATCACTAAGGATGGCAGGGATGCAATGTGTTACCTGCAGTTCAAGGATGTCATAAATTGGCAGTGGACCCCTTCTTCATACGTGCATTTGGGTTTATCATTTGTGGACCTCTTGTCTGTAACACACCTGCTGAGTTACCTTAGTTTTGCGTCATAATAAGTTCTTGATCCCATGACTTGAAATGAGGAAGTAAAGGGCAAAAGCTGGAAAGAATCCTTTTTTGCCAACGATTTTGAAGTTCAGCAATTATATATGGTGAAGTTTTGCATGCCCCTGCTGATGAGTTTTTGCGCCACCGCATGTTTTCTCATGTGTGATGCTACTTGGCTAGCGCATTGTTACCGTGTGATTGTTGGACAATGCGGCCAGCCTGCTAAGGCTAGACGGCCAGTGGATTTTATCTTGCTGCTACGGCGCTCGCTTGCTAGCCCGTCTTTGCCCGCCATTTTGTAAGTTGTCCATGCATATCTGCACTGTATGCTTACGGGCAAAATCGGCAAGAATAATTCTAGCTTAGCATCCGGTAGCAAAAGCTACTTGCAGTGTGTCGGTGCTTCTTCTGTTCTTCCTGCCAAGCGTACTAAGCAACATCAGATCGAACGACCCTGTAGGTATGCCGCTGATCATTCGCAGTTGGCAGTTTGAGATGTTCTGCAGAGCTTACTGCGACGACGGATCAAATTGGGCAGATCGCGGCAATTCCCTCAACTTAATGTAATTCAGCAATCAGCGGATTTTCCGTCTGTTCGGTTGGTTGGGATAGGGCGCGGCTGGACTGATTTTTGTTGGGAGCAAACGCTGGTTGGCTAGCTGGAGATGCAGCAGCTCCATCCCAGCCGGACCTATACAGCTGAGCAGGGCCAGTCCTCTTCGTACCATTGTTAACCTTTGTTAACAATTAATAAATGTTGTTCGCTTGCTAATCAACGGATTTTGTCAGAGATGATATTGACCTGCTGTCATTTTGGCCTAGCTCTGTTCGAATGTTAAATTTCCATGAATCCTTGTGGTGTTGGGTGTGTGTGTTGTATGTCACCACTCACCGCCGAAGAATTCTTTGGGCAACGGTGACCCTCTAGTTACTGTGCGCTATAGTACATCATTGTATACTAGCCAGCTGAGCATTTCATTCGTTTGCACGCTGGACGTAAGCAAGGCACCAAATTTGTACTTGACATTGAATATGATCCTCGTAATAATTTAAATTTGTTTATATACGATTCCTGTTCTCATAAAAGTAATTTAATTGATTTATGAAAGCCCTCCAAAATGTGAAGTGGCTTGTAGAGCAGACGCATGCTCTCCCACGCACAACAGTACAACATATATTAAAAAGAAAGCACAGTACAACCCTTTCTTGCAAGAAGGTCCCTGAGTAACACATAAATTACAACAAAGTCCTGACCGCTACTGTTTATCTTCTTCCTCAACTGACGCTGGCGCCTAGATCTCATTGGCCATCGAGCAAAGCAACCGGACTTCAAGCTGCCGTTCAACGCCATGCCAATGCAAAGAGCGGACACCAATCGTTGGGAAGCTGCAAGAGATCGTCGATTGGAGACAACAGCTGTCGGCTCCCTTGAATCGGCCCCAAATCCTTCCGCATCCGCTATCCCCGACGCCCAGTACGCCACCCGAACTCCGGCGAGTACAACGCCAACAACAAAGCCAAGGAGAAGCACCCCGAAGAGGAGATCCATCCACACACCAAAGGAGGGACTCCAACCAGCCTCACAAAGAAAATCCAAGCGAAGGAACTCACCCGGATGTTCTAGGAGGAGCAAAATCCTATCTGCCGCGCCGCCATTGCCAGCGGCGAATAGAAGGAACAAGATCCACCCCGCTGCACCGCCGTCTCCGACAACCTGCGGGAGGAAGCCCGGCCGAGCAAGAGAAAGCGCCGCCGCCATCCGCACGGGAACAGGAACAACTGCGACCCTCCTCCGGCAAACCCTAGACCTAGACACAACTACATCTAGTCTATATACATCCGCGCCACGATTCTGCGGCCCACCGTCCTCTCCGACGCCGGACCGGCCGTCGGAGAGGAGAGGGGCCGGCGGAATCGCCGCAGGAAGCTCTTTCCGTTGGTGTGTGGATGGATCTCCTCTTCGGGGTGCTTCTTTGCCAGATGCTAGGCTGCAGCCACCGGCCTAGCCACCGGTGACACCAGAGATGTTCTCGTACGGAGAATGATCAAAATCCTCTCTGCGACGGCGATGCCTTGTTTAGTTTGCGAAATTTTTTAGTTTTTGATATTGTAGCACTTTTATTGTTATTTGATAATTAATATTCAATTATGAACTAATTAGGTTTAAAAGATTCGTCTCGTGCTAATCAGTTAGACTGTGTCATTAGTTATTTTTTCAACAACATTTAGTACTTTATGCATGTGTCCAAAAATTTGATGTGACAAGTACTGTAGAATTTTTTTTGGAACTAAACAGGACCTTACATGCCTGATGCTTCTCACATGCCTCTCCTAGTCTCCCAACCCCTCCCAGCTCCTAATGGGGTGATTGGTTGGCTTCCCGGACGAGCCTGGCTCGTACGAGAGATCCAGGCCACGGCTGGCCAGGTCCGGCGCATGCAAAACGATGACGTTTGGCATCGATGCAACTTTTATACACGCTCATGCGCTTGCCGCGCTCGCACGAGCCAGGCCCGGCAGATACGGCCGATTCTCACGTATCGTCAGTGCCTGGCCGCGGAGGGGCGTTTGCACGCCGAGAGCCTGGCCCAGTAGCAGATGCACGCAACCAAACTGCCACCCGCTGCATCCCCAGAGCCTGGTTCTGCGACTCGCAGGCAACCAATCAGGCCCGCCCTAAGCTCTAGAGTAGATTTTGTGAAACAGCAAAGAAGAGAGAAATTATTTTTTTATTCACTATGGCTTGATCTTAAGTTTAAGTTTAAGGTGCATCACAGAAATCAATTAGTTACTGATACTTAAATAATGTAGTAAGGTGCAGCATATAGATTGCATTTATTATTTAAAATTATCATTTTAAGTGCATTGTTGCTGCCCCTTGTCTAAGGGCACGTACAACGGCGAGACGATCCCGTCGACATGCGTTGTTTTTTTTTTTTGCAAAAAAACACCCCTGCGGAACGGACAGACAGCGCGGCCGTCGTCTCGTTCGTCGGCAGCTTTGGCGCGTGGTGCGAGGCGAAGCAACGAGCTGCCGTCGCGTTGTACCAAGCGCTGCGGGTCGGCGACGGCGGCGCGGATCCGCTGATCTTGCGTGCGAGATGTCTATTTTGGCGACAAACCAGGAGCGCAGGTACCTCTCTTCCTCCCCAATCGTGACCTCTCTATCCAAATCGAGCTCCATGTGGTGGAAAAGAAATCGATCGAAGAAGCTGTAGCAACTGATTAGCTGCTCGTCAAAAATCAATTGCTTATGTTGATTTCAATTTTTTTCCTGCTGCAAGCGCGCCAGGTTCCTCATCTGGCCATTCCCATCTAGCGGTTGTTCGATTTGGGGAGGAACAGAAGCTTATCATGCAACTGCAGTCTGCTCAATGGGAGAGATGATGGCCATTGGCCAACAACTGCTTGGTTTGATGGGAGCTGAGAAAAATTAGATGGGGAGCCGCTAGCTGCAGCCGCTAGCTGCTTGCCTTCTTGCTCGGTGGAAGAAGCAAGGAGCAGACAGATGTTTTTTAATGCGGCAGGAAGAAACACCAGCAGCAAAGAGAGGAAGAAGATGTACATGAGGCTGGCACGTGGGTCCCGTGTAGCAGAACTAAGTTCTTACGGTAGAACTTATCAGGTTCTGTTCAGAAAAAAACTTATTTAATTACTATAATTCAGAATCTGTTGAGACTCATGCAAATTATTGGAATATATCATGGGTTCTCTCATGTAAGCATAAAAATGATTACAAAGATTAAATTATGTACTAGATCATCATGATTTACATGTTAAAACATGAATTAAATATCTTATAGACTGTCAAATAGACAGCAATTGGCTAACCGTTGTACAAGATGTCTATTTAGCTGTCTGTGTATGACAAAAAGACAGCTGCTGTCTAAACTGTTGTATTTGCCCTAACTGCTGCTGAGGTGACGTCAATGTTACAGCCGGTAACCCGCTTAAGGGGCTGTTTGTTTTCACAAACTTTAGTACCTGTCGGTGTTCGGAACCATCGGCTAGTAAATTTGTATGCGCATCACAGAAACGGATGGTAATATAAGTAAAGGCATAAGATTTTATACTGGTTCGGTCAGAACGTCCCTGTGTCCAATTCGAGCTCTCGTGCTCTTATATTCATAGTTTACAGTAGGAGTTAAAAAGGGCAAGAGAGAACCGGGGTCCCAGGTCTCTGGATGTATGTGCGTGTGTCGGATGTCGGATGTGAGCGATGATGACCGAATGCCCCTGCAAGGGGCACGTCCTCCTTTTATAGGCCAGAGGGGGACATGTTTACACCGCCGTGAGGGGGTGAGGGTCCCGATCCCGCCCGTCAGCCTCACGGTGGGCCCAGTTGACCTCTTTGACCGAGTTGTTGGGTGTCTTGTCCGTACAGGCCGCTTTAATGTCAACTGTTTGTGACGCGGGAGGATGGGTCTCCGTTGAGCAGTTGCGTCCCGTCCCGCAGCGTGCATCATCCTGTCCACTATTAGCATCAAAAATTTTATTCCACAAATTGTCTTTTTTAACCCATGAATTACAATATAGTTACAATATCAAGAACATGTCTTGTATATAGGAAAACAGACATGGTATATACATAGGTAGGCAAACAAACAAAAGAAAAGGTGAACACACATCATGAAAATTTAAGAAAACATTGTAATTCAACTCCACGGGATGCCGTAAATTCAAGATCTGACAACAATGTCTCATCAATAAAGAGCCTTAAAGCCCGTCAGATCCTTCATTCAAAAGCTCACTGCAGTAATATTACAAAAATAATCATCACAGTCTATAAACCAAGTAGAAATTCTACCTTTCCATTCAACATACAAAAAGCCTTAGGCTTTGTTTAGTTGCGTCCGTAAATTTTTTGAAATGAAATCTTTTCACATTTGAAGTATTAAATATAAATTAATTACAAAACTAATTTCAGAACTCGTATGTAAACTACAAGACAAATTTATTAAGACTAAGTAATCCGTCAGTAGCACACTGTTACTATAGTTGTTACTGTAGCAATTTAATATCTAATCATGGTCTAATTAGGCTCATTAGATTTGTCTCATAATTTATAAGCAAACTATGCAATTAATTTTTTTTATTTTATCTAGATTTAATACTCCATGCATGTAAGATTCTCATTCGATGTAATAGATTTGGAATTTTGATTTTTACAACTAAACAACCAGATAACGTCAGCAACAGACGTGCCAACAACCAGATATAATGAAGAAAGCACAGAAGCAAACCATGGATGCCTTCCAAAGCAAGATACCCAATTGCCATAGTCTATTAGATTGGCAGTTTCTAAACCTTAACAGCACAGGGACACAAAACAACATAAAGCACGAAAGAACTTACAAAATAGATTATCGAGAACGTCTGCATTCTTTGATGCAAAGCTTATAGGAAAATTTTATCATGACTTCAGGAATATAATGAGATATGAGTTTGTAGCTCCTAAATATTAAATTATGCTTTACCTGGGATTAATGGTACTATATAAAAGTGAGGGAAACACAAAGGGAGATGATGGATAAACACAGACATAGGTAAACAGTAAAATGATGTAGCTCAAATATAAATAAAAACAGGAGCCTTGCAATCGCAATCTGAACTAAAAGTAAACTACATGCAGGTAGAATATGTGAGGTCTGAATAAAAAACTGCTGTAATGACCACACTCCTGCAAGTCTGTAGAGTGGAAGAAAATGAAGTTGCCATGATCTCTTTAGGAGCCAACCAAAGTAGTTCATTTTTTTAAGCTCACTGAGAAATGGATACATGTGAGCGTCTTTTCACTATCCACTGCTACATCATCGCTTTCAGGATCCAAGGCAACCTGCAGTGAAGCATGCAAACGAAATGACCATTGAAATCGAGACATTCAGAAGAGAAGTAAACAAAAATGCCACTGCATAAGAATATAACCTGAGCTAAACTGCAATTTTGTACATATTCTTGTAGTCAAACGAATCGAGCTGCAGGTTGGACCTTATAAAATGATATAATTGCATTTTCAGACAGTATAGTTAAAACTATCTTTACAATGCACTCAACTATGCAAATCAAACTTCTAACATATATAAAATAATCTAATTCGCAAACAGGAATTATTATGAGCGAAATTTAAAAAAAAGGCAATAATGGAAACTTGTACTATTCTGAAAGTTAGCGAAACCTTGAGGGCTTGGGCATTAAACGAAATCATGAAGGCATACACATACATTCAGGGAGGCATCAAAAGTAAGCGAAGCATTGCGGCATCCAAAATAAAATTATTCAAGACTGCCTCTAACAGGATAGAGAAGTGATATCATTCTAGGTAAATAAAACATACACAAGACCAATATCTAAAATGAGCTCTGATAAGAGTAAAGGAAAGCTTGAAGAATAAAACATTTGTCAAAGCATGTTAGTACCAATAGCGTGTCAGTACTATAAACGATTATGCCACTATGCTTTGGAGCATTGCAAGATTACTCTGTTTATAGATTAACCAGCATAAAACTTTGCAATTCTAATCTCAAGTGTGTCACGACCCCGACGTCAAGCGCCGGCGCACGCATCGCGGCATGCCACGCGTCAGCCTTGCCGTCGACCATCCTCGTGTCGCGTGTCAGCCTCACCGCCGGCCATCCTCGTCCACTGCACGCCGCGCCGCGCCCATCCCGCGACCGTGAACAGCCTCGTCAACGCCACGCGCCGGCCGCCGAGGGGTGTTCCATCGCTTCCCCGGCCTTCTACGGCTTTCGTGCCGCCCCGTCCTTATCCGCACCGGCCGCCGCTCCCCCTCCCCTCTAGCTCCCATGCCGACCGGCTTCCCTGCCCCAAACCCTAGCCCCGTTGGCCCCCATCTCCATTGCCGCCGCCACCAGGAGCTCCGCCGGCCGCCGCAATTCGTCGTCTTCGGTGATCCCCTCGCCGATTCCTCGTAGGAGCAGCTTCCCCTCCCTCCCCGTGACCGATTTCGCCCCTAACCCGGCCCCCTCTCCCTCCCTGCAGGGCCGCCGGCGAGCGTCTCCGCCCGCCGCCACCCCTGTCCGTTGCGTTGCCCGTCCGTCGCCGCTCCTCGCCTGCGCCGCCGCCGGTGAGGTTCGCCACCTCCTCCTCATCCCCGTGCGCACCTCCCCTGGCCCGCTCCGGCCCTGCCTCCGCCGTGCCGCCGTTCGCCGGCGCCGCCACGTCGCGCGCGTCGCGCCGTGGGCGCGGGCACGCCCCGGGTCAAGGCCGCCCGGCCTGCCTTGACCTGGCCCGGGGGCGCCTGCTCGTGGGGCCCACCTGTCGGCCTCTGGCCTGGCGGGTGTGGCCGGATCCGGGTGCGTTTAGCATTTTGGCTAGGGTTTTCTTAGGTTTTTTATGTCTGCAATCTTGAAAAATGCATAGAAAATCGTACCGATCTCGGAAAAATGCAAAACTTGTTTCGTTGGATTTGTATCGCTGATATCTACTTAGGAAAAATGTTGTTTTGTATGTTACTTTTCTGTAAATTTATCTATAGGTTTATCTTGCAAAAGTGAGTTTAATGCTTAGTTATTTGAGTATTGCTCTAAAAATTTCAAACTAAATTTTGTTAGACTCTTTGTGAGGTGTATTTTTCAGTGGTTCAATTTTTTCACATGCTTACTTGCTGTTTATCAAATTTTTAGCTTGTTTTCTTATGCTTTGTCTGAAAATGGTTTAATATAGAACTTTTTTCTGGAAAATGAGAAAATAGTAAAACGAATTTTGTTAGCTTTGTTTTCGTGCCTAGTATCTAAGATAATTTTCTTGGATTTGTTTAGATAAGTTTTATTATCTTTTCTGATTTATCTGTTTTGAATCGCTGAAAACTAATATATTTATGATCAATTGTAGGAAATTGCTTTTTCTGCAAATTCAATTTTCATGAGTTCCTTGTATTGTTCTCTACATGCTCAATTCATTCCATGATTTATACTTGTTGTTTAGTTCATTTCTTAATTCTTGCACCACATTCATGCATTATAGTGACCGAACCGTCGGAGGTCGAACCCGTGGAGCCCATCGAGTCTGTCGAGTTTGAACCCGGAATCCCGTTCGTGGTCGAGCCGGAAGTTAACCAAGGCAAGCAGCTAAACATGAATCCTTGCTCCTATTTAATCTGACTTAATTAGTTATCTCACCGGGTAATATTGGGTTATGTATAGTATGTATGTATTGCATTCTTGTACCTATCTGCGGGCATTATCCTTCCTTGATTTGTCATTCTTGTTCTTGGCACTAGTTAGTCAATTAATTACTTAACCTGACTAGATGCTTAGCTTCGCTTAGAATATTTATATTGCTCGCTAGACAGGAATAATTTGGATGATCACATTTACCGGTTACCCTTGATCGCACTCGTTCGGCCTGGTCATCAGGTCTGGTAGTATCGAGGTTCGAGCGGAATGGTAGGGCCTAAGGAATGAAGTCACATGGGCATAGTCCGCTTGGACCGATTAAGGACCGTCCGTGGATGACGTTGGTTTTGAGCAACTTTCCATGCTACCACATATCCAAATAATGGTACAGATGAGCCAATTACTTTTTTTGACTTGATCATTAATGTATAGTCCGAGTCGCATGGTCCTCGCTTCATGTGGGTAAAGTAGTACACCCATGCAAGGTTTTAATCAATTCGAATTGCCGCGCTCTCGGTTATGAGCAAGCTCATTATCCCATGAACTCCTTGTAGAAATTCGGTTATGATGGAGATGGTTCATGGCACCTCTGTGACACTTTACATGTTATACTCTTAGCTAACTAAAAGTTATTAGGGGTTTGGGTAACATTAATCAATTCTGATAGGTGATAGTGTAGAGAGCTAATGCTTATGCAATAATTACTTAACCTTAAAGCTTTTACTTGAGCCAATGCATGATCCTTGCTTATTTAATCGCGTAAGTCTTGCGAGTACCTTTTGTACTCAGGTTGCTTTCTAAACCTAGTTGCAGGTGAACCGGAAGTGGTGTTCGGCCACTTCTACCCCGCCGATCCTAATGCGGGGGAGGTGTAGGTCGTTGCGGCTGTGCTGATGTCCTTGAGCAAGGCATCATTATCTTAAGTATGTTTTATCGTAGCTGAACTCCGTGAGAGCATGTAAATACAATAAATTTTAAGTCTCTGTTTAATATGGCTTTCGTGAGCTCAAGCTTGTAATGGAAATTGGTTGAACCCTCCTATTTTGAATTTGTAATATTAAGTTTCGAAATCTAGTTTTGTAAAACTGCTTTTTGAGGATTATTAGCGATGTATTCGATTGTAAACGGTATGTGCATATGCTGATTCTGGGCGTATATTAGAGCACATACCGGGACTACCGGATTTGATATTATTTTAGATGAATGATGTGTCGGTTATTCGTGTCTCTAGATGTGGGATAACACGTGGCACGCTCTCCGGCAAGCACGTGTTAACTCTCATTTGGATGATAATGACCGGCGGTTCGTTTAAAATAGTATCAAATTGGACGGTTCTCACAACGTGGTGTTGGAACATCAAAGAATTGGCATGAGCATTGATATGAGAACATGGATTAGCACCACGATTTTACTGAAATACAAGTGATGTGTCACACAAACTTTGAGCCTAAATACTAAAATAATCAGTATTGTATTCTATTTCTTTGGCCAATAGCTAAATCTTTCATCTATGATTTGTAAAAACTAAAATCAAGTCGGATAATTGCATCTTCCATTGTTTATCTGTAGAATGTACTTGGTGACACTAACTGTATCTGCTCCTACGATTGTTATCCGAACAATATAATGGATATGAGAGATACGAATTCTGCTCCAGTTAAACTTGAAAATATTTTTTTATGTTCCTGCCGTGATTATGACAATTGAAATGTTTTAGGAAATAGCTATAGTCTCTTATATGCAGGGAAAAATAAAATCGAGCAAAGATCACTGGTAAAATGAAGCACTACCGGAGAGCAGGGGTTCGCCGAGTGCCAAGGGCACTCGGCGAAGAGCGAAACACACTCGGCAAATGATTCGCCGAGTGTAACACTCGGCGAATAGCACTCAGTAAAAAAAAACCTCGGCAAAGAGCTCTTTGCCAAGTGTTTTTTGTCGAACACTCGGCAAAAAGTTTGCCGTGTGCCAAAACTAACACTCGGCGAACATTTTCAACAGGAAATAAAAAAAAAACGGCCACACCATCCGCCGCCGCCACCACCGTCCGCCGCCCCCACATCCACCACCTCGCCCGCTTCCTACATTAGCGCCTCCACACGGTCACGCTGCTCGCCGGCAGCGCCGCCGCGCAGCCTTAACCGTGCCGCGACGAGGAGGCTGTTGTTGCCGTCGTTGCCGTAGCCGGTGGCCGCGGGTGAGCCGTCGCACGGAGCCGCCCGCTGCTCCCACCGTCGTTCAGCGCCTCACCCCCGCCGACGCGCCGTCGTGACTGGTGGCCGCGGGGGCCTCGCCATCGTCCCGCCTTGCGCCGCCGCCCCGCCGTCGCGGACTCGCGCGCCGCTGCCCCGCCGACGCGGCCCCGCGCGCCTCCTCGCCGTCGTGGCCCCGCGCGCCGCCGCCACGCCGACGCGGGCCCGCGCGCCTCCTCGCCATCGCGGCCCCGCGCGCCGCCGCGGACCCGCGCGCCGCCACCCTGCCGTCGCGGCCTCGCGTGCCGCTGCGGACCCGCGTGTCGCAGCCTTGTCGTTGTCCCGCCTTGCGCCGCCGCCCCGCCGTCGCGGTCCCACGCGCTTCCTCGCCGTCGCGGCTCCGCGCGCCGCCGCCGCGCCGCCGACGAGGACTGCGGAGGAGATGAGGAGGAGAAGTTGCGCGCGGAGGGAGACGGGGAGAGGAGAGGATAAGAGAGAGTACCCGCGGTTGAAATAAAAGGGCGGGATTGCGGAGGAGATGATTACCGAGTGTTGGATTCGGGGCACTCGGTAAACCTCTTGTTTGCCGAGTGCCAGATCGAGACACTCGGTAAATATTTTTTTATTTTATTTCCTGTTTGTTCTCCTTCTTTTTTATAACATGTTCTTATAAATTTATTTTGAAAATACCTCTTTGCCGAGTGGTTTTTTTGGCACTCGGCAAATAATTTATTTGCCGAGTGTATTTTGTTTGCCGAGTGTTTTTTGCGGGACACTTGGCAAAGCATGCAACACTCGGTAACTTTGGGATTTCCGGTAGTGAAGGGAGAAAAACCTCATCAATTAATTTATTTGCAGGAAGATTGACCAATCAGAGGGTCTGCTTGTGTTTGTATGCGGTGAAATCATCACTCTTGCATGTGCCCTCTCGGATGACCTGCCTGTACTTGTGGCCTATCTGGTGCGTGAGGAGAATATCTTAATTCTTAAGCTCCAAAGCCTGAGCCCGTCCAAGTCAATGGCTGGCGGCGGGAGTTGGGGTGATCTGCAGCTCTAAAGACTAAGGCCCCGTTTGGTAGGGCTTCGGCTCTTCTAAAAACAGCTCCGGCTCTGGCTCCTCAGATGGAGCGGCTTTTCTGGTGGAGTTGGAGCCGTTTTAGAAAATATTTGGCAAAACAGCTTCACTTGTTAGATTGATGTGTAAACCGCGTGAAGCCACGATTTCATGGCTTCACCTTGCCTGTGTAAGCCGCCGACGGCTTCAGAACCGGCTTCACACGTGAAGCCGGTCCTGAAACAAACGTTTGGGAGGGCTTCACCTGAAGCCGCTCGTGAAGCCGCCGGTGAAGCCCTCCCAAACGGGGCGTAAAGCGTTCCCTCCACGCTGCGTGGAGCTCTAGAGGGAAACGCTGCGCTGCTGAAGCCCCTATCTCCATGGCCAGCAGCGGATTTAGATGAAAACAGTGGGTGGATATGAGTTGTTACATAGAGGGGGTTCAGCGAGGACGCCGTCACAGAGGTAGGTCGCGAACAGCGACGGGGGAGGCTCTCAAATTAGTAGGCAGATGGAGTTAATTCACACAAATGGTTAAGCACAAACAAAATTATCCGATGTCTAGCGATACTTCAGGACGGGCAGCGGGTGCGCACCCTAGGAGGCAGGGAGCGGAGGAGGGAGGAGGCGTTGGGGAATCCCTTGTGGACGAGGCCGCGCCGCCGCCGGTTTCCATCTCCAGCCTCCATGCTGCCTGGACCAGAGAAAGGGACTAAGGGAGGAGCTGAGATATCAAAGCTAATGAGAATAGGGGAGAGATGAAAGGGGGAATGAAGAGAGCACCTTGTGTGGGCTCGTCGGCGAGGCCGCGCGCCGCTGTGGCGCCGCCGCCCTTCGCTGTCGTAGAGCAGTATTTTTTTAGCATCGGCACCGCAACAAATGAGAAAGAGAGAGGGGAGGGAGGTCGTGTGGGGCCCACGGATGAGCACAGGAGACGACCACGGGCGGCCAGCCTCGCTGCGTGTCGCGCGGCACAGGAAATGCGGAGAGAGCTCCAGGGATCAGTAGGCTTTAAGAAACCCGATGCCTCTCGCCCAGCTACCAAGCTCTAAGCTTTACATGCATGCCTCTCGCAGTCTCTCCCAACTCCTCCCAGGTCCCAAGCTCTAGAGCTCCTCCGCACCCAGTGCACCACCGCAGCGTCCCGGTGATGGCAGCAAAATCCATTAACGAAGGCGGTTTAGAAACATGCATGCCTCTCGCAGTCTCTCCCAACTCCTCCCAGGTCCCAAGCTCTAGAGCTCGTCCGCACCCAGTGCACCACCGCAGCGTCTCGGCAATGGCAGCAAAATCCATTAACGAAGGCGGTTATTTCTAAAGAGACTGCCTCCAGAAATAGACCTATTTTTCGAGACGGATAACTAATAAAACCCGCCTCAGTTTATTGTTGCCAAACCCTAAATCCCAACCCACTCCACCCATCCCTCTCCAATCTTATCTTCTCATGCCTCCCACCTCACCCTCTCCCTCCGGGCGAGCTTGCCCGCCGCTCTTCCACTCGCGGCTGCGTGCGGCGGCCCCTCGTGGCCGCGTGTGCGCAATGGCGGCAGCAGCCCTGAGCGAGAGGCAACGGCGCTCGCGCAAGCGCTGGGACGCGGCAGCCCGGTTCGAGCGCCGATACACGGCGGCGGGCGCCGAGGGATGCGGCCGGGTCTGGCGGCACTGGGGCCGGATCTGGCGGGGACGCGGCCTCTCCCTCGAGCTCCGCCGCACCGGCCCCTCTCCCTCGAGCTCCGCCGCGCCGGCCCCTCTCCCTCCCTCTCCTCTCTTGGATCCGGTGGCTGCGCTCCTCCTGGCGGCTCGAGGCCCGGACAGCGCAAGGAGCGCGGGTCCGCGGCGTATCAAGGCCGTCCGGTGCCGCAGCGCACGGCGGTGGTAGCGGGATCCAGCGGCGGCGGGATGGGCTCGGCGGGCTTGTTCTTTTCTTTTTTTTATTTGATTAACCGAGGTGGGCAACAAATCGCCTCGGAAAATAGGTCATTTATCGTGACTTTGGCTTCGAGACGGTTGGGTTTGCCTGCCTTAGTTAATAGTTTTTGACAGCCTTGGAAAATAGTTATTGTAGTAGATATAGGAGACAGACGAGGAGAGAGAGAGGAGAGATAAGATAAGGAAGAGGTGCTCCGCCGCCCACTGGAATTTTTTTACCTGTCGCGCTTGCTGAGTTCAAACTTTACACGGGTGGGTGACGGGACGACCCGCCCCTATAAATAATATTTCAGGGGTGGGTGGCCTCATGACCCGCCTCCAAAATAACTTATTTTAAGGGGCGGTGATGGGGTGACCCACCCCTAAAGATGCATTTTTAGGGGAGGATCATCTGCTACAGTACCATAGTCCCTTTGTAAGAATGGGTGATATTTTAATTCGCTCCTTAAAAAGATTAAGGTGTTGCTACAAATTAGTTTTTGTAGTAGTGTTATTCATGTATAGTTGGGTCCCAATCAACAATAATGGATGTGTCCATCTAAATTGAGCAACTTGCATGTAGTTGATTATATTATTGCTGATGTTTAGTAGTAATTTTATAACTATTCAGTTCACTGATGCCTACTTGAAATTTTATAACTGTTCAATTCTCGCCAAGTAAGCATCGGATGGGCTATTTTCCAATTTTCCAGGAATGATGCGTTACTTTATATACCTAGCGTGTGCTGCGCACTTTTCGTTGAAAAATAAAATGTTAACTGGGCCTACACGTCTTTATGTTTTCTTAGATGCTAATTCAATTTTGAGCTGCTAATTTTCAGTCGTACGCCTCCGATTAGCTAGTGCATACACAGTAGCATACTAGCATCAGCCTTTGGTTGACTTCCTATATGGATAACGTAAAACAAAGAAGATAGTAGTCGAACATGTCTCAAGAAAAGAGTGTTTGCATTTTTTTTTGTCACCAGCGTGTCCTGCGTGCACAAGTTTATAAATACTTCAAATTGCTTGCAAATATGTACATTATATAAGCTAATAACCGTACAGTGGAATCTCAAACAAGAACAGTACTCCATGATAGAGTTATGCATCCATTTTTTTAAATCATCAGCATGAAAGCTATAAGAAACAGGCAAAAGGCAGGAAGTGGCAAAAATCAAGATATAAGTATCGTCTCAAACAAGCGAAAATCTGACAAGCTAAAATTGCCAAGAGAAAGGGTATATTCGTAAAAGTTGCCAAATGATAGTACTCCAAACTCATAAGTATATATATGCCTTTAAGTGACCATTATTTGCTTGAGAAGGCAAGAAGGCTCATCAAAATTGCTAAAGTTATTAGCTCACCGATAAAATATCCATTTAAAGTTTATTTGGCTGATGCATAAGTTGCTTATGACTAGCATTCAAGGACGAGGCAATAACATTTGTATCGCAAATTGTTAAATTATCGGCACTACTACAAAAAACGATTTTGCGAGGCGCTTTGAAAACAGCTCGGAGGCGGGCACGTTAAAAAACCGCCTTGGTTAATGCCTGCGATTAACCGATGCGGTCATTTTTTATTACGAAGAACCGCCTCTCAAAATCCATTAACCGAGGCGGACGTCTTAAAGTGTTCGCCTCGATTAATACCAGGCCCAAGCAAGGCCCAATGAGCCCAGTTATTCAGAAGGAGTATATAATGAAATAAACCCTAAGTCTCACTCCTCACTTCCTCTTCCACCCCTGCCGCCGCACCCATCTCTCTCTCTCTCTCCACCCCTGCCCCTGATCTGCCCCGACGCCGGCCCTCCCTCCCCTCCCGAGAGGGCCCACCGCCGCCACCCCTCTCCCTCTCCCTCTCCCGCGAGGCGGCGTCCCCATCCATCTCCCACTCCCAGGGCGGCGCGGGCAGCGTAGCCCTCTCCTCCAGCAGGTGCGGCCGCGGCAGGCGGCGCAGGCGTAGGCGAGGCGGCAGCGCTCCCCTTCCCCCCGAGCTCCTCCACCAGCGCAAGGTGCTCCCCTCCCTGCGGCGTGGCGTGGTGGATCTCGTCTCCCCGCGGCGGATCCGACCAGATTGGGCGGCGGGGCGGAGGTGCCCAGGCGGCGAGGCGCCGGCGGTAAGGGAGGGATGCGACGCCGGCGACCAACTCCGGGGGTGGCGCGGCCGGATCCGGGCTGCCCGAGGCCGGATCCGTGCTGCCGGGGAGGCCAAGTCCGGCGACGGCGCGGCCCGAGGCCGGATCCGGCTGCCCGGGGCCAGATCTGCGCGGCCTAGCGCGTGGGGGGCGTGGTCCCTCCTGGCGCGGCGCGGCCTCTTCGACGGCGGCTCGTCGTGGGCACGGCCCCTCCGGCGACCAGGGGCCAAATCCGGGGGGGGTGGGGAGGGGCCCCGCCGGGACGCGGGGGCGAAATCAGGGGGGGGGGGGGGGGGGGGGGGGCCAGGGGCCGGCCGTGGCCCGGAGCTGTGGCTGCGACGCGAAGGACGGCGGCCGAGCGGCGACAGCAGCGCGGAGGATGCCCGGTGGCGTCGGGGCGGCGCCAGGCATGACGATGGGCTCGTGATGGGCTCAGCGGGCTTGTGATGGGCTCGGCGGGCCTATCGGGCTTTTTTTTGTTTTTTAATTCGATTTACCGAGACGGGCTCAAAACCGCCTCTGTTATTCACTGATTAACCGAGACGTTAGCTCGGAGGTGGTTGCCTTTGCCCGCCTCGGAAAATGAAAAATGTCCGTCTCGGATAATGTTTTTTGTAGTAGTGCAGATAGGTACATGGATATGCATTAGAAGGTCTCTCATCTATAAGGAATATCACAATTATATGCTAAAACAGAGTCAAGTTCAAGAAAGCAACCCGACACCATATTTGTTATTATATTTTTCTTTTGTGTCAGAGTCAGATTGAATAGCAGTCGGATGAGAGGTCTCTTGATGAATAGCTGTCGGATGAGAGGTCTGTTGATATCACCTAGAGGGAAGGGGGTGAATAAGCTAATATGAAATTTAATAAAAACAAAAATGATAGAAGTGGATCAACCAGGTTTCAATCCCTGTTGATCCGACCTAATTAAACCTAGTTTATGTTTATTGGAGTTAGTGACTTAGTCACTTGTTACGAACTAAACTTAAAACAACCCATTGAGACTTGAATCTACGAGACTTGGAATGACACGGATACTTGTAGATTTGTAGAACACTTGTGCCCAAAACACTCAGAACAAGTAGATCGGACTAGATCTCGAAAAGTCAACTTTAGAACAAGTAAGAATATGAGGAAAATAAGAGATCCAAGATTTAGATCCGAAATTCACTCTCACAAAGGAAACTATATATATCTCCATTAAGATGCCCACAAAGGGTCAGGTCGTTGCTTTCAACCCTTTTTCTCTCAACCGACCACAAAGATCAGATAACCTGACTCCTACAAAGGTGAGAAGCCCACAAAGATTTGGATACTTAGAGCAACTCCAACCCACCTATTTTTAACCTCCTATTCCACCCATATGAAAATCTCTCATCCCATTTCTCTCTCCTATTTCACAATAAACTCCAACCGACCTCTCATCCTTACTCCTATATCTCCATCTCCCTCATTTTTTATTCATATCAAGTAACTACCATGAGAATTATTTTAAATTAACATTTAATTTTTGCATGATTTATTTTCAATGGCTATATTTCAAACCACTACATTTTAAACGCCCCGTTAATACCGTATTTTGCATATAATTTATGATCAAGCATCACCACGGCAGCATATAATTAAACTACAAGTCCATACAATACCAATATCATTAAATTAAACTACAGGTCCAAACAATACCAGGATAACTCAATTAAACTACAAGTCCATACAATACCAGGATAATTAGAATTAAACTACAAGCATATCCTCTCTCTGTTCAAGCACAGCAGCCGGACGAGCAGCGCAACGGCGGCGGCTGAACCTTACTTCCTCCCCTCCCCGACCTCCCTCCCCTTCCATCTCCCTTTCTCTATTCAAGCACAGCAGGCGGAGGTCGAGCCTTGCTTGCTCCCCTCCCTGACCTCCCTCCCCTTCCTCGAGTGGCACACAGGTAGCGGCCACGAGCCCTGCTTGCTCCCCTCCCTGACCTCCCTCCCCTTCCTCGAGTGGCACAGCAGGTAGCGGCCACGAGCCCGGCTTGCTCCCCTCCCCTTTCAAGAGTAGCACATCAATTGGCCGCCAGGGTCGCAAATCCAGCTGGCCGCCGCCACCGCCACCGCCGGCCCTCTGCTCGAGATCCACTTCCTACGACAGGAGAGGAGGCGTACCGGGCGAAAGAGGCGTCCGTGCCGATGCGGGAAGGGAGCGGCCGTTGCTCCTCGCCTTGGATGAGAGTCCAGACTGGGGCTCCTAGATGTAGGAGCCCGTCGGATGAGAGCTCTCCTATCGCTAGGAACGGGATGAGAGGTGGGTTGGAGGTGTTTTTTCTGTTTCTTTCTCCTAAATGCAGAATAGGAGGTCGGAAGGGAGGTGGGTTGGAGTTGCTCTTACTATGAATCTCGATGAGGATCGGATAACACAAACTAGCTGGGACAGCCGACACGAGTTGGGTACTCAACAGTGACACCTAGTTGTCTATGACCGAGGCTACTTGAGTAACAGATCCAAATCATGTGATGCTTGACGAAGTTTCCTAAAAATTCAAGAGACGGGAATAAAGCTCACTCAAGGCTCTCACCAATAACTCTCCAATCTCCACAAATCCAAATCTATGCAAGATTAGCAAAGCAGTGGAGCAAGGAAGGAGTGCAAGCTAGTAATGAGTTTATCTGAAGATAAGTAACTGGGATTAAAAATTGGTTGATATTTTTCTAGACGGGTTAAGATTGAGAGCTCGACTTGTTAACTGAGCTTGGAAAAACTCAATTGACCAGCCGCAGTGACAGCACATAGGATTTTATTTTAGGGATTTGTGTGAGTGTTTGGTTGGTGTATATGTAATTTTTGAGCTTTGAGAGTCCTACAAGACATTAACCATGGACTCCCTTATAAAACAACTTTCCTAATCTTAATTTACAAAATAAAATAAATTTTCACCTTCATCTTGATTTCGGATGGCGTCGTTCACTTTAAGAATGGGGGTGGCCTATCATCAAACTTTTTTGTTTTCATGTACAATATGTATGCTCTCATTCTCAAATGAACTCGTTAGAATTTATTAAAACTTTAATGAGATTATTATTAGTACACAAAAATTAGATGAATGCACTTTCTATCGGACGATATAGAGATTGTCTCAGTTTTGAATATAAATAAAAGTGCAATGTATACGGAACGGATTGGATGTAGAGAATGTCAGCTACAAATAGTTAACCAGATATAGAGTATCAACAATGTATAGAGATCACTCTTGTTGTAATCATTCGCATATACCACTGATCATACACCTTAATTTTACTATGCATATATATAGCACTGATCGTCACACACGGTACACACATGCACTACTACAGAATAGGTCTGTGGTCCAAATCATTTGTCCCGGCTGCCTTTGGACCCGGGACCAAAAAGTGCTTTAGTCCCGGGTCCAACGGCTAGCCGGGACAGCGGGGGGGGGGGGGGGGTAGAGACTTTTTGTCCCGGTTGGAGCCACCAACCGGGACCAAATCTCCTCCATTTGTCCCGGTTGGTGGCTCCATCCGGGACAATTGGTCCCGGGGACCTTTGGTCCCCGGTTGGAGCCACCAACCGGGACCAAAGGATGAAGCTTTGGTCCCAGTTGGTGGCTCCAACCGGGACAAAAGGCCCCGGCCTATATCCCCTTTCTTTCTCCCCTGCTCGAGCCATTCAGCTCAGTGTTCTTGCTGTTCTTGGCTCGGGTGGGGGGAGTTCTTGCCCATTTCGTCCACGATTTGTGAAGACTCTTTGATTCCCTGTCCATTCAACAGTTATAAAGGTTAGGAGCTTGTTCCTCTCATCATTTATTTCTTGTTTAGCTCAGTTTTTATTGTTTAGAAATAGAGAAATAATGGGAGGTTTCATTGTGAAAATTTCTTCATTTTTATACCATTTGAACTCAAATGTGTGTGGTACTTTTAGCTGTGCATATGAAGCGTCCCCTCAAAAGAGAAGACTTAAAAGTGATACATTATCAGTCCCAGGAGGCTGATAACACTTTTATTACATCAGATGGTACATCACCGTACAACTCTGCGCGGAAGTGGGCAGTGAAGCGCCACTATCGCGAGGATAACAACTAACACCCACACAACGATATTAACTACGAAAAGGGGGTCATCAGAGTCTTGCGCCATGCGGAACTTCCTGCGGGGGACCCTTACCACAGGCAAGGTTGGGTGCAGGACGGAACCTCTACTCGACGTTTTCGGGAACAAAGTCTGGATCTTCCTCTGTAAAAATTAAGAATGGGGTGAGTACAAACGTACTCAGCAAGTCCAACCACACCCACGGAGGGGGTATAAATAGAATATAATGCATATGATAAATCAAGGATAAGGCTATGGTTTAATTTGCGGAAAGCAATCTTTTATGCATGGGTTAATTTGAAAGAAAGGATTTTCAAAACAAGTTTTCTTTGTACCGAATAACACATAATGTTGGCCCACACAGGACCCAATTTTAAGCTGCTACCGGACTCCTCATCCGCCGTAGCACTCGGCACAACTGCCGGACACACTCCCAAAACAACTCACGCCAACCCATCTCAAAATAAACACTAGTTATGTGACCACACCGTAACTCGCCCAGTACCGTGGGCACGGCTATTCGAATAGGTTTTAACTCTGCAGAGGTGTGCAACTTTACCCACAAGCGGGGTACCACAGCTCGAACACCGTAGTGTCGGTGTGGATCCCAACAAAGCCGTTACCCACCTTAGCTAGACCTGACTAGCCATCACGGGATCCACCAAGGGGTCATTGACCTATCACAGAGGTTGTAACTGGGGCATAAGTCACACAGAGCTAATCCCTTCTCCTTGATCACCCGTTGCTCTCAGCTCTCCTGATGGCTATCAGACTAACTAGTGGGGTTTATGCTAAGCCGTTGCCCATTCAACGGTCGAGTGGTTTGCACGATAGTGGAGTTAGGTGAGATGACACACCAACTCGGTCCTTAATTGTGACAAGATGGATATCTCCCTTTCTTGCTCTGCCACACAGGCACGAGCACACCCATCGGCAAATCACACAAAAATGCCATCCATCCCGTCTAAATTCATCTTTCGAAATTCCACTTTCCTCCCTTCCCACACACGCACACATTTTCTTTATAAAATAAGTTGTATTGTGTATAAGGTCCTAAGCGTTCTAGCAATGATTAACGTCCAAACAAAACACATTCAGACATTAATCTAGGTGGTCAATGAATAGTTATAACAAATCAAGGGGTGGCTATCCAACCATGTTTTCAGCAGGCAAAACATATGCAATTTTCTAAAACAGGCCAATAGGTTGTGTTTATAAAAACTAGGACAAAAGTATGCATCAAAGGATGGGATTGAACTTGCCGTCTTCGAAGCCTTCTGGGAAATCCTGCTCGAGGTACTGTCCTTCAGGTTCGGTGTCGCGGAACTGATCCTCGTTCGCTTGCTCGCAGTACTGCTCGTTGACGGGTTCTCCCTTGTTCACACTATGATCTACGGCGCATACAAACAAACACACAATCAAGAAGAAGAAATAAAAGTTTTATCGTTTCGCTCGAATCGGAAACAATTAAGATTTGGGGATAGGAGTAGTATTTTTGGATGGTTTCCTAATGGCATGGCTAAAATTATGTTAGCAATGGTGTGGTAAAGTTTCAGGTCGATCGGAGGTTGTTTGGCGCATGAAATGATAGGTTACGGAGAGGCTTAGGGGTTAAACAAGGAGTCAGGGACCTGTTTGTAATTAGTGAAAGGACCTGATTAGAATTCTGGGGAATGTTCGGGTTATTCTAGAAAAGGGTAGGGGTTTATTTATAAATACATTTACATGGTGGACGGTTTATTTGTGAATAGGAATTTAGCCAGGGTTTCTTATGCAAAAAGGTTTATAAAGGGGTGAGGGCTCTTAAATAAAATGGGAGAAGGGGAGGGGCCTAAGGGCAAAACCACCCTTCTTCCTCCTCTCTCCCGTGGTCAAAACACAGGAGGGGGAAGGGGGCGACGGCGGTGCCCTGCGCCGGCGAGCCAGGGCGCGGCGGCGGCCGGGAGGAGAGGGGAAAGAGAGAGGGGATCGAGGGGGTTCGATTCCCCCTCTTACCTTGGGCTGGGTGGAGCGGAGAGGTCGAGCCACGAGGACTGGCGGCGGCGGCGCTAGGCGGCTCTGGCGGCGGCGTTAGGGGACCAGGGAGGCGGCGAGCGGTGGTGGCCAGGGATGTGGAGCTCGAGAGCGACGCGGGGGCCCTTTTATAGGCTAAAAGAGGCGGTGGGAAGGAGGGGGCCGCGCGGTGGCCGGTCGGCGAGCTCGGCGGGCACCATTAGTGGCGTTTGGCCGCTTGCAGGTGTCGTGGAGTGGCGTGCGGCGGCGAGGACGACAAGACCGCCCAGGCAGGCGCACGTGGGAGGTCCGGCCGCTGTGCGCGATCAGGGAGGCTCGGTGGCGAGGCGGGGCGCTGTGGCATTGCTGCGCGCGGCCTGTGCGGCTCGGCCAGCGAGGCGGCAGCGCTGTGCGGCCAGGCGGCGGGCGACACGGCGAGCGCACATGGTAGCAGGGCTTGGCGCGCGTGGGCGGGGCCGGGAGCAGAGGCTAGCGGGACCGGGGACGCCGTCGTCGAGCCGCGGGAGGCGAACGGCACGGCGGGCAGCGCGCGTCGCGTGGCGCACGCGCGGGGGCACGCGCGTTGGCAGCAGGCGAACGGCGCGGCAGTGACAGCAGCCACATGGTGCGCGGCGTGGGCAGGCGTGCGCGTGGGCTGGGCAGGGGAGGCGGGTGCGTGAGCGCGTGCGCGCGGGTGGCGGTGCTGAGCGGAGCGGCGAGCGCGTGCGCGTAGCGGCAGCTTGAGTGGCAAGTGCAAAGGGAGGCAGCGGCGGTGCGTGCGCGCGTGCGTCGCGGCACGCGGAGCGCGTGGTCGGGAGCAGGGGCCAGGGGCGCGCGCGTGCTGGAGCACGGAGCGAGGGCGACGGCGAGCTGTGCAGCGCTCGGGGACGCGCAGCAGAGAAGAAGGAGAGAGATGGAGGAAAAGAAAAAGAAAAAGAAAAAAAGGAGGAAAATAGGAAAGGAAAAAGAAGAGAAAAGAAAAGGAGAGAGAGATAGAGAGAGAGCAGGAGTGAGCGCGCGCCGGCGATATTCGCGGTCGGCGGTCGCGCGTGGGCAACAGGCCGCCAGACGGCGCGGGATGGGACAACGGCGGGGAAAAAGAGAGATGGGTACGGTCGGTGGAAAAAGAAAAGAAAAGATGGAACGACGCTTTAAATCGGGTGTCGGGACGGCGAAAATTTTTCTGGTTAGGGTTAAATGAGGTCAACGATGAAAAAGTTTTGAAAAATATTTTAACGCGTGATTTAATTTGATGGATTTTTGGGATGTCACAGCATATATAGACAGATTTACTTATTTTAGTTTATCTAGATGAGTATAGAGAGTTGATGTGTGATTTTCTTGTATAGAGAGTTGATGTGTGATTTTCCATGTATAGAGAGTTCATATTATTTTTATAAATTAAAACTAGATTTTTGTTTACAATGAGAGTATATATATTACAATGTGAGTATGTATATTTTACAATTGACTATTTATCATTTTATTAATTTTTTATTGTATTATGAATAATTAGTTGTATTTTGTATGTGTCTTCATTATATAGTTGTAAAGATAAGTGTAGAGAGTATGAGTTTGCCACCTGTGAGTACATTAGAGCGTCGGGCGTCCGCTCGGGCGGCGGTACAAAATCAAATGGAGCCCACCGGACATTCCCTTGAGTTCCGACCTGAGGAGCGTGTTGGACTTCTGAGATGGCGTATTCGTCGTTGGGTTAAGAGAGCATTTCAATGCTTTGAACTTGGTCGAGAAAATCGCAAATTTCAGCATGAATTTAATGTCGAACTACATGGTACAGATGACGATTGCGAGTTGATGGCTCGATATAATGCAAGGCGTGAAGTGTCAGGGCTAGCAAAATTTGACTGCAATGTGGAGAGACTTCGCGAGCCGGTTCACGAGGCCTCGGTCAATAGGTCTCGTGAGTAGTTTGTATTAGCATGCATGTATTGTATTTGCTATTATTTCAGCTTGGACCATTTAAATTATTATGTTTGTGTGATGGATTATGTAGACCTTTTAATTAATCGTTGTGTATGAGTAATGTTATTACTTTGGACCATTTATTTTTCTATTCATGTTATTCAAACAATGCAGATGGACCGGCAATGGATGTACAAAGCTGACCGACGTACCAAAGAGTTCATTGATGGCTTGCATTATTTTTTGAATGTCGCCGAGGCAAACAAGCAGAATGGTTTCATGTGCTGCCCATGCTTACACTGCCAGAATAATAAAGAATATTTCTCTAGAACAACCCTTCACAGTCACATTTTCCGTCATGGTTTCATGCCCAAATACTTATGTTGAACCAAATATGGAGAAAAGGGTGTTATGATGGAAGACAATGAAGAAGTAGATTATGATGATGCCCAAATTCCAATCCATGCTAGATTCGGTGCCTTTGATGATGATACTGCCATGGAAGAGCCTGAAGCAGATGCTGCAGAAAATGAGCCCACCGACAAGCTTGGGCAGGCATTGTGCGGTTAGCGGGAAGATTGTGAGAGTGAAAAAGAGAGGCTTGTTGGGGACACCACCTTCGGGCCTGACGCCGAAGGTGCGCGAAGACAAGACAGCGTGCACACTGAAGCCAACGCCAGGAGCGAACGGAGAGGAAGTCCATCTTCCCTGGTCTTCGGGTCGGAAGCTGAAGATACACGAAGACCGGGAGACGCAAGCTTCGTAGCGAAGAGTGAGCAAAGGGCCACATGGCCTTCGTCGGACAGGCCGAAGATGATTGCCTGGAGTTGCGGGCCCGTCTGAGTTGTAGAGCACTCAAGTTGTTTTAGGGAAATTATGTGTGTGCCCAGGAATATTCTGGGAATATGACCGTTGTAAGGGAACAAAAGAGTAATTGTACCTAGGAGGCAAAACGCCACCTATAAATACCCCCTGTAATGTGCATTGATGGGACACATTGAATAGAGCGAGTACATTTTCTACTTGATTGGCGTGCTTTTCCTTTACTGTTGTTGTATTCGTCCATTCCGGAGACACTCTCCACCAATAGTTTGGCGCCCACCTGTCGGTTTGATACACCACATGGTGGTGACAAAGAAGAGAGGAACCACCGGAGCCACCTCGGAGGTCACGACGACGACACCGACAACACCTTTGCAAGGCAAAGTGGCGGCAACACAGGCAAACGAGACCAGCAGCGACGGCGTCTCCGTCGACACCGTCGCAGATGGCCAGCTTGAAGTCATCCTTCTAGACATCGGCGTCTCAGCCGAAGACATCGCGGCGATGCGTCGCATCGATGCCCGCATCGAAGAAGCACGAAGGGCTCTGCAGTAGGCTTTGGAAGCAGAGCCTTCTGAGCGACAGATGATAACAAGAGCGAATGGGAAGGAGACCATGCTCACTGAAGTAGAGCGTCAAGAACAATACAACAAGTTGAGGGAGGAGGAGCTCCGCTGCAAGGCGCTACAGGAGAAGCTCCGTGCACAGCGGCTGTAGCTTGAAAAATTGCAGCCACCACCACCACCGTAGAAGGAGATGATTGTGGTCAACCCGCGGCAACACGAACCACCAAGGTTCTGCTCAAGGTTCGTACCGATCGAAGAGATCTCTGACCGTTCCGAGTCAGACGGCGAAGAGCATTACCGAAGAAGGCATCAACGAATATCACCATTATCCGAAGAACTGGAGGAGGTGCAGTGGCCTCATCGCCTCAACCCAGCAATACTACCATAGTTTGACGGGGAGTCAGATCCCGAAGAGTTCCTCCTCAAATACGAAGCCACCATAGAAGCATCAGGAGGAGGCACTGCGTGTAAGTCGAAGGCGCTCGTCCTCGCATTGAAGGGCTTAGCACAGCGTTGGTATGCAAACATTCCACCAAGAACCATTCTGTCTTGGAAGCAGCTTCGCCTCGAACTATGTGCAAGTTTCCGCGCCGTGAGGCCCGACGAAATCACATCTTGTGATTTTCACGATCTGAGGCAAGGAAGCTTGACTTTGCAAGAATATCTTCAGAGTGTTATGAAGCTTCATGCAAGAGCACCAAATGTTGTCTACCAGAGCATCATCGATTCGGTGGTGAAGGGGATCAACCTGGGACCATGCGGAGAAAACATATCCCGGCGTAAGCCGAAGACAATCACGAAGCTATTCGAGATAACGCAAGAGTATTGCATATCTGACCGTGTGAAGAGGAGAAGGCTCGAGGAGAAGAATGAGCAGAAGAAGTCACGAAGCAGTGAGAGGTCCCATTCAAAACCGTGGCACGCAGATGAGCCGAAGCAGAAAAGAACAGTGAACAACGTCTCCGAAGAAGAACCCTGAGAGTCCAGACACCATCACCGGGGCAATGGCAAGAGGGACCACCATGAAGAAAGGTCCAACCACGATGATCGTCACCATCGTGAAGAACGACACAGTAAAGGCCGAAGAGACAGCGGCGGTCTTCGGCAACCAAGAAGAAGCAAGAAGATGCGAAGACAATGTGTCGACCACAAACAAGAATGTTCATGTTATTGAGACACCAGAAGAGGACAAGGAGGCTGCAATCGGCGAAGAGCCAGAGGAATCAGGAGGAGTATCCCCGGCGTAACATACGAAGAAGGTGCCGTTATGCGAAGATGTGCCCGACCAAATGGTGATCATCGGAAAGGGGCTCGAAGCGGCCGAAGAGGCCAGACTCATACAGTTCCTCCGCAACAATCAAGATGTCTTAGCTTGGTCCTCTTCGGACCTGCGAGGAGTCAGTCGAGAAGTTATCGAGCATGAACTCAGGGTGAATCCGAAGGCGAAGCCAGTAAAGCAGGGGCAAAGAACAATGTCCGAAGAAAGGCAGAAAGCAGCTCAGGCCGAAGTGCAAAAGCTACTGGACGCGAGCGTCATCCGCGAGGTCCAGTACCCAGAATGGCTGGCAAATGTTGTCATGGTGCTGAAGAAGAATGGAAAATGGCGAATGTGCATTGACTTCACAATCCTGAACAAGGCGTGCCCAAAAGATGAATACCCTCTACCACGTATTGACACCGTGGTCGATGTGGCAGCTTGCTCGGAGATGCTAAGTATGCTAGATTGTTTCTCCGGTTAGTACCAGATCTTCATGAACAAGGCAGATGAAGAGAAAACCAGTTTCACTACCCCCTTTGGGATGTATTGTTATGTGAGATTGCCAGAGGGCCTCCGTAATGCCGGATGCACTTTTAATAGAATGATAAAGAAAGTGCTGGGAGATCAACTAGGGAGGAACATCCCCGCATATGTCGACGATGTGGTTGTTCGAAGCAAGAAAGAGGATCATATTCAAGACCTTCGCGAAACATTCGCAAACCTTCATCGCCATGGCCTAAAGCTGAACCCAGAGAAATGCGTCTTCGGTGTTCGAAGAGGAAAGTTGTTGGGCTGCATGATCACCGAAAGGGGAATCGAGGCAAACCCAGAGAAGATCGAAGCCATAAGGCTGATGAAACCGCCCACCACAAGAAAAGGGGTGCAGAAGTTGACATGCAGGTTGGCTTCGCTGAACCGATTCATATCAAAGTCAGTGGAGAAGTGCCTTGCATTTTTCAAGGCGCTGAAACGCTCGGGCCAACATGGAATGGGGCGAAGAGCAGGCGGAAGCTTTCGAAGACCTCAAGCAATACATTGACAAGTTGGCAGTCATGTCCAGCCCTTCGGAGAAGGCAGGGCTTTTATTGTAATCTCCACATTGGGCGCAGCTGTTAGCGCCGCTCTCGTCGAAGAACGAACGATTGAAGGGGCCTTGACACAGGTGCCCATATACTTCATTTCCGAAGCCCTAAATGGGTCAAAGTTGTTGTAGTCAGAAATGGATAAGTTTGCATATGCGGTGGTCATGGCAGCGTGGAAACTTCGTTACTACTTCCAGAGCCACAAAATCATGGTCCCAACCTCCTTCCCACTTCGGGACATGTTTGAAAACAGAGAAGAATCCGGCAGAATAGGCAAATGGGCTGCGCTGTTAGCAGAGCACACTATTGACTTCGTGTCCAGATCAGCAATCAAGTCATAGGTCTTGGCAGACTTCATCGCAGATTGGACTCCAGCCACACCTTCGCAAGAAAACCCAAAGATAGAAGCAACATGGCAACTTGAGTGTGATGGGGCTTACCAGAGAGACGGGGCAGGAGCTTTGGCAGTATTGACAGCACCTTCGGCCACACAACTGAAGTATGCAGTCAGACTTGATTTCAAGGGGTGCACCAACAACGTCGCAGAGTACGAAGGCCTTCTCTTGGGTCTTCGCAAAGCAAGAGCGCTGGGCGCGAAGATTGACGATCAGGTCTAATTCAGAATTGATCACAGGCCAAATAAATAAGTCAAACAGGGCTCTCAATCTAGAAATGGCAAAGTACTTGGCAGCAGTGCGAAGCATGGAGAAATATTTCCTCGGGTTCAGTATCCGCAGTTTCTCTAGAACGAAGAACAAGCAAGCCGATTAGCTGGCAAAGGTAGCAACGCAATTTGATCCTTTACCACCATATGTGTTCTTTGAAACATTAAAGCGGGCCTCCGTCAATTGTGTCGAAGAACCCACCAAATTCATCAACGCTATAACCAGCGAAGACTAGAGGGCCGCAATCATGGCCTATCTTCGCGGACACTTTGTCCCGGAGGATGAAAAGGAGGAAAAGAGAATGGCACTTCAGGCCAGGAACTATAGAATCATAGGCGAAGCGTTATACCGCGGGGGGAGTCTGTGCACCACTCCTAAAGTGCATCTCATGCGAAGAGGGCAAACGATACATGCAAGGATGTGTTCTTTGCACATCGCAACGAGGGCCCTGGTGAGCAAAGCCTTCCGCGAAGGTTTTTACTGGCCCTCGGCTGTGGTGGACGCTCATGATGTGGTTCGCACATGTCCAAATTGTCAAAAGCATGCCCCTTACAGCAAATTCCCACCCGACGAGGTGCAGCTACTGCCTCCGGTATGGCATCGTGCGCGATGGGGCATTAACATCGTTGGGCCATTACCTACAGCTCCAGGAAACTACAAGTACGCCGTTGTGGCGGTAGAGTACTTCTCCAAGTGGGTTGAAGCTAAATCACTCAGGGATATCACCGCCGGAGTCCTACAAAAGTTCTTTTGGCAGAACATTGTCTGCCGCTTTGGGGTTCCGAAGCAGGTTACAGTGGACAACGACAAGCAGTTCGACTGTGCAACGTTCAGGGAGTTCACCACTCAGCTGGGCACCAACTTATGCTTCGCTTCGGTCTACCACCCGCAGTCAAACGGCGCGGTGGAAAGGGCCAACGGCATCATCTTCGCAGGCATCAAGAAAAATATCACTGAGCTTCCGAAGGGGAAATGGGTGGATGAATTGCCGAGGGTCAATATGGTCTCACAATACAATAGAGTCCAGGACCACGAAGTTCACTGCCTTCAAGCTTCTTTGTGGTGAAGAAGCCGAAACACCCGAGGAAATCAAACTCAAATCCTGGAGAACAGCCGAAGGGGCAGACAACGCCGAAGAAGACATCAAGCCCTCAATCGACACAATCGAAGCTGGCAAGATACAAGCAGCAATCAACTTGGGAAATATCAAGAAGAAACACGAAGGTGGAAGAACAAGAAGGTGAAGCCCAGAAACATCAAAGAGGGGGACTTGGTGCTTCGAAGAATACCGAAGGCCAAGCAAAAAGGCAAGATGCACACCAAGTGGGACGGCCCATTTATCGTCGCATCCATGGCAAGGCCGGAGGCATACTGGCTCCGCACACCAGAAGGCACCGAAGACCCGTATTCGTGGAACAAGGATATGCTACAGAAGCATTACGTGTAGGAACCATATAAGAGCCGCCGGACGGAAATAACCGAAGGGGCTCATAGAGCAAATTTATTCTTTTTGCATTTTTCTTTTTCTCATTTGTGTAAATCCGCACAATGTACCGAAGGGCCCGTGCTCTTTTTCTCACGGGGGAAGCTTTTGCGTGTCCACTCGGGCGCCGAAGGTGTGAGGTTTTTAATGAGGCGGAACCCTATGTAACCTCCTTGTAAAATATAAACAAGGCCCCCACAAAAGAATCTTGAAGGAACTGGCCCGCTGGAAAGGCGCCGAAGCGTATATCCCTCTTCGTCAAAAGCAAAGAGGGGAGTCATCGGCGCGAAATGCAAGCCATAACGCTTGATAGAAGTAAGCACGAGGCGCAATCCCGATTAGGGGCTTCGCTCCTCTTAGCTTCACTTCATGAGAAATTAACAAAAATCCTCTCACATGAAAGCGAAGGGTGGAAAGTCCTGTCGCGTGAAAGCCGAAGGCTAGGCGCGACACTCTCCGGCTAAAGAGCCGAAGGTCCCCTAACAAAGTCCTTATGTGCGAAAGCCTAAGACGGAAAGTCCTGTCATGCAAAAGCTGAAGGCTAGGCGCAACCTCTCGGGCTAAAGAGCCGAAGGTCCCCCCAACAAAGTCCTTACATGCGGAAGCCTAAGGCAGAAACTCTTGTTGCGTGAAAGTTGAAGGCTAAGCACGACACTCTCTGACTAAAGAGCTGAAGATTCCTCTCATCATGCAAGTCCGAGACCTAGATGTGCACAATCAAAATAAAGGTCCGAAGGGGCTAAAACCCGCTGCGCAAGCTCATCATCCCCGCCAGTCGAGTGAGGGGGGGGGGTGGCGCTTCGCAAACAGCTCATGCACGATAGCGTTGCCGACGAACAAGGCAAAACTCGTTTATCTCCTCGCCCACACAAAAGAGGGGGGGGGGTGTTGGCGCTTCGCAACATACATTTGTGCAGAGCCGAACGATAAACGCCAAACAACCATATATCCAATATGGATCACACACAAAGTACAAGTTTGTTACAACGGAAAGATACACTTCGTGCGAAAGCACGAAGAAATAAATTACACAGTTACATCCGAGGTCTCTTCCTCAAAGACAAGGCGGTCCACCTCAGATATGACCTCCCGGACCGCCACACCTATTATTTCTTCGGCTGTCGATCGAAGAAATGCTTCGAAGTCGTCCCCTACAACCGAGGGCAACGCAAATTAACCTGAGCTCTCATCGAAGATGCCTTTATGACAATACATAAATTCATGTGGTGACAGGGGATCTTCGTCCACCGGCTCCGACTTTGGTTCACGGAGACCGGCGGGAGCACTATACGGCCTATCAGTATCGAGAATCCGTTTTATTTCGCGATGAAGTGCGCGGCCAGCAAGGATCTTCGCGTGTTTCTCTGGATCACGCTGAAACTCGGCAAAAAAATGCTTCGTATCGGCGTTCCAAAGCTCATAAACGTGCACCCTATCCGCCCAAAATTCTTCAAACGAAACTGAAGGGTAACGAGCATGGAACTTCACCCAAGACGTACCAGCAACATAAAAATTCCCTCGTTTTAGAATGCGAGGAAGCACGCCTTCGATCACCTGCGCAGGGGCCAATGCAGGGTCCTGCGTAGACACCGAAGGTGTTAGTTTCCAAAAAACGATAATTACAACATGAAAGTGGACAATCACACGACCACGGCCCTCACACCTCACCAGCTGCAGCATGAGAAGAGCCCCCCATGGTTTGGTCTTCGGGCGCCGGGGCTCGGTCGGTGGCTCCACGATCGCTGTCGACATTTCCTCCCTCGTCGCCAGCTCCCTCGTTGCCAGGTCCCTCTAAGGCAGTCGCAACTTCTTTGAGGATGAGCTCCGCAATGGCATCGGCCTTGTCCTGGAGCTGAAAGATGACAACAACTAGAAGTCGCCAGCAGGTTTTCGTAGCGAAGTTGATTGGCAATAAAGAGAATAGACGATCACATGGGGCTTCATGCACTCGACCTCGCGCCGCACAATAGCACGGCCTTCTCCCTTGAAGAAGTGGTCCAAGAAGTTCCTGGCAATATTTTTTGCCAAGGCGGGCAGCGTCTCCGAACGGACCGCCTCTTCGCCCAGCCAGCGGAAGCTTGTGTCGCGAAGGGAGCGGAGCTGGGCCTTCGTCACTCCGGCTGTGGCGCCGGCTTCAGCGGGAAAGAGCCCATATACTGCGGTGCTCAATGTGCGGACAGCGACAACTGTGCTGATGTCTTCGTGGAAGTGTGCCCCGGCATCGACCATGGCGACGCAGGTTCGAAGGCACTTTAAAAATGATTCCAGGCCAACAGTATCGGTGCCCTCCGGAAAGATGTCCAGAGCCACAAGCCCATACTTAGCAAGGAGGTCCGGAAGATCCTCTAGCAGCTTCTCCGCCCCGGTCTTGATTGCTTCCTTGAAAATGCGAAGCCGAGTATGCATCACTTCATGAGAGGATTCCGCGTCCTCGGCCAGCTTCTTCGCAGCCTTCGCAGCGTCTTCGGCTCTTACCGCCCTCTCGGCCATTGCCAATAGCTCTGTGGCTAGGGTATCCCTCTCAGCAGCAGACTTCTCAAGGCGCTGTTGCAAGGCAGCTTTCTCCTAGGTCCGCGACAGCAGACTTCGATCTGCTTTCGGCCTCCAGCTGCCGGGCCACGCAATGTGCGGCCACGAAGGCCTTGAGAGACAGGTCCTGGGCGTTCTCAAGCATGTTCTTAAGCCCGGTGTCCATCAGGTCCTTCTCCATCAGTGGGAAGCAGAATGACACACCTGCCGCGGCTAGCAAGGTGCGCTCGCGGTCTTGGCTCTCGAACCGAAAAGACTTAACAACGTTGCCACCGAGACGCACGGCCGTAGGCTTCGTGCCCAACTCAGTAGCCACGGCCTCCGGATCAGCGTTGCGAATGAAGTAGCTACTACTATCAGAAGAGCTGCTGCTGTCGCCACTGTCGCCCTCGTTCTCGGAACCGGAGGAGGCTGTCTCATGCATGGATAGAGCTTCGGCATCAGGGCCAGTTGGAGGAGCTTCGCGAGCGGCGGGAGTGCGATGGGGGGAGACGACCCCGACTTGCACTTCGTCGCCAGCCCCCTCGTCGTCACTTTCCTGGGCGGTGCTGAACTCAAGGTCCAGGCTTGGGGGGACTGCCTTTTGTGGTGACACCTTCTCCGCAGTGAACGGAGGCGCTTCGAGGAGGGACGATTACTGTCTCTGCTCAAACCATCTTCGGAGTCACCTTTGCTCCGTAGAGGAGACTGTTGCAAGATACCATCCAGAATCCGATCCTTCTTCTTCGGCGCCGCCGTCGAAGACGCCCGCGTCCTCTTTGCCATCTCCAAGGCACTCGTGGGGGCGGCGCCCTGACCTTCGGCGATCTTCGCCTTGGCCGCCCGCTAAGGAGCGGAGAGGCCCAAAGCATGGAACACCCGGTTCCATCGAGCTCTGCTAAGATGCCCGACTAGGGCTTTGTACTCGTCCTTCGAGACCGACCCGACCATCTCGTCGGCCCGGCTCTCGATAACGACAGGATCTACCCCTGCATCACTGAAGAGGCACAAAGCATAAGAGACAGAGCGGGGCGTACATCTCCATAACATGAACTTAGGCATGAAAACTTACGTTCAGCTCGAAGACTGAAGACGGACGCGAAGACAGGTACCGGAATACCTTCGATCCAGAGGTCCTCGTCCAACCAGCCGGAGATGGCCCAACCGACCCTGACGGGGAAGCAGCCGCACGCGACGAACTCTTCGATAATGTCGCGCGTGCTGAAGGTCTTGGACAGTTTCTGCAGTAGTGCGAGAAGAGCCTCATCTTCGGCTCGGACATGAAAGGCGGCCTTCGGCACATCGCCAAGAGCAGCAACGTGGTCGATGACGAGGGGATGGGTCTTCGTGACGGGATCCAATGTCACCTTGTGATAGAACCAGTGAGATGACCAATCGTTGGCCCACTTGTTCTTGCTCGCAGTGACTGGACTTGGAAGGTTCTTGTGGAAGGCGAAGGAATAGCAGCCGTATTGGGGAATGGCCGATATCTCTGTGCCTCTGGTTGATTGTACGGAAATCCTCTTCGGTTGATAATGCACCCTGAAGGCACGAGCGAAGCCTTCGGCGCTTGGAGAAAGGCGGCAGGTCTTCACCAGCCACAAGTATAGATTCAGCCGCACGATTGAAGTAGGAGTCATCTGATGCAAGTACACCTTGAACAGACGAAACTTGTCTACCACCACGGGGTCGAGGGGCATCCGAAGGCCGGCGGTGAAGAAATCGCGGAAGACAATAACTTCGTCGGTGCGGGGACGTGCGACGGTCTCACCCGTCAGAGGTGCACAGACATCGTCCGAGGAGACAAAGCCTCGACGAGCCAGGTCGTCGAGGAGGGACGGTCATCTTTGACAAGCCGAGTACGGTGGTCGTCGGCCCTCCTGATTGATTCTTCTTCGGAGCCATCTCCGAAGATGCAGACTATTCCAAGGTCGCCACTCTTCAAGTGTAGCACCAAAAAAGTTCGAACAAGAACGAGCTCAGAAAGAACCTTCGCGAGATGAGAAGCGAGGTGGCTGGGAAGCAAAGGCAATGAGAAGTAACATGCACAGTCACGGCCCCGCTATTTAAAGGGGAGGGGGCGAGCGCGAGAGATCTAGCACGCATGGCGCCGCAAAGTGGAAAGATGCCAGCACCCCGCGTTACGCGTCTGATATTAGGAGACCGAGGGGCAACTTTGTCCTTTCAAATCTACAAGCCAAAGGAAAAACTCCTGCCAAAAAATTAATCCGATAATTTGAACGCGAACTAATGGTTTAATTCTGAAATCTTTGCTTCCTCGACGAGAGTGCAACATTTTTTGCAGGTCAACACGGACTGCGCTTCGCCGGACACCATCGCGACGCCCAGCCTGAAGGGTGGGGCTTCGGGGCGCCGATGGCTCCCACGAGGTCGAAGCCGCGCCCCTCCTGAAGATCGGCCGAGGCTCTGAGGGGCTACTGTTGGGGACACCACCTTCGGGCCTGACGCCGAAGGTGCGCGAAGACAAGACGGCGTGCACACTGAAGCCAACGCCAGGAGCGAACAAAGAGGAAGTCCGTCTTTGTTGGTCTTCGGGTCGGAAGCCGAAGATACAGGAAGACCGGGGGACGCAAGCTTCGTAGCGAAGAGTGAGCAATGGGCCACATGGCCTTCGTCAGACAGGCCGAAGATGATTGCCTGGAGTTGCGGGCCCGTCTGAGCTATAGCGCACTCAAGTTGTTTTAGGGAAATTATGTGTGCGCCCAGGAATATTCTTGGAATATGACCGTTGTAAGGGAACAAAAGAGTAATTGTACCTAGGAGGCAAAATGCCACCTATAAATACCCCCTGCAGATGATAGAGAACCATCACAAGTTGTTGTACCCAGGATGTGAGGATGGGTTGAAGAAGCTTGGCACAACACTGGAGTTGCTGCAATGGAAGACAACATATGGTGTATCAGACAAGGGATTTGGTGAATTACTAAAACTTTTGAAAAAATACTTCCTAAAGACAACGAATTGCCTAGCATGATGTATGAAGCGAAACAGCTTGTTTGCCCTCTAGGATTGGAGGTGCAGGAGATACATGCATGTCCCAATGACTGCATCCTCTACCGAGGTGACTACGGGAATTTGGATGCTTGCCCTGTATGCGGTGCATTGCGTTACAAGATCCGAAAAGCTGATCCTGGGGACGTCGACGGGGAGAGTCCCCAGAAGAGAGTTCCCGCCAAGGTCATGTGGTACTCGCATATAATACCACATCTGAAGCATCTGTTTAGAAATAAAAATAATGCTAAGTTGATGCGATGGCACAAAGAGGAACGCAAACAAGACTCAATGTTGAGACACCCAGCGGATGGGTCACATTGGAGAAAAATAGATAGAACGTACACTGACTTTGCCTTGGATGCGAGAAACATAAGGTTCGGTTTGAGTACGGATGACATGAATCCTTTCGGTGAAATGAGCAGTGGGCACAGCACTTAGCCTGTCACTCTATGCATATACAATCTTCCGCCATGGCTATGCATGAAGCGGAAATTCATCATGATGCCTATACTTATCCCGGGCCCAAAGCAGCCCGGAAATGACATCAATGTGTACTTAAGACCATTGGTCGAGGAACTATTATTGCTATGGCGTAAAGATGGTGTATGGATGTGGGACGAATACAAACAAGATGACTTCAACCTACGAGAATTGTTGTTCGTAACCATCAATGACTGGCCTGCTCTTAGTAACCTGTCGGGACAATCGAACAAGGGATATAGAGCCTGCACACACTGTTTGGAGGATACCGATAGTATATGGTTGACTCACTGCAGAAAGTGTGTATACATGGGTCATCGTCGGTTTCTTTCCGTCAGACATCAGGTACGAAGGAAAGGCAAGCATTTCAAAGGGCAAGTGGACCACAGAATAAAACCAAAGCACCATACTGGCAGTGATGTCTTGGAAATGGTCAAAGATCTAGAAGTAGTATTTGGAAAGGGACCAGGCAGCCAACCTGTTCCGAGCGACAACGGATTGGCGCCCATGTGGAAGAAGAAGTCTATTTTTTGGAAGCTACCATATTGGGAAGTCTTAGATGTTCGTCATGCAATTGATGTGATGCACCTCACAAAGAATCTTTGCGTCAACCTGATAGGATTCTTGGGAGTGTACGGAAAGAATAAAGATACACTAGAAGCACGTCAGGAATTGCAACGAATGGAAGACAGAGATGCCCTACATCCTGAAAAGCGAGACAATGGACGACACTATTTAAGTCCCGCCAGCTATACTCTTAGCAAAGAAGAAAAGGAAAGCATGTTTGAATGCTTGAGCAGTGTCAAGGTCCCATCTGGATACTCATCGGATATAAAAGGAATCCTAAATTTGCAAGATAAGAAATTCACAAACCTAAAGTCTCACGACTGTCACGTGCTTATGACTGAACTTCTTCCCATTGTGCTGCGGGGGATTCTGCCTGAGAACGTGTGGTTAACCATCGTGAAGCTATGTACCTTCCTCAACATAATTTCTCAAAATATAATTGACCCACACAATCTGACAAAGCTGCAGAACGATGTGGTACAGTGTCTTGTTGGGTTTGAGCTGATATTTCCACCATCATTCTTCAACATTATGACACATCTTCTAGTGCACCTTGTGAAAGAGATTGATATCCCCAGACCTGTATTTCTACATAACATGTTCCCCTTCGAGAGGTTCATGGGTGTACTAAAGAAATGTGTTCGTAACCGTGCTCGTCCAGAAGGAAGCATCGTCAGTGCGTACGGAACAGAGGAGGTTATTGATTTTTGTGTTGATTTTATTGATGATCTTAAACCGATTGGGGTCCCTGAATCACGGTATGAGGGGAGACTAAGTGGAAAGGGCACACTAGGGAAAAAAATCTCATGTCTGCACAGATGATGACTCGTTCAAGAAAGCGCATTACGGGGTTCTTCAACAATCGTCCTTGGTGGATCCGTATATCGAGGAACATAAGAAGATTGTAACCTCGGAATTCCCAGAAAAGTCTAAGACCTAGATTACATGTCAACACATCGACACTTTTGGCAGCTGGTTGCGGAGACATCTAATGCATAACATGGATATAGGTGAACAACTGTTCTTGTTGTCTAGGAGACCGTCTTGGAATATCTTAACGTACCAAGGGTACGAGATAAATGGGAACACATTTTACACGGCAACCTATGATAAAAAAAAAGCACAAATCAAAATAGTGGTGTGCGTATGGACGCCACAGACAGCAATGGAAAAAAGGAGACATTTTACGGTTATATTGAAGAGATATGGGAACTGGATTACGGTCCCAATTTCAAGGTGCCTCTGTTTCGGTGCCAGTGGGTGAAGCTGACTGGAGTAACAAAAGATCAGTACAGTATGATAATAGTTGATCTTAACAATCTTGGGTACAGAGACAAGCCATTCATCCTAGCCCAGGATGTTTCTCAGGTTTTCTACGTTAAGGACATGTCTGGCAAGCCAAAGAAGGGGATCAACAAGCAAACCGATGAGCCAAAGCGACACATAGTCCTTTCAAGTAAAAGAAATATCGTTGGAGTCGAGGACAGGACAGACTTGTCAGAGGACTATAATAACTTTGCTGACATTCCACCTTTCACAGTCAATGCTGATCCATGCATCCTGCTGGCTAATGAGGATGCTCCATACTTGCGCTGTGATCATAATCAAGGGACAACTGTGAAGAGGAAGTTTGTTACCGTACCAGTACCTGCTGATCAATGATGTATTAAAAACTTTTTATGTAATATTTCATAAACATGTGATGGGGAATTTAAAAATTTCGATTTATATATGTATTGCATCAATTTCTTAGCACACATTGACACTCACAAACTGCTCGCAAAACAACACATTGACTAATAACATGAATTGATTAAGTTATATGTGAAAATCACTTTTTTAACGTTAATGTGTTGAGGAAACTCATTTTATTTCGAAAGCCAATATTTTGAAATATTTCTATTATCTAATACATATTTGCATGGTCAAAATAGAAATTATAATATGTATAAAGTTATATAAATTATGAGTCCTATCACTTAAATAAAATACAATATTTTTGCTGGACATATAGAATCTAAATTCGTATAGAAACTTTTTTTGATAATTTTTGGACTCAATATTTTTTTCTACGCAATTAAAAGCTGATAGCCCATTTTAAAAGAACAAATAAAAAGAAATGAAAAAAATCTGATAGCCCAAAGTTTTGGCGCCAGAATGAAAAATGGGCCTCATTTGTCTCGGTTATTAGATCCATCCGGGACTAAAGGTGGCCCGCAGGCGCATTTTTGCCCCGGCCCGCCAAAACACCCTTTGGTCCCGGGTGGAGCCACCACCCGGGACCAAAGGGAGGGCCTTTGGTCCCGGTTCCAGCCATCACCCGGGAGAAAAGGGTCTTTGGTCCCGGGTCGTGGCTCCACCCGGGACCAAAGGGAGGGCCTTTGGTCCCGGTTCCAGCCACCACCCGGGACCAAAGCGTCGGTGCTTGGCGGTGCTACTCTTGATCTCCACCGACACCGCAGCCTCCTCGCCGTGATGCCTTGCCCTAGTCCACGCCGTTGTCCCCGTTCGCCGGCGACGTCATCCCCAAGCGCCGATGCCGCCATTCCCCGTCGAGCACACGCAACCCCGAGCCGCGCCGCTGCGCGCCTAGCCCCCAGAGTAGCGCCGCCCCCTCGCCGAGCACGCGCCATCGACCACGACCTCTGCCGTAGTCCCCGAGCACCGCGTCATCTCCGCCGAGTACCGCGCGCAGCATCCAGCCCCGGCCCCTTGTACGGGGCCCCCGAGCGCCGCCGCCATCGACGTCCCAGCAGTGCGCCGCCGCCTCGAACTCCTCCACCACTATTATCCTTGCTCGGCCTGTGAGTCGCCGTACTCCCTAACCGCCGTCGTCGCCCCCAACCGCCACAGCATGCAGAGTTGGCAACGCCGGCGGCAAGCCCCCGACCGGGTTTAGCTAGGGTTAATTGCTTTTTTATTTTATTTTTGTGACTCAAGTTTCTTAAGTGAATTAATTTAGTTTATTTGTAGCTGTTTATTACATAGTTGCTTAGCTTAGGTTAGGTTCAAAATTAGTTTATTTAGTTCAAATTTAGGTTTGAATTTAGTAGCCCCAAATTTAGGTTTGAATTTAGGTTCAAAATTACTACTAGCTTGATGGAACAGTAGCTGGTTCAAATTTTAGGTTCAAATTTTAGGGCTAGTGTTTTTTTTATTATTCAATTTGTTGCATTAATTTCTGGATTAATTTGAGGTTCAAATTTAGTGCATTAATTTGTTTGTAATTCAAGTCCCATTTGTTTTTGTAATTGAAGTTAATTTGTTGTGATTCACATTAATTTATTTAGTGCATTAATTTGTTTGTAATTTTGCCTCAATTTGGATGTATTTAGATGGAAATTTAATTTGGAAATTTAGTTTGAAAATTTAGTACGGAAATTTAGTTTGGAAATGATTGATGGAAATTTAGATGGAAATTTAGTTGGATCCTTGGAAATTTAGATGGAAATTTAGTTTGGAAATTATTGATGGAAATTTAGTCGGAAATTTGGATCCTTGGAAATTTAGATTCAAAATTTAGATGGAAATTTAGTTTGGGAAATTAGTTGAAAATTTAGATAGAAATTTAGATGGAAATTTTGATCCTTGAAATTTTTTATCCTTAGAAATTAGTATGGAAATTTAGATGGAAATTTAGTTTGGAAAATTAGTTGGAAATTTAGATTGGAATTTTGATGGAATTTTTTATCCTTGGAATTTTGGATCCTTAGAAATTAGTATGGAAATTTACTTTGCAAATTTAGCCGGAAATGTAGTTTGGAAAATTAGTTGGAAATTTAGATGGAATTTTTTATCCTTGGAATTTTGGATCCTTAGAAATTAGTATGCAAATTTACTTTGGAAATTTAGATGGAAATTTAGTTTGGAAAATTAGTTGGAAATTTAGATATAAATTTAGATGGAATTTTTGATCCTTGGAAATTAGTATGCAAATTTACTTCGGATATTTAGATTGAAATTTAGTTTCAAATTTAGATGGAAATTAAGTTGAATCCTTACATTAATTTGATCAAAACAATTTGTATATTCAATAGTTAGTTAAGATGGACTCGCGACGTAATGAGATGGACGATGAGTAATTCTTAATGGACATGATTGCATCCGGTAGCGTGGCCGCAGCTCCTCATGCCGACGACACCGGTGATGCCGCCAATACCGACATATACCTCAATATGTCTGGTGGCGAGGAAATTGATCTAAATACAGCTGCTGCTGCTGACCAGGAAGCAAATGTATATACCTGAACATCGATCCTTGTGTTCTAAGTCGTACTTACAATGAGTCATAACCATGAATATATATTTATTTTTTTGAAGCCATCTAGATCATCAAGTCAGCAGACCAAAAAAACGAAGCGAGGCCCGACCAAGAAATTGGAAGGGCGATTTATCATAACAGAAGTGGATCCAGATGGCGAATCAATAGCTCCAGAAGCAGCCGCAAAGAAATACGTTAGGCAATGTGGTTGTCTTGTCCGGGACCACATCCCTATCAGCTTTAGGTTATAGAAAGCTAACAATCCAAGCGAGCAAAAGGATGCAGTGCCTGAAAGAGAAATGGAGTGGCTCTGGCGGGAGCTGAAAAAGAACTTCACAGTTCTGGCTGAATCAGAAGAAGCAGCTAAGCGCTAGACCCTGAGCAAGATGGCCGAACAACTTCAGACATTTAAGAAGAATCTGACGAAGAATTATATCAAGAAAGGGAAAATGCCAGAGTTCACTGGAGACCTTGCAAAGCAGAAGGACCACTGAAATGCCTTTGTGGCACATAAGTCTTCAGAGCTTGGAATTCGAAACGTGGAAAACGCCAAGGAAAATGCCTCGAAGAAAGTATATCATCACACTCTAGGGCATGGTGGGTACAAAATGGCAAAACCGAAATGGGAGAAGATGGAGCAGAATTTGATTGACAAAGATATCACGCCTGCGACCATCACCTGGCCTGAATGTTCAAAGAACTGGTACTATGCTCATGGTGGAACATTGGACCCAGAGACGGGTGAGTGCATCTTTGGGCAGAAAATTCAGCAAGTGGCCCGCAGACTACAGGAGGCCATACAAATAGTTAGCCAAGGCACATTCCAGCCCGATAAAGAAAAGGATGAACTGACATACGCCCTTCAGAACCCAGAACATCCGGGGCGTACAAGGGGCAAGGGAGTGGTTGCGTGGAAATATGGCTTCAGAGATTACATCGATACATATAGAAGCCAGGATAGAAGGAAGAACGAGGAGCGCCTGCACTTGCGAAGGCTAGAGGAACAGCACCTCTCACTAGATGAAAGAATGGCAGAAGAGGTTAAATGCCAGGTGGCCTTAGCAATGAGCCAGCAGCAGCAACAGCAAACGGAGCCTGCAGAGCCTATTGTCGATGCGGCCGGCCTACCTCAACGTAAAAGCAGCTGCGCCTCCATGGGCCTCCCTGCGGATACGGGAATCGCCGCTATTGATACGACGGCTGAGCAGCACTATCCAGTGGATGAGATTACCCAGCGGACACCTTGTGCTCTTCAAACTTGTAGTAAGAACTTAAGGTTCACGGTAGCGTACGGTTCCGCCATGCCAAGCACACCAGGCGAGATGTACCATGGGCAGGAGGTCCCGACTGGATACGCTAAAGTTGGGGTCGAGGAGGTGTGCAATGATTGGAAGAATCTCGAGCTCGATATTCCTAGAGGTGACGGGGAGACAACACTAGTAGACGTTGTTCATGATTACATCCTATGGGACAAGCGGTACATCATCCTCAAGCCTACCGATCAGGGATCAAGGCCGGCATCGCCGCAACCCAATCGTCGTTCAGCTCCTCCGCCACCGTCTCCGGGAGCTGCCCCAGAACACTCTGCTGCTAAGCAGCCATCTCCTAGGCAGCCGTTGACTACTCCTGCTGAGCCGCCATCTCCTGGCTCACCTCCTCCATCACCGCCAAAGAAGCGAAAAAAGACGGAGCCAGAGAATAAGGATAAACCACTAGACCCTTCAAAATTAAAATTTTTTATTGGAATGAAGGAATCGAATAGGAGAAAGTTCATTGAGAAACCGTTACTTTCGGACTACGACCGCTCGATTAAGAAATCATACTACAAGAGAAAATCAGGGTCGTCATCGTCCGGTGTTCCACAGCTAGGGGCCCAACAGAAACAATCAATAGAACCACTAGTTGTACTAAACCAGGAACAACAAGGCTTTCTTGGATTCTTACAATCATCAAAGTTCACTACAGATCAGATAATAGGGACTTCGAATCTAGATCCGAATCCGCTGAAAGAGTATCCGATAGCTCCAGTGGTGAAATGGCACTATAAGGAGGGCACCAGCCTTGTCCCCCCAGACATTGTGTAGTTCCTTCCAATGCAAATGCGAAGGCTACATGACTTGTACATGAAGGCGATGAGAGAATGCAACTTCATGCAAGGCGCAAAGATTGGAGATGAAGATTTCTTTCATGAAAAGGCCATCATATGGATTGATTGGGAAGAAGTGTACCAATTATACCATCAGGACGCCCTCGACATCTCTATGGTCGCTTTGTGGCTTCTGTAAGTGTGTTCTTTAAATCTTGTTCATTACCATATATAACTAACGATGGAGGTTCCTTACTTCATTTTGTATCCCGTAGGATGGAGATTCAAACATGCCAGAAAAAAGGGTATCACCACATCGGCTTTGTCGACCCACATGTTGTGAATTGCAAAAATTTCCTGAGCAATCCTGCAGAAACATTCAAAAACTTGTGCAAGTACCTAACCATTCAACATTACAAGAGTCTCATTCTATTTCCGTACAACTTTGCGTAAGTCTTTTCTGCTATGTAACTATTTTAGTTCTGTATAACTGAATTTTATTAACCGTACATGAAATCTTGCAGAGATCACTGGATACTAATTGTCATATTTCCGGACTTGAGCTTAGCAGTTGTTATGGACTCTTTGCGGAGAGATCCAGACCAATACAAAGACATGAGCGACATGTTGAACAAGTAATTAATTCTTCTCATACCACCTCAATCACCATTGCTTTTGAAATCAACTATCTTTAATTATTCGTCTGGGTTCATGTTCAGGGTTTGGAAGAAATTCGTTCGAAAGCATAGTGGCAATTTCAGCGCCGGACTAAAATGGAAAAAAAACTTTCCGGTACGGATGGGATTCTACTTTATTTGCATGTTCCATGTCTTTAAATATGTATGTATACATTGATAGCTAATTACTTCATTTATTTCTCTTAAAGTGTCGGAGGCAGGCGCAAAGAACTAATTTATGTGCATACTATGTCATAGAGAATATCTATGGCCTAGTATGTCCTCAAAAGACCGAAAGCGACTGGGAGAAGGAATTAAGTAAAAAACTTTATCATAGTTGCATGCAACTCATTTTGTAACGTTCTAATCAATATTCTTATTTTACCAAGGTTTATCAAATATATGATACACTCGTACCAGAAGAAAGGATCCTCACCATTGATAAAAATAGCAGGCTATAGCGCCGCAATAGCGGCCAGAGATGCCACGCTACGATATGCTCCTTTCTTCCGCTATCTCAGCTACGTCCGCTTTTGCGCCGCTTTTCTCCGCTAAATCCCAAAACGGCGACTCACTTTTAGCGCCGCTATCTCTAATCCATGCTGCTGGAAAGGGGGAGAGGAAGAATCAGATGTTCTGTTGATGGTGGTTGGTGGGATTGAGGGCTGCCTTATCTCCTCAGAGCTGAGGAAGCAGTGCGGCGCGGCGCTCCATCAGGACGAGGAAGGGGGCACTGGACATGGTGCACCTGCAGGGAGAGGAAGCGGTGCAGGGCGTGGCTGCTCTGACGAGAGGAGGAAGCCGACCCTCCAGCAGGTCTGCGAAGCAGCACAACGCTCGAGCAGGACGAGGAAGTGCTCCTTCCATCAAGCTCGAAGACAACTCTGGACGTGGGGAGGGAGCAGCAGGCCAGCAGCAGGGGAGTACGAGGTGGGGATTGGGGAAGGAGTGACAGCTAGAAAGCGTCAGGAGGAAGGAGCAGCGGCAGGGATGAGGATAAGGCTAGCTGGCAGGGAGGGGATGCGGACTTGCGAAGCCATGGCAAGGGAAGTCACGTGGGCCTGTACTCAGCTGGCGGGGGAGGGTATTGGGCCATCTCTTTCTCACATTTTTTGACATTTTTTCTCTTCTTAATTAATCCGCTAATTGGATTAGCGACCGCTAAAGTGCACTATAGCGCCTCTTAGCGTTTCGTCAGTCTCCGCTAGCTCCCATAGCCTGCGATTTAAAATATTGATCCTGGCGATTCAAGAAGCCTTGAGCGGATTTATTGTTCGCGAGGTCCTCGACCCGGCAGGAGAATTCTACTATGATGGCGTGTCAAACATAGATAATAGGAGTAAATATGACAAAATTAAGTAAAACTTTAGTTACACTTTGTATGTAATTGACTTTTGTGTTGCACTTTATATGAGTAAATAAATATATATATTTATATTACTGTAGTTCATACTCCACTTAAATTCCAATACAAAATTCAATTTGAAATGGAATAGAAATAACCCAAAAGAAACAGAAAAAGAAACAGAAAAAAAGGAGGTCTTTGGTCCCGATTGGTAACAGTGTGCCTGCCACGTCGACGCTGGCAGACCCTTTGGACCAAAGGCTCTCATTTGTCCCGGTGGCCTGACTCGTTGGGAAACCGGAACAAAGGGGCTTTTCCAACCGTGACAAAAAGCCTGTTCTGTAGTAGTAATGATACATCACTTATTAATACATGCGCATGCACATGTAGCGGTGCTGGAATATAAGGCGTTTATTAGTGATAAACGATGTGATTCTTGTATGGATCAATTGGAGTGCGCAGGGCAAGAAGAGTGCAGCAAGCCAGGACCCAGGAGATGATGGATCCAAGCTCATAGGGACGTTATTAGACCCTGTCGCAGGCGGTGCCCTCCGGGCAGAAGGGCTTCTGTGGGTCGTACCGTCCGTATTTTACCAGGATGTCGCGGAGGACGCAGCCGCAGCCAAACTGCTTTGCCATCTGGTCACAGCATTTGGGCTGCACGATGGAGATGCTATTCTCCACATCAAGCACGCACTGCTCCAGCGCCGTTACTGGGATGTTACAGTTCTTGTCGATGGCGGTGGCGGCTGAGACCAGTAACAGGGCGAACATCATGGCGGCAGCACACTTGTTCATCGCCGTTGCCCTAGCAATAGCCATGGTAGATTATGCGGTGAGATATGATGCGTTGTCTAAGAGCTTTTTGACATCCAGACCTCTTTTATAGTACGCGGCTACGCCCCGGCTAGTTGACTTTTGATTATAAGATACTAACTCGTGAACCGCATTTGCATTATCTTTATGAAGCATATGCGTAGACTTAATTTGCTCTTCTTTGGTGTGTCACTAATAATGAATGGTGATAGCTTCTTGGATATGCAGGCTAAGAGGCGGCAATAGTATATTAATTTTCTAGGTTAGTACTGTGTATTTGACTTCAGCCAACTCCCTAATATATAATTAAAGGTGGCATGTACAGACTCCATACATGGTGCAAGGTGAGTCAGATCTCGGATGGTTCTGGCACAAGCATGTCTGCTTGTCATATCTAATCCAAACTTATGTCTTATACTACACAACTATATTAAGTGATCTTTTTAACAAAACTACTCTCTGAAGTAACTAACAGTATGAAGATATCTGTAAACTAGTCAACAAAGATATAAGAGTAAATTGCACCTACTATACAACAACTTAGCAGATGGGTGCAAATTGTTCCAACAACTTATAAAGTGCTCAATTTAGTACAATAACTTGACAGGTTGGTGCAGATTGATCCAACAACTTAGAAAATGCTTAATTTAGTGCTATGACTTGATAAATTGGTGCATACCCAATCCAAACGTTACACGACAATATATTTGTTAGCGTCGGGTCACAATAAATAGTATATTCACATCAAAATATATTATTTGATCATAGATTTTCGTATCGCAATGGACACCAATAATTTTATTCTTAAAATAAATTAATTGTGGTTTTATTAAAAATAATATATTATTTAACCACCATTACAACAACAACATATTAAGCAAAGTAGATGAACACTAATAATTCTAAAATTTTATAAATAAAAATTATTGATGGTGATGGTGATGTTGTTTTTCAACTATGTACAATTTTTTATTAGTTCAAATTCAATCAAATTTATAATTACACCATTAGCATCACTTAAACACTAAAGTCGATAAGAGAGATCCTGAAACCTTAGGTTTCTTCTGCGCTTCTGCTCGTGTATTCAGCAATGTTCATGCTTGTTTATGTTTATTTAGCTTATTTTTCCTTTCTAACTAATATAGGAGGCTTTAAAAATATATGTACCAAACTCCTAAAAGATACCAATAGTTTATATCAACATATTGACTTTTTTAGCTTAATAGTGCATTCAAACATATCGAAAACAGTGAGTTTGAATTTAAAATATTGAATATCAAATTAAATAGTTTTAATCAAAATTTAAACACTATACAAAAATAATTAATGTAAAGACATAACATTAATTTCTAAACACTAAGGGTTCTTATCTTGGCCAAATACATTGCCACACAGGTGCAACACGAAAATCAATGGTCAAATAATACTTAATAATTTATCCTAATATGAATATACTCTTTATTAAGACCTTGCTTACATTGTTGTGTAATATTTGGACTATGAATGCATCTATTTGCCAAGTTATCGCATTAAATTGGCCATTTTACAAGTTGTCGAACCGATCTGCACCCATCTGTCAAGTTATTGCACTAAATTGAGCATTTTACAAGTTGTTGGACCAATTTGCACCCACCTAACAAGTTGTTGTATGGTGGATGCAATTTACTGAAGATATAATACTGCTCATGGTTCTCCTTATCTGAAACATGACTTTAGTCGATCATAATAACTACGCGATAGTTATGCTGCATTAGCTGGAGCTCAATCACCAAGGGATGGAATCTTCTAACTAAATGCAGAAACATGAATGTATAGTTAATTGCTGATCTTTTGTTACTTCAACTGGTATCTAGCCATTTCAGAGCGGCGGAGAAAGACAACTGCTCAGCTCTGGCTGGATTCCGGTGCTTCCCCACCCGTCTGGTGGCGTCGTCGGCACCGGAGGGGGAGAGGAAGCTCGATCTACCGGGTGCTATACATATTTAGCTCTAGATATCTAGTTTAGGTGCTAAATAAGCTCTCTCATGGAATTGGTTCGCCAAGGGGTGTCTCGGTTCTTCCCCATCCACGCTGACAACGGCGGCGTGAAGCTTTTGTTCCTCTTCCTCTCCATTGGCGTCGTCTCCGGTGAGGATCATAGGAGGATGGGTCTCGTCCAAGCGGGTTTCAGCGGTGGCGTCTTTGAAGGCGCGAATTCTGGTGGTGTCGGTACCCCAGGATTGGGGTACCCCCTCTTGCTGTGTCTAGGCAAGAGCCTTGTGGTTATCCGTGACTACGTCCAAACAGCCGGATCCCTGCGGCCGGAGCCCTGTTCACCCAACAACGGTCCCGGACCCGTCCCCCGACTGGGAAAGGTCTGGGAGCACCACGTGTTCGGGAAAAGCAGGCGCTCAGCCCGAACAGCCGGGAGCTCCGGACCTCCCGTGGAGGTCCGGACCCCCTGTATAGTAACCGGACCCCTCACTAAGGGAAGGAATTGACACCCCGCCCCGGGGAGGTCCGGAGCTGCCACATGTCTGCAAGCACAGACGCATATATAAGGCCACTTGGTCTCCATACTAAAGGTTCACCTACCACTACATTCATTGCGGTAGGTGGACGTCCGCATTGATATAGCAGAAGCCGAGGCGAGTCCTTGACCAGGAGACACTATTGATCGCGTATTACCAAGACGTGTAGTGGAGCCGCTGGCGCCGCCCACGCCGCGCCTGTCAGTCTGGCATAACAGATGGACACGACGACTCGGCTTCACCCATTATGACGCCTGCATAATAGCCTCAACAGGCCACGCCGCAAGCTACGTTACCCCAACGGACACCTTGCTGACGGGACAAGAGAAGACCTCCCTGAGTCAGAGCGCCAGTAGGGCATGGAAGCATATCGGAGAAAAGATTCACAACTACTGTAGCCATTTAAGTACTCTGCACAGTATGCTACACAGTCACGTTGGGCCCACTTGTCGGGGCCTCAACGACCAATGTATCCGCACCCCTTGATCTATAAAAGGGGGGCGCCCGCTAGAAGAAGGCTCAGGCTGGAAAAAGGCCAAGGCCCGGCAGAGGATAGGTTGATATACAACCAAGAACAATACTTCTCCCAGTGGATGTAGGGTATTACGCTCCGGCGGCCCGAACCACTCTAGATCGTGAGTTCATGTGTGCTTGCCTCCGGGCTAGATTAGCCTAACCGCCTAGCACTTCCCCGAGTCCTCCCTCACCGGGAATAGGCGGGTGCGCACCGCCACCCGGCTGTGGGTACCCTAAAAATCCCACGACATTTTGGCGCCGTCCGTGGGGAAGATGCAGGCGTTGGCTAGATCTCCAAGTTTTCGAGGCTGAGCTCATCCTCTGCGACAGCAGCGAGAAGATGAAGAGAGGCATGGTGGCACCTACGCCGCATGTCATAACGCTGAGGCACCAGCGCCCTCGGTGTGGCGGTGCACGGCAGCGGCGCCTGCTGTGCGTCGCCACTGCGATGCCTCAGAGCCGGCACGGTGGTGCGCGGGGCGACGCCTGTTGCGTGTCGCCCCGCGCCATCCCAGAATCGGCTCAAGGTTTTCTCTCAAGCAACGGCCATGCTTCCTCTGCGGTGGCATGTCGTCGGCTCAAGGCTTTCTCTCAACATGGAGCCTGAAGCCAACGGCCATCCCGGAGGAAGTTGGTCGTGTCATCGTGTCGTCTCCGGCACCACCCGAGGTGCTTGGTGCTGCCGCAGAATGGACCCCGCCACCAGGTGCGGGGGCCCCTGGCGCTAGCACCAAGGACAAGCCGGCGAACGACCGCCCTTCTCCACGCCCCGTGCTCGTCCATACGAGCACCCGTTCTCCTGCTGCGCCAGGGCGGAAGACCAGGTTCTGCCACAGCAAGCGACAGGCGGGCTGGCTCCCGGTGGCAGACGACGACGGCAGGAGGGCCTCTCCCATTCAAAGCCAAAGAATTTGTCTCATGCTACCTAAGCATATGACAGCTCTTAGGCAAGGAATGGTCCCCCGAGCTCCCGAGGTGATGCTGGATGATGCAGTTCAGGCACATCCAGGGCGCCTTCACCTCCGACGACTATGAAGAATCCAGGAGTAGCGGTACCTCTTCCAATCAGAGAAGGACATGCTGTATAGGATGCCGCCGAAGGTTACTCCTAAGATAAGACTAAGAAAATTCCTCCTTTGTAATAACGTGGCTCCTACGTGTGAGTCCAGAGCGGTCAAGGTCCGACCTTGTAAACCCGGCCTCTGGCCCTATCACACAAACAGGCAAAAAACGGTCCGGAGCGGTAGAGGTCCGACCTCGTAATCCCGACCTCTGATGTATACCATGACAACCACAATAATAAAGGGGATTTTCTTTCTCAGTTTTATCTAGGCTCCACCTTGATTACATTTATTCGCTTTGGTTTAACTATTCTTTCCTCTTAAGCAGAATCTTCCTTTTATTGCTAACAATCCAAGTTAAGTTGCTGGCTTGTGGCCAGGTGGGGACACCCCTTCTAACTGGAAGGCAGTTCGGACCCCTAAGGACCTACTCCGGAGAAGTAGTATTCGTATCCTGGGGTAGAGAAGCTCCGCGTAGCTTAGCCTGGTAATGTACCCTAAGTTTACGTACTTTACTACCCTGTTACAAGTACTCTAGTATCCAAGACTGCTGTCTTTAGAGGTCCCGGGCTCCCTTCTAGTATAAGGCTTGGTTTCTCGCACCTTACTATGAGGACCGGTGACATTTCATCGGATCGTTCGCAACGACTCAAGTCCACTCCGGTGGCCCGCTCCGGCGGAGACCGCTCGCCACGGTCGACTCAAGTCCACTCCGGTGGCCCGCTCCGACGGAGACCGCTCGCCACGGTCGACTCAAGTCCACTCCGGTGGCCCGCTCCGGCGGAGACCGCTCGCCACGGTCGACTCAAGTCCACTCCGGTGGCCTGCTCCGGCGGAGACCGCTCGCCACGGTCGACTCAAGTCCACTCCGGTAGCCCGCTCCGGCGGAGACCGCTCGCCACGGTCGCCAAGAGCCGGGTCCGGGAAGTGGTGCTTGCTCCCTGAGCGATCCGAGGTCTGTGTAGCCGCTTAGCTTGGTTCCGCACCCTAAGCCTACACCTTCGTCGCCCTGTGGAGAGCGCTCTAGTACCTGAACCTGGCAACCGGTGTACCGGCCCCAGGGGTCCGGAGCGCTCGCTCTCTGCATGAGCGCACCGACGCAATCAAGTTTGCGTGGAAACACATCACGATAGTAGGCCCCACCCGCGGGTTCGTACCTCTCCCGAGGTGGGCCCGGGGGCCACTGTTGGTACCCCAGGACTGGAGTACCCCCTCTTGCTGTGTCTAGGCAAGAGCCTTGTGGTTATCCTTGACTACGTCCAAACAGCCGAATCCCTGCGGCCGGAGCCCTGTTCACCCAACAACGGTCCCGGACCCGTCCCCCGGCTGGGAAAGGTCTGGGAGCACCACGTGTTCGGGAAAAGCAGGCGCTCAGCCCGAACAGCCGGGAGCTCCGGATCTCCCGCGGAGTCCCGGACCCCCGCGGAGTCCCGGACCCCCCATGGGGTCCCGGACCCCCTGTATAGTAACCGGACCCCTCACTAAGGGAAGGAATTGACACCCCGCCCCGGGGAGGTCCGGAGCTGCCACGTGTCTGCAAGCACAGACGCGTATATAAGGCCACTTGGTCTCCATACTAAAGGTTCACCTACCACTGCATTCATTGCGGTAGGTGGACGTCCGCATTGATATAGCAGAAGCCGAGGCGAGTCCTTGACCAGGAGACACTATTGATCGCGTATTACCAAGACGTGTAGTGGAGCCGCTGGCGCCGCCCACGCCGCGCCTGTCAGTCTGGCATAACAGATGGACACGACGGCTCGGCTTCACCCATTATGACGCCTACATAATAGCCTCAACAGGCCACGCCGCAAGATACATTACCCCAACGGACACCTTGCTGACGGGACAAGAGAAGACCTCCCTGAGTCAGAGCGCCAGCAGGGCATGGAAGCATATCGGAGAAAAGATTCACAACTACTGTAGCCATTTAAGTACTCTGCACAGTATGCTACACAGTCACGTTGGCCCCACTTGTCGGGGCCTCAACGACCAATGTATCCGCACCCCTTGATCTATAAAAGGGGGGGGGCGCCCGCTAGAAGAAGGCTCAGGCTGGAAAAAGGCCAAGGCCCGGCAGAGGATAGGTTGATATACAACCAAGAACAATACTTCTCCCAGTGGATGTAGGGTATTACGCTCCGGCGGCCCGAACCACTCTAGATCGTGAGTTCATGTGTGCTTGCCTCCGGGCTAGATTAGCCTAACCGCCTAGCACTTCACCGAGTCCTCCCTCACCGGGAATAGGCGGGTGCGCTCCGCCACCCGGCTGTGGGTACCCTAAAAATTCCACGACAGGTGGCATTGCTGTGAGGTTAGTGTTCCTCGTTACCTTTTGTGAAAGGTGGGAAGGTTTGTGCACCACCAGGTGCCTTGTCTTGGCTGGTGGCGGAGTCAGCAGCTCTGGATTGTTCTTGCGGTGGCCGGGTCCCTCCGGCAGTGGCGGAATCCCTCTTCTGGATCTCGATGTTGGGGCTGTCAAAATCCGTTCAGCGTAATCGATGCAGCGGGAGGGAGTCCTGGTTCTGGCATATGCGGCTTTTCCAATGAGTGGAGTGTAACACCCCTCAATTAGCCCTCAATTAGGAGTCTTAAACAAAATTTGAAGATTCAAATTGGGTCAAAAATATCAAGCACACGTGTTCCCTTCTCCCTCTCTCCCGTGCGTGGTCACCGTGGCCAAATTGGCCACGGCGCCACTCGCGCACGCCACGACGCGTCGCATGAAGCTTCTCCCCTGCTCGCGCGAGAGCCGAGCCCCAGCCCTTTTCCCCTGCTGTCCAGAGCGAGCCTCGCCGCCCACCATGGCTGCCGCCGGCCTTGCACGCCGCGCTCCCACCTCCGGCCTTCCTCCACCCAAGCCGGCCACCGAAATAGCTTCTCCACCTCCCACTGATTCTCCACGGCCCAACCCCGCTTGCCCAGCCACGCCGAAACGCCGCCGCAGCGGCACAGTACCACTGCCTGCCGCCGCCCGCCGTGGAACCGCGACCACGGATCAATTTGAGATCGTACATCCTCATTTCTGGGCCATTCATTCAAATGCTCAAAGATAATTTATCCTGGCTATTCTTGATGACTACACACTTCCTGTTGTTCTTATAGTGTTGATATTCGTTTGTATCGATCGCCTTGATTCCTATACCTAAAATGGATCCACTTACGTTCTTGCTCGAATAATATAAATTAATTAATGACTTGATTACAGATATTATAGTCATCCTGCAGGAATGAGGTCGCACATTTGTTGCATTACATCGTCTTGCATTGTTGGGTCGTGCTAGGTTACTGCATGATCATGGGAGACATTGGTGGTAGTTTGGTTGACTATGTGTGTTCGTGCTTTTGAGTACGTTCTCTGGTTTCTTCCGACTTCTATAATCTCTTTCTATCCATTTGTGTTCTTCGGGGTGCTATTATTGATTCTTAGGCGGTAGAGATTTGTTCCATGACCTCTAGTGCCGCGACGGAACCTAGGGCCTCGCGTGTGTGGCCACCATGCGATTGTGCTACTAGGTGCGTGCTGGTGCTTGAGTGCATGTGGACGAAACTACATCGCCAATTCTTTTTCTGAAATCTTTGGAATCATTTTTCTCTGGTTTGATCTTTTAAGGGGGTAGGCCCTAGACGAATAACAGCGCGGACGGGTTGTTTAGGTTTGAGTTTCTGGGTATTGTCCACTAACTGGCATGGCATCATGTGCATTACGCATCATGCAACTGCATTAATCAACAATATCGAGCAAGAATGTTCTTGAGAAAAATTTACCTTGATGCCCTTTCTTTTTAGTTTTCCCGAGCTCCTTAAAATTCGCCATGATGTCTTTCTATTTAGATTCACCACCAAAATAAGAATTTGATTCTTCCAGGACTTAGAACCTCTTTTCTGCAAAATCCTACCATATGCTAGTACTAGCATAATCAACCGGGTCTTTTCAACCGACTTTGATGGTGATTGTGTCCACATATATTATTCACAGTCACTCGTTGCAGAAGCTTAATTCCTAGAGTTTTTAGTGTGGAAAAACAATTGATTAGTTCGCACAGTGGCACGGTTAATCTCCAGTTGGATAATGACAGTAGAGTTGCTATGCAACTTATGTCTTCCAGAACCATATCGAGCAAGCAATTAGCAAATCAGCTGGCAATATTTATACCATTAAAATCAGATATATTGATTAATCTAGAGACTAGCACCCACATCGGTCGATCCTTGTCCTTAGTTTATCGATTGTTCTCCTTTACTTCTTCTCCATTTAAATCTCGAGACGAGATTTCTTTAAGGGGGTAGGATTGTAACATCCCTCAATTAGCCCTCAATTAGGAGTCTTAAACAAAATTTGAAGAATCAAATTGGGTCAAAAATATCAAGCACACGTGTTCCCTTCTCCCTCTCTCTCGTGTGTGGTCACCGTGGTCAAATTGGCCACGGCGCCGCTCGCGCACGCCACGACGCGTCGCACGAAGCTTCTCCCCTGCTCGCGCGAGAGCCGAGCCCCAGCCCTTTTCCCCTGCTGCCCAGAGCGAGCCTCGCCGCCCAACATGGCTGCCGCCGGCCTTGCACGCCGCGCTCCCACCTCCGGCCTTCTTCCACCCAAGCCGGCCACCGAAATAGCTTCTCCACCTCCCACTGATTCTCCACGGCCCAACCCCGCTTGCCCAGCCATGCCGGAACGCCGCCGCAGCGGCACAGTACCACTGCCGGCCACCGACCGCCGTGGAACCGCGACCACGGACCACCTCCTCGCACTCCAAGGCCACCTACAGGTCCGCGCCGATCTCCTCTCGCTCCTCCACCCCTCCCTCGCCGCCGGCAAGCCCTCCCATGGCCGGACTCGCCGTTCCCCTTTCAACCCTCCCCTGTTTTCGCGACCAAGGACTCCAGACAGCAATAGAAAGAATCCCAGGGTGTTTTCTGCGAAGTCCATGACGCAGGTGAATAGTGCCGTGAAGGGTTGTTTTGCAATAATTGGCTGAAACTTTGAAAAATCATAGTAAATCATAGAAAAATCAGAAAAATGCAAACTAAAATTTATTGGATTCCTTGTCCTAAGATCTACAACTTTCCTTACAAGTTGATCTTCAGTTTCTAAACAGTTTTTGCTCTAGTTTAAATATTAGTTTAAGTGGTTGCTAGTTTTAAAAATGCATAGTAAATAGTAAAAAAATGGTAAAAATGTAAAACCAGTTGGATTAGTTTTGATTTGGCATGTAGAACTTAGGAAAAATATTTAACAAGCTGTTTGTTTAATGTTTTCATGGTGTATTGATTTAATCATGGTTAATGCTTGTTTACGCTTCTCTATTTAATATCTGCAGTTTTGGATGTTCAAAAATTATGAAATTTATGCAGTAGTTTATTCTTTGCATGCTTAGTTCACTGTAAAAATTTCATGTCCGGAAGCTATGCACATGTGTGTAAATCTATTTTTGTTCAGTTTGTCTTGTTGAGGATAAAATAAATACTTTATGTTATCAATAAATGTTGGTTAATTATTTTTACACTCCTTCTCAGTAGCATATCATGTTGGTAAAATTTGGTTATAAGTTTAAAGCAGTAAGTCATGTTTCTGCTTTTGATTAGTTGTTAGTCATAGCTTTCCTATTATACTTGTTGCTAGGCAATTTTTTTTCTGCGGGTTTAATTTCAATAATTCATATTGATCTTGCATAATTGAAGTTAATTCCTAAGATTAGATTGTGGGTTACTTTCATGTCACTTGGTCTTATGTGCTTTTTAGTTGAATAAAAACCTCTAGTTACCCGTCTTGCTCTGTGTATTTGCTTTGTCGTTCTAAGAAAGTTTAGTAATACTTTTTGAAGGAAACACTTCAGGCTAAAATAAATTAAATAAATTCTTGTATTGCAGCCCCAACCCATTTGCCTTGTGAGCTCGTTTGTTATGTTTACTCGGTAAATAATTGTCCAGTCATATCTTTTCTATTAGTCACATTGCATTGCATCATGTGTTGTTTTTATTATATTCATGCACTCGTATCATTGCATATCATTTAGGTACGCTAGATGTACAACGCGTGGATGTGAGGCACGTGCTGACCGAACCGAACCACAAGACGGTGAATGGTGGATACATCTAGAAGATGGATGGATGGATTCCAATATGCATGACCGAAGGAAGATGCTCGCCAAACGAGTATCATCTAACTAACACTGACTTAGTGTTAATCCCAGGCAAGCCCCGGTGCACATCCTATTATTTGAAATTATGATACCTATATATGTATTTATTATTTGTGCATTACGTTTCAGGAGTTGAATGGAACCCTAGTTGCATGATCCCTAAGTTTTTCTGAGTTATAGTAGCATGTATAGGACGATAGAAATGTTATGCTTAATAGTTCTCGATAGAAGTCGAGTGCCTTCTTGCACTCGCGAGATATAGGATATTTAGAAGTCGAGTGATTTCCTGTCACTCGCAAGCTATAGGGCAAAAGTCGAGTAATTTCCGGTTACTCACGAGATTTATAGTTATCTTTATATTCCAGTATATGAGTTATGGAATACAATATGGAATGATTGGAAATTTGAGACCGGACGGGGGAATGATAATGAGATATAGGTATGGCAACAGGACAGGGTTCCTGGGTGTCTTAGCCCCGTCCGAGTCGGTTGAGTACCATACCGTTGTTGGCCCTGCTGATCATGTTTGAATTGTACTAACCGCATACCGCGAGTAGGAGGTAGTCGAAACCGGTAAGCCGAGTACTGCCTCACCTCGAAAGTACAGGACTCCAACTCACCTCCTGGGGTAGTCGAGTAGTCGCGGAGAAATGGGGTTGCATATGTTTACTTTTGGTGGTCTCACGTTGAGCTCGGCTGACCATATGATGGTGGGGCGGTCCTGTAGTTCGAGACGGAGAGGGGAATGGTTGGTTCGTATTGTCCGACGGGGCAAATACGTGCCGTGTTGGTTAGGTCCACCATGCAAGGTTAAATCGGATCGTTTCGCCGTCAGTCGCTCTCGGACATGAGCACCTTGATCTCCGAGTCACATCGTAGTAAGGAAATGAAACGAAATGATATGATACATGTTGATGTTATTTAATCAATTATGTTTGCACATTGATTGTTATAGATCTGCAAATCATAGATGTGTAGCAACTTTATAACTATAATTTGGAGCTAAAATTTTGAAATTAAGGATCTACCCTTAGATGCTTTTCTGCAAATGAATCCACCAGCCAGAAAGCTTTGCATGTCTAGATATGTGGGCTAAGTATACCCAAAAGTCGGGTAAGTCTTGCTGAGTATTAGTATGCTCAGAGTTTATTGTTTACCCTATTTCGGGTATAGAAGCTAACCAGGATTCGCATCAGTGGGCTCGATGTGACGTCCTCACGTGTTCATAGTTATCGTTTTGTTTTATTGGTTCTCAATCAAATTTCCTTCTCTCAGGTCATATTCTCTTCCGCTGCTGTCATTTATTTTATGTAAATTCTAAATTTAAAGCTGTTTTGTAAATATTTATGTTATTATCTATTTTTGTGAAATTATATTATACTGGTACCGTCTGTGCTCGCCGTCGCGCGAGACTTCTGGAGTGTTTCGATCGGCCTGTGGGTTGGAAACAGGCTGTCAGGTGACACTTAATTAAGCTAATGCGTCTGATGTGTTCAAATGATGGCCATTACGCTTAATTAAGCCGTTTAACTTGGCGGTTCTGTCATAGCTGGTATCAGAGCTGAAATGCACCAGGGAGGGAACTAGCATGATTATTTTTAGTGTTTTCAAAATTTAAAAATGAGTTTTAGAAAAATACGTTTCTTTGCGCTTAAGGGATTAGGAGAAATTAGTTCGTAAGCCCTATGTTTATAGTTGTGTTATATCAAGTGGCTCTATATAATGACAACTAACTTCCAACACATTACATTTATGTCAAAACTTACTTTCTTGCATGACCTTTATTTAATATTGTAACGACGCACCTACGCTAAGGTAAACAAGGTAAGTATTCTTGGTAGTCCCTTAGAATAGCCCACGTGTTTCATACGTGCGCAGGTCCCGTATGATGAGCATACGAGGAGGTGATAAGGTTCCATTCAAATGAGCATATCGCTATCTGCCGCCTGATATGGAGTGCGGACTTCCCGCCGTGTGATTGCAATCACGGCCATCTCGTAAGGCAATGTTACGAGATGTAAATCTGTCATGCGATTGGCCATGACCGTGTACCTTGGGACACGTTTACCCTTGGGTGTTCCGTAAGGCAATTTGTACGGGAAGTGAATACGTTGCCTCGGTAACGTATGCAGCGCTGTCCATGCAGCGTTGAACGCATGGGCGCCATCTCTATAGTAGATGGTGATGTATGTGTGAATATGTGGGCAACTGCATATGCGTTACTCATGTGACGTAGGACACATGGGGGCCATTCGTGTGTGCTGGCACGAAGGGTCCAGTCGTGGATAAATATATATGTATATCATGTGATTTTCTGCAGGTACACTAACAAACGATTGCGTGAGTTAGAACGAGTACAAAACGACTAGATATATAATAGGGAGAGTGCGTATGTATGCCACCGAGTATTCACGTATATTGCCATATAATTATGTTGGCAAATTTTGGAGAGGACGAAATTAGACGAGCATGCATCATCATATCGTCAAGTGTGGAGTTTTGGGTGGTTTATCTGGTGCATTCAATACTCCCTCGTTCATTAAGAGCATATATCGCTGTTTTGAAATTTTGCGCTGCACTACTATCGGTCCAACTTCTAGCTAACCAAATAATTTTTCTTGAAAAACTTGATTATGAGAAAGATGTGAGAAATTATAGATTTACATATTATAGAAATTTTAACGACCTTAGGGGAATGTTTATCTGGATCTCCATACTAAACTTGGCCCCTTGATCCAGTGCCTTCTATGCTTATAGTTACGACTCAGTAGTAATGGTCAGGTCTTTCTTAACATTCTCATTATCTTTGAAAGCCCAAATAAGGATATTATCCTAAGAAGAATCTCCTAGCCAATTTTTCTTAACATACCATCGCATGAGCTAAAATTATCCTATCTGTGGCTTGATGATCATTTCCATTTATTCAGCTATTGCTTTTTAAGAGCTGTCGGAGCTAGGACGCCTCCGCCACGCCGTTAGCGACAGCCCGGTACTCCGCCTCGGCACTAGAGCGGGAGACAACCGGCTGCTGCTTGGACGACCAGAAGACAATGTTGCCGCCCAGAAAGACGGCGTAGCCGGAAGTGGAGCGGCGAGTGTACGGGCAGCTAGCCCAGTCAGCATCGGTGTAGACCACCAGCACAGAGGTGGGAGAGGGGTGAAGAACCAAGCCGAAGCCAACCGTGACACGGACGTAGCAGAGGAGACACTTCAGTGCAGCAAGATGAGACTCCCGGGGATCATGCATGTGAAGACAGACCTGCTGAACGGCATAGGTAAGATCCGTCCGGGTGAAGGTCAGGTACTGCAAGGCACTGGCGAGGCTCCGGTAGCCAGTAGGATTGGCCACGGGATCACCCAGATCAGCAGACAGCTTCGCCGGAGTATCGACAGGAGTGGAGCATGACTTGCAATCAGTCATCCTAGCCCGCTCCAGAATGTCGAGTGCATACTGCCGCTAGTGAAGGAACAGGTCAGACGAGCGAGGCTCAACAGTGACGCCCAAGAAGTGGTGGAGCTGACCAAGATCCTTCATAGCAAACTCCTGCTGTAGAGAGGAGATAATGCGCTCAAGCAACTGCTAACTGGAGGCTGTGAGCACAATATCATCGACATAGAGCAGCAGGTAGGCAGTCTCATCCCCACGGCGGTAGATGAAGAGAGACGTGTCAGACTTGGCCTCGGTGAACCCCAATGTCAGCAAGAACGTGGCGAACCGAGAATACCAAGCCCGAGGAGCCTGCTTCAGACCATAGATAGACTTGTTGAGCCGGCAGACCATATCCGGACGACTCGAGTCCACAAATCCCGCTGGCTGAGAGCAGTAGACAGTCTCTAATAGAGTGCCGTGAAGAAACGCATTCTTCACATTCAGCTGGTGCACTGGCCAAGAACGAGAGAGCGCAAGCGAGAGGACCGTGCGCATCATAGCAGGCTTCACCACTGGACTGAAGGTTTCATTGTAGTCCACACCAGGCTGCTGGGTGAAACCCCGGAAAACCTAGCGAGCCTTGTAGCACTCCAATGTGCCGTCAGCCCGACGCTTATGCGTCCAGATCCACTTGCCAGTCACCACATTGCAACCAGACGGACGCGGCACGAGGTCCCACGTCTGGTTGGCAAGAAGAGTCGCGTACTCCTCTTCCATCGTGCGACGCCAGTGAGGATCCGCCAAGGCATCGCGGACAGAGGAGGGTACCGGAGAGACCCGCGGCTCTCCCTCGGTAGCGGAGAGAGTCGCGGCCTGAGACGCCATCCGCCGAGTCACCATGGGATGGACATGCCAAGGATCCCGATGGATGACTGGCGGGTGGTACACCGCCGGCTCGACTCGAGAGCGAGTCGGTGGAGGCAGCGGCGGCGGCGACGGCACCGGTGTAGGCGCCGCAGGAGCCTCCGGAGACGGAGGCAGTACCGGTGTCGGCGCCGAACGACGCCGGTACACCTGCACCGGCAGAGCGTACCGCGGCGGCGCCAGCATCGGCGCCGAACAACGATGGTACACCTGCACCGGCTGACCGTACCGCGCAGGTGCAGAGGGAGGCACCAGGGCCGCGCGTGGCGCAGCAGGAGACACCCGGTCCGCGCGCGTCACGACCGGAGGTCCGGGGCCACGCGTGGTGCGACAACGGGCACCGGGGCCGCGCTTGGTGCAGTAGGGATCACCGGAAGCGGTGCCGGTGTACCGGAAAAACCTGCAGGGAAAGGACAGACAGGTAACGGTGGCTGAACCACCCGGTCAGTCGGAAACAGGGACTCCAACTCGGGGTCAGGAGAAGGTGTGAAGGAGGTGGAATATAGGAAATCTGACTCGTCAAACACGACGTGTCAAGAGATCAGAACGCGACGAGAGGTGAGGTCAAAGTATCGGTACCCCTTGTGGTCAACGGAATAACCAAGGAACACACAACGAGTCGAGCGGTGTGCCAGCTTGTGAGGAGCAGTGGCGGAGGTGTTAGGGTAACACGCACACCCGAAGACCCGAAGGTGGTCGTAGCGAGGAGGGGTACCGAAGAGAGCGTGGTGTGGAGTGGGAGCAGGAGAAGCAGTGGACGGAAGGAGGTTGAGCAAGTAGGTGACGGTATGGAGGCTCTCAGCCCAGAAGTGCGGGGCAGATAGGTCTGGATCAAAAGGGTGCGCACAACGTCGTTCATCGTGCGAATCATCCACTCAGCCTTGCCGTTCTGAGGAGAGGTATACAGACAAGACATACGCAGCTGAACATCCCGAGAGAGAAAGAAGGAACGGGAGGTGGAGTTATCGAACTCGCGCCCGTTGTCACACTGGACGGCCTTAACGGTGAGGCCGAACTGAGTGGACACCCAGGCAAAGAAGTGGAGGACGGTGGGGAAGGTCTCAGACTTGGCACGCAAAGGAAAAGTCCAAGAGTAGTGTGAGAAATCATAGACCAGGACCAGATAGTATTTGTAGCCAAACATGCTGAGTACAGGAGATGTCCACAGGTCGCAGTGAACAAGATTAAAGGCATGCGTCGCATGCGAAGAAGAGGAAGAAAAGGGAAGTCGAACATGGCGACCAAGCTGGCACGCATGGCAGAGGTGCTTAACAGGAGCTCTAGTACAAGGAACATCGGTACTACGATTGAGCTGAGCTAGAACGTCGCGGTCAGGGTGACCAAGACGGCGGTAACAGGTGGTGGAAAACGGCATCGCGGCAAAAGCGGCAGACGAAGAAGAAGGCGAAAGTAGTGCAGCGGAAGACGGAAGGCAAAGGGTGTAAAGGGGCCCCGTGCTGTCACACCGGAGGAGCGGACGCCAGGAGGCCAAATCCTTTATAGTAAGGCCAGAAGAGTCAAATTCGATGGAACAAAAATTGTCAGCTGTAAACTGACGAATGGAAAGAAGGTTATGAACCATCTGAGGAGCAACAAGGATATTGGGAAGACGAAAAGAACCAGGAGCAAAATCTACGGCGGTGACAGGAAGGCAAGACCCATCACCAACCATGATGGAAGAAGGACAAGAGGGGTGTGGGGGCTGGACAGAAGAGAGGATATCGGCATCTGGGGTGGTGTGGAAGGAGGCACCCGAGTCGGCGATCCACTCGGTGCTGACCGGCGGCGTCAGCCCTATGGCGCTAAAGGACTGCGCCAGTGCAGCCTGGTCCCACCCCCCAGGCCAGGTCGGCTGCTGGCTGGGTTGAGCGGGCAGGGTCCAGAACGGCGCGACCGCGGGCGGCATACCGAACGCAGGCCACGCCATGGCCAGCGCGGCCGTCGCGAGCACAAGCAGGGGCGGCACAGCAGGAAAGGCGGATCCGGCGGCTGGGGCGGCGGCGGCGCGCGGTGCGAGGAGGGGCTCCTTGCAGCGCCTCCTGCGTGGAGCGGTCAGACCGGTTAGAGGAACTGGTCATACTGGTCGCCGTGCAGAACGACGACGATCCAACGAATGCTCACCCGGGAGGGACCCCGTCAGGGCAAGTGCGCATAGGGTTGCCCTAGGCTCGGCAGGCCAGTTATGGCGTCCTCAAACGCCATGGAGATGAGAGAAGAACAGCATGTCGAGGTTGGAAAAGGTAGGATAAAGAGAAAAGGAAAAGATGATAAAAAATAGATTGATTTGATAAGTTCGATTGGGTTGGATCCCTCAATCGGCCGTGACCCTTTATATTTATAGGGTGGAGAGGTCTGTACCCGTGGGAGGTCGAAAATACATTAAAAACCGACATATAATCAACTTACAACTCTAATTCAGACTAAACTGCTAAAAACCGGTCAGACCGGATTTATTACGGCGCATAGCAACCAAAACCGGTCAGACCGGGTGCCATATCTGCTATGTCCGGACTCCAAATTAGGCGATACACATATCCGTTTCGATCGTCTCGACAAGGGCTTCATCTTGGTGCACTCAAACTCATGATTTGACCTCATCTTAATGCTGTTTTGAGGCATTCTTTATCTCATTGATGAAATCATGTCTAAAATATCCCAAAATGATCTTCATGTCCTGCACAATAGTTATACATGCCAAACTTGCAAAATAATAGGAGTTAATATTGAATTGGTTATTTTGGCTTTTATCCTGCTTCTTTTAGGTCATGCCAATTTTGAGTGTCAACAAGTTGCTCTACCATTTGTGAAGGGTGTAAGCATGGGGGGCCCATGGCCCGGTGAGCCCGGGCGCCTGCCCAGGCTCCTGCTGAGTGCACAGGGGCAACCTGCTTCATAGAGGTCAGATGGGCAAAGAAATTCAGTGAGCTATTGGCAGCCCAGCTTAAACTATCCCCTTGCGCTTGCAGCTTGCAGCACAGGGGCATCCAAAGGGCGTGCTAACTACGGCCTGCGGCCTGCACATCGGCAACATCAAAAGGCTTCAGCATGTGCGCAGGCTCGGAGCCTGTGCGGCCTCTTGCCGCCAGCGTACAGCATCTTTAGCTCCAACAAATTGATCATTTGTTTCTCTGGTGGTCAAATCTCAAGGAAAGACAGAAAGGAAGCAGCCAAGCTGATAACTGAATAACTGATATTTGCTCTTGATATTTACTAAATAGTTGTATTTGATTGATAGACCCTTGGATTATCATCAGTGCTCTATTTTCTTATCCATGGTTTGCTACATTCACTGGTAAATATTCAAATCACTTGAGGAAACTCCTGTTCTTAGACAGTTTCAGAACATTAAGACTCGAAAAATGCAGCTGCCTTGCACCCATAAGTTTGCATGCTGACTTTTCTTGGAGATATACTTGGACTGTTGGAGGAAAATAATAGTTTCATTCTTTTAGAAAAAGCGTAAGGTTTCCTATCAACTTCCAGGTGCATTATACTCAATAATGGGCCCATTGTTTGTAGTTTATATGGAACTTTTAATATGGTGATAAGGTATCAGTAGCACCAAAAAAGCAAGTGTCTAGAAGTCATCAAGCATAAAGCATAAACTTGAGAGCTTAATGTGGTGAAATTAGAAATTCCCTGCAATGTTCTGATTCTATATTCGCAATCAGAGATGTTCGCTTGTTGAAAGCCATGCTTTTTGAACTTCCAGTGATGAAGTGTGGTTTGCTACAGTTTTTGTAGTGAAAATAGTCAGCACAAATCAGGCCTATGTTTCTGGTGTAGCATCTAAGCAAATAGAATATGGGATGCCAAAGGTGTGAAGAAAAAGAAATGCCAGCTCAAGTAAGCCAAATGCGTTCAACTGGGTTGTGGCAAAGTGTGGGGGCCAACCAAACAGGCCCTAACTTCAGGAACTTTTTTTGTTACACAAAAAACCAGTAAGTTGCACAGCTACTAGCATTTTAGTTGTAACTTGGCATATGTGTCATCCATCACATGCTAGGATCTAAAAGTACCGCAAACTGAGCCAACAATAACATCGTATAAGTGGACAAGTTGCCAGTCCACCGTCCTTGTTACGATAGATTGAATAAAGGAAAAGAACAACTTCCAAGGTTTCTAGTAATGGCCATACCTAGAACGGAGCAGCATACGTCGAGTTTACTGCAGCCAGCAGTGCCACATGTGTGATCAGTGATGATGTGCTTCGATTCCTTGGGGTATCTCTACACAGTCTCTTTCATCTACATCCTGTAAGGATGCCGTCCATTGTAATGGTAGTTCTTTGTCCAGACCAGTCCTTGGGAATCAACCTCCATCTTCCAAAGAACCGCAATACCAGCCTATGCTGCCCGGATACGCGGATACGGATACCGGTACGCGATACGGGGATACTCCGATACGACATTTTTCCAAAAATAAGGATACGGGGATACGCCAATATATATAAAAAAATAAAAATAAATAAAAGTTTCAGGAACAAGAATGTGAGAAAATAGAAGCTCCAGGGACTATAATGCGTCATAAACTCATATATTCATATGTTCTATAATTATTAGAAAAGGAAAGGGGCAAAGAAAAAAAGAACCAACCTTATCTTAATCTTACCTGTTCGTCTGTTCCACAAATGGATGTCGGTCGTCTTCTTCCCCAACCTTCAGCACTCTCTCTCTCTTTCTCTGTGTAGTGGCCAACTCCGGCTGCTGCGGCTCCTCTCCCTCTCCGGAGGCCGCGGCTCATCCTCTCCCTCTCTAACGGCCGCGCGGGCCATCCAGGGGCACGCTCCGGCGGCCGTGGCGGCCCGCCAGCGGCGAGCTCCAGCAGCGCAGCACCACCATAAATAGTGCTTTAACAGATGTGCGGGCCTCTGTCTGGACAGGCCGCGCAGCCGCTGGAGCAGTAGGAGGCACGGACGGGTGGGCGTGAGGAGGTGACGGCAAGGGAGCGACGAGCGATGGGGAAGGAGCAGGAGGAGGCACGGGCGGGTGGCCGGGCGGCGGTGACGGCAAAGGAGCGATGAGCAGCGAGGAAGGAGCAGGAGGAGGCGTGGGCGGGTGGCCGAGCGGCGGTGACAGCAAGGGAGCCGTGCGAGGCTGCTGCGGGCCTGCGGCTGCGCGGGTGGGGATGAGAGGGTGGCACAGCTGAACGGAGGACCTTTATACAAAGAGATTGAATGGTGTTGTTAGGGTTTGAAGGTATCGGACAGGTATCCACAGGTATCCCACGAGTATCCGATTTATTTTTATTATTTGAAAATACCTAAATAGTCCGATACTTACGGGATACGTATCCGGGAGTATCCGTGGAGTACGGATATCCGATACGGTATCCGATACCGGTACGTGAGTTTTGCGAAGTATCCGCGTATCATAGATACCAGCTCCAGCCAGCCTGCAGTCCATCTTTATGATGCAGTCACAGTCTTCCAAACAAACCTCCTCACCTCACGTACATAGAAGATTTATTAACCTGACTGAGAATCAGGTTTGGTTAGAAGTCTGTTCATTGAGAGCATACTAAGTAGATGTACATCTGACTGAAAGAATAACTTGCTAGCAAAACTGTCCACCTTTGGCAGAAATTTTCAGGTTGTAGTATTGCTGAATATTTGTTCTTGAAAAATGTGTGGTTCCAACAGTAACAGATACAGGAACTGTAGAAAACTTTATCATATTAATTGATACCACCCCGTAACAAACTCAAGCAAATCCAAAGTGGAGAAGAGACCTATTTGGTTCCTTCAGCACAGCAGGAAATTAATCAACAAGAATAAAAGGGGCCGATCGACCAGATAAAGGATAAGTTCTTGGACTGAATAGCTAATTGAAAGAATCAACACAGGAACGACCTTCAGAGCTCAGATTAACTACTCTGTCTCACTACATGGTAACAATTTTGAAAGATTATTACATGAAATTGAAGCATAGATTATTCACAAATCTTCCAGATTTTGCAATTTTCGGAGTCTCAATTCTCAAAGAATACGCTAATAACCCCACAAGGTTCCCTCTAAACGACCACTATTCACAAAATTATGAACTGCTAATCATAAACAATGTCGAGCTAGTTGTTGAGTCAGCTACCCGGCGGGGAGTGGACGTAGCTGGGGATTACCTTGAGCTCTCCGCCGCTGTCTGCGGCGAAGCCCGTACGCATGCTGACGGCCATGGCATCCGCTACCCGGCGCAGAACCGGCAGTCAGGCAGTGGCCCCGCGAACTGCAGCATCAAGCCGTCCAGGACGGCTCCCGCGGCGATGGAGGAGCACCGGACAGTGGGGAAGTACCTCAGCCGGCGCGGACCTGTGCGGCGCCGCGGAGTCGCGAAGAACGGCGAGCCGGCGGCGGCGGATATGTATTGGTGGAAGAACAGCAGCTCGGACCTCGGAGTGATGGTGATGGGGTGGGACCCAGAAAGGTGAAAAGAAATGCGGTGATATCACATCCAATTTGTAACTTTTTATATAAGTTGTAATGTAATTCCTTTATCGGTGATATGATGCAATCCGCAGGTTTGACATAAAGGAAATTTTTGGCATTCTTTATCCAATAGAAATTGAAAGTGGGGTTATAGATAGAGTATAAAATATGAATACTATAGATTAATGATCATTTCTTTCTGACGCGGACATCCAAATACAGTACATCACTAATTCACTACACTTGCCATCATATCTTAAGAGATTTATGAAGTGACTACTCTCATTGTATGTAGATATTGCAGAGTATCATGCAGATTAAATATCTGCCACTTTGGCTAGAGTGCCTGCAGCTCGAATCGCCATCTGAACCTGCCTCACTTTTACACATGCTGCAGAAAATGCAGTTACTACGGTTTGCTTTGCTCGCTGCACAACTTGATTATCTAGTGCATCGACCAACCTACATGATGTTAACAATGCGACACAATTTGCAACAAGACCTTCACATTTGAAGATGGTTTATTCCTAGCAAGTACAGTTTACAACTGCCAAACTGCAGCAAATTGTACAAGGTGGATGCCAGAACATACAATATTGCAACATGAGGGGAACCTGATATGCTACTACATTCTACAGAATCACCATATCAGGTCGTTTTCTACATTTATCACCACTGCCTCCTTGATGCCGCAGAAATAATCCTTGACAGCACTGGATGCATCACATCTGCATGTCCATTGTGAGAGAAGCTGCAGTGGCTACCTTCTCCCGAAGGTTGAACTTCCTTGCTATATAAGGCCGGACATCTTCAACGCCAACCAAACTTTCTAGGAATGGGAGTAATTTCAGCAGTTCTGTATCATTGGGATCATCAAACCAGCTCTCTATAGGTATGCCATTATCTAACTGGAACCCAAAGGCCTGAAAGCAACAAAGCAATTTTGGATTCAGATCCAAATCCTCCCAGGTACCCAAATATGCAACAGTTGCAAGCAAGCTAATTCAACATAAATATATACTGATAATAACTGATGAACAGCCAAAAGAAGGGGGGAAATGGAGAAGTCACAGAACTGCAAAGGTTCCTGCAACTGGCTACTCTAAAGACATACACTATTCAGCATCTCCAGCAAGGCAGCAACCCTTCGGTCCTGATGTCAGCAAGTGCTCCAAGGGACTAGCCTCAATTCAAGTCATCAAAAATAAAAAAGGGACTAGCCTCAATTCCCATACCAGCATGGATCCACTAAACAAATTTTACTTATTTGTTCAACAAAGATTCTACTTAGTAGCTTATATCAGCACTCCACATAACTCTGTGAAACCATGCATTGCACAGGAAACTACATTAAGCCATGACATTTCCTACCAATCCAAACTAAGTTTCAATCAGAATCTTCCAAGTATGATGTGCCAATGAATAAAGATGCTAATGGTAAGGATAAAACATACATGCCAGTGGTGAAATCAAATGGCCATCACTGGGCTAAGATGCTTACAGAAATGAAAATTGAATTGAAAAAACAAAACTCTGCAGAAAGGTAAAGGAGATGATAGTACACACCTGTGGAGAATTATCAACAATCATTACGCGGGTTAAGTCCCGTCCAAGAACTGTCAGATCCTTTAGGTAGTTGCCCTCCACATAGACGCAAGACTCGCGATAAACACGATGACGGAACAACTTTCTTTTGGGATCAAGAACATTGAGGAGTTGCTCAGCATAAATGCTTTGGCTAGCAGTGAAAATAATCGTCTCAAACATGCTGGTAACCCTATCCAAAAATTCTTTGAGATAGGGGCGGCATCGAACATATATTGTGTGCTCTCTAAAGTTAAAATGAACTGGAAATGTGAAATCAGCATCCGCACAGTGTTCGAGAGTTGAATGGACAAGTGTTTCTGCATTGTAGCATGACAAACACAAAATTAACATCAAATTGGCAAGGAATGATGATTCCAAACTTATAATTGGTCATAACATGGCACAGGCAAGCAAAACAAAAGTAAATAAAAGGCTTTGGTCCAAAGTACGGTTTAGGTAAGTTTCAGGCAACAAAGGCAACAAACTACTAAGTGCAGGATTACTAACACATAGCAGGAATTGCCTATTCAAATCTAATAACCAAGATCTTCTATTACTATGTTGAACCTGAATTCCAAATGGCTGTGATCGTGATAACGGTCATGGTACAAATTCATTAGTGTGCTAATGATACTGATATAGTCTACCAGATTCAGGACCCTTTAGACATAATTTAAATTCGACTTGTTATCACACACACCAAACCGTAGCTGCAAGAAAATTGTTCCAAGTTACAATAATACAAGACCAGATCTTGCTGAGCTCAATCTTTAGCTAACTAGTATTCTTAGCAAATGCATTCTCCTTTCAAAATTTTGCATTCTAGAGTCAGCAGAAATTTTGCAGGTCTGAACAACACGTGATACCAAGACCAGCTTTCTTTGCAGTTATTAATACAAATGGCTATAAGAAGCGATAAAACACAGTATTGAAGACTGTTAAGTACTTATATAGCCAGGTCTTACCATCCAGATCAAGTACTAGTGTAGTTGTTGGGCAACTCCGGGTCTGCTTTGGAAGAAGGACAGGGCGAAATTTGGGGACCACCATAGATAAATCAGGTAAACCTTTGATAAAAGAATATGGATCAAACTCATCATACTCCTCAGTCTCCTCAGCATCACCATAACCTTCCGTTGAGGAAGAATCTTGACTCTGTTCATCAATGCACTCCAACTTAGATTGCTGCATAGCAAGATATATTGCTGACACTTCTGAAGAAAGGTTTCCCAATTCACTGTACTCATCCACTTCAAGCAATGTGCTCTGCCCAGAAGATTGCAAATTGAGTGTGCAAGAGTGGTCACTTGCCCCATCACCATCACAAGTGTTGCATGCAAGGTTTGGCCCGGATTTTAGGGTAGCTTCCTTGCTACCATGAACAGGTGCCATCTGTTCTTCTAATGAACCAGCTGAAACAAATGAAGCACATTTAGCATATAAGCCATGCATCAACAATCAATGAAGAAACACGGACTGAAAATGAAAATAAATAGACACGAGTGAAGCATGGATGATGTATAAACTGTCAACACTACCAAAAGATTATTTAGATGTAACCTGGCTTCAGAAACACAGCAACTCAGTCACACAGGAAAAACTAAATATGTGAAAATATGAACAAATCAAATACCAACAGTGAATGCTAAGCATTTAATTATTCAAAATGAAACAGATTGCAACACTTTATAGAACCAACTCAAAAGTTGATATTCTCAACTATTTCAAGGTGATCCTTTATAGACAGAGACTTCCAGGGAGATCGAGGTATTCAATTGCTCAATGAACAAATACGACTGAAATTAAAACTGACCCTATCATGGGCAGCCCATTAGAGAGGGAGCAACAGAACCAGGCTCCGTAGAGTTGGTGCACTATTCACGCGTAATAGTAGACTTAGGATTTGGCTGTTATTTAGAGACAGAATTAGATTGGTTTGTTTCCTTAATTCTAAAGATTAGCTTCTTAGGGGGGCCAGTCTTTCATTTATAAGGATGGGATCAGTGTTGCTTTTAATTAAGCAAGAAATAGATCAAGAATTTATATCTCCCTCTATCCCTGCCCTTGTGGTGTGGCTGCTTTTCATCGACATGGTCACATTGCTTCAGTTCAGGGCCATTTAAAGTAAGTATGCCCATGGCAGACCCCAGTTATAAATTTCCTATATCAAATTATTCCCTTGAAAACAAATCATTCGTAAAATTGGTCCCCAAGTTTGCAAAAAAGATCAGAAACAGGTTGCTAAAGATTTAGTTTAAATATTTAGCTTCAAAATAGAAGTTATTCGGGATAGGGTCGGAGTGGCACCAATTGAGGAGAAACTTACCCAGCATCGGCTGAGATGGTTTGGACATGTCCAACGAAGGCCTCCTAAGGCGCCGGTGCGTAATGGGGTTCTTGAGCGGGTCGATAATGTAAAGAGTGGTAGAGGTAGACCTAAATTGACGTGGGATGAGTCGGTTAAGAGAGACCTTAAGGATTGGAATATCTCTAAAGAGATAGCTTTGGATAGGAGCGCTTGGAGACTAGCTATCAATGTGCCTAAACCTTGAACTTATTTCTTTCGGGTTTCATCTCTAGCCTACCCCAACTTGCTTGGGAAAAAAGGCTATGTTGTTGTTGTTGTATTTAGCTTCAAAATAGAATTAAACAAAACAACTCGACAACTTGAAAATTCTAAAATGCTAATAAGAAACCAGAACAGGAATCATTTTTTGTTTATTTTTTCCTCGAACGCACAGGAGAGCTGCGTATCATTATATTAAGAAGAAAACAGAACAGGATTCGTCTGTTTTGAAGTGGTGTGAGCTGCCATGTAACACAAAATTGCCACAGTATGGAATGCTTATCATTCTAAATTTAATGAACTGAAACTCACAATTTGTGCATAATAGAAAGAACTGTCGATTGATATTAATTTGAAAGCATTTTCAGATGTTGACTGCCTGATGACATATTAAAGTCACTGCCTAAAAGAACCTTTAAGTTAAACAAGGAAAAACTATGTAAATGTTTGCAATGCATTTAAGATGATACTGAGTAAAAACACATATCATATCAACAGAAGAAATGACGAAACATAAAGATGGTCTACCAGAAAAGGATAATGGGCTAAGAATCTGGTCTACTATTTATATACCTTTTGAGAGGTTATTCATACTGCCATCCTTGTGATGATGGTATGTAGGGGAGAATATGGAATTGTTTGGGCGATCATCTGCACCGTCATCAGAGTGCTGGACCAGGAAATAAATACAAAATCATGAGTATGCATACTAATAAAAACATAAGAGAAATGTTTGTCCCCTGATATTTGTTCACCCAAAAATATTACACAAAACAGTTTAGTTATTGCATACTATCCAGGCACTGCTGATATAAAATTGTTACTGGAGCAAGGGAGTACACCTATGCACCACAGCTAAATTAAACAATTTGCCCAAAATGAGCAAGTCATAGTTGGCCAATCCTTATCTAACACTTGACTAACAGAAGTATAAGCAAACATGGTGCATAACAACAATCAGATTATCAGCATTTCACTTCCCTTCAGTTTCGCTTGGCAGAAATTAACAACAGCAATATTAATTGCGAGAGTACAGCTAAAAGGTCAAGTAATTCAGTTTAAACTTAACCAAGAACTCTACCTGCAGATCATGGGGAACACTAGGGGCCACTTGCGGCACCTCATTTTCATTATCAGTTGTATCACATGCAGCTAACAGCTTCCTTCCTCCTTTAGAATGCTTTTTGGAAGTGGCTCCAACTGCATGGTAACAACACAACTATAGAAATCAAATTCAGCCGATGCTCAGATTGTAATAGTTAATCAACATGATGATAGAACATCAGAAGTAACAGTTGAGTGCAAAAGATTTGCAACCAGAGAGGCAGCAGAATCACATATTCACATCCAACAATCTAATGATATGAGTAAAACAAACCTCTTCTCAAAGTAGTGCTAAAATAATTTATTAGGTATAATTCACAAAAAGAAAGGAGAGTTTGCACACAAGATTTTTCTTCTTAATATAATGAAGCATAGTTCTCCTGCGCTTTCGAGAAAAAAAGTTTGCACACAAGATATATAACCAGGCTAACAATATCATACTACAGATCCTAAATGAGAAAAAAAATATAGTAACCAGTCTTTCTACCATCTACATTATACATTAGAAAAATAAGTTTGTTCCTAGCTAATCTGGATAACGCAAATAATTAATATGCTTTCTCTTCTGCCTATTGAACTGTAGGGGGGGAATCAGATCACAACATTTACATAGAAACAATTCCAAATTAAATATGGAACATTACCAGGTTTCTTCTTCTTGGAAGACGACGTAATGAGATCAGTTACTTTCTTTTGAGCAACTGGAGGCTGAGCTGTTCTTCTGGATGGTCTGCTTGTTTTAGGACTGGCATGATCCCCAGCTGAAGATCTTGCAGCACCCTTTTTCCTGGTATGCATTGTTAACTACGAGCACTATAACTGACTCATTCAACAGAAAAGACACTGTAGAAAAGCTTCGTTGACAACTTCCAACTGAAATCAATAAGAACAAGTTAACCATGGAAATTCCTTAGACCACTAATGCAAAAAATAACGAATTTCATATTTAGTAACGTCCTTACATCAGACGCTACAAAAAGGACTTGAAGTAATGATCAACAAGCATAAAGGAACAACAAAATGAGACAAAAAAATATTAATTGATGGCCAAAATTTTCAAATGCAGGTGACATGCCCAACAGTCATAGCAGTCTGTGTTTGGAACAGACATATTCAACTGACATCAGGAAAACCATGGGCTAAATTTTGAACTGATAGTACATCTTTCAGGACAGAGTATCCCCAAATAACTTGGAATGCTCGTGGAGCTAAGGAAAGTGAACAAGCATGGACTAGAGATTTAGCATTTTGCCTACAAGTACACCTAAACAAGACCCCTCAACAAACTGGAAGCACCCTGCGCAGCAAACGGAAATTCATGGAGGACTGAACAAACCGAAGAAACCCTCGCTAGATGAAGCCAATGGCGCAGGATTTGCATGCCCTGAATAAACACTAGCATCGTTTTCTCTTAGGCTGTACACCATCCAGGCATCCACTAAGAGCCCAAAAAAAAGAGCCTAAAATTCAGCCAGTTTCTAGCTAGTTCACGCAACCGCGGCATTTGTGCAAGACGGGCCATACTGTACTGGTGGGAAACCCCCATAAATCTCTACCTCGAAACACTCGATTCCTCAAAATCCGCCGCACAGATGCGCACGCCCCCAATGCAGCTCACCATTTCGAACGCACCCCAACACAGCTGAAACCGCGCATGGGGGCAAGCGAAAATAACGGGAGGAAGAACCCCCAAACCACCAGCATTGCTCGAGGCCACCCGGCGAATCGGGGGAAATGGACCGAATCGAGGAGGCGTGGTCTCCGGGAGCAGGGAGGGCCTCTTACCAGGAGCGGAGGAAGATGAGGAGAGCTCCGCGAGCTCGGGCCCTCCGGCGCGAGCCCCTGCGTGGGGGAGGGGGGGTTCAGCTTCGGCCGCTGGAAACCCAAACCCTAACCAACCGGCGCCGACGCGGAGCTGCAGGAGACGTGGAGGAGCAGCCGGGTCGGGCGGCGGCGACCGGAGCGGGACGGCGGGAGGCTGAGGGCGGAGCGCGGTCGCCGGGATCCGGTGGCGCGGGGGCTCGAGGGGGCGGCGCGTCCCCGGGGAACGAAACCCTAGCCGTCGCCTATTCGCCTCCGGAGAGAGACATGGCCGACGCGGGGGTTTTGCGGCGGAGGGGGAGGAACGAGAGGACGAATGCTCTGCTCTCTCGCTGGAGTCCCCCCAGGTCATTTGCCTTGCCAACCAGTTCACCTGTACCAGTCGTCGGTTCTGACCGGTGGGACCCACATGGAGGTGACAGGGACGGGGGGACGCGCTCTGCTGTGTCGGTCACCAGCTGACGTGCGCGGGTCATGCCTACAATTTTGAAGAGAGAATTATTTTCTTGACCCTAAAAGAAGTTGTGCTTAATTTCTTAATTTTTTCTCATAAAAATAGCTATTTAGCCTTCAAAATAAATTTCATTTAGTCTTTTGGCCCTTCCATCACCTTCAATTAAGTCTACAGTCTTATTACATTCAAAAGCATTAATTTAGATTTTTAACCAAAAAACAATAACATAAAGATTTTTTTTAGAACTTTTAGTATTGTTTTCCACTAGTAAAATAATTTATAGGCACTTATAAATCTATTTTTAGTTTTAAATTACAAAAAATCACAGGAACATAGTAAAACAGTGAAAATTTCACTGTAGTCGTATCTAAGCACATTGGATCTAGTAGAAATCACTAACATGTCATTTGATCTACTAAAAACTAGATATTATTATTAATAAATTAATAACTTATTTTGGGTCAAATAACCAAGTTCAAGAGAAAAAGGGCCAAAAAACTAAGTACAATTTTTTAGGCCGAGAAAACAATTCTCTCAATTTTGGTTGTCTGCATGGAAGATCACTTTTTATGGCGGGCATCTATTCCTAGTGCGCACCACTAGTCAGCTGCCATCGTAGGCTGCTGCTCCCCACCCACCCCTGCCACCCGCGGCTCCTGTGTCACCGGCGCCGCCCTCCACCACCGCCATCACTAATCGATCGTGTTTTCACCTCTCCCCCCACCATCCTTGACCGATCGCCATCCCCCGCCGCCCGCCGCGGCGACACCCCTGCCGTCCCGCCACACCGTCGTCTTGACCAGCCCCGATGCCAGGCCGGCGACCCCCTGGTGACCCTCTATCCCTCAGACCCGGCAACTCGAACCCTAACCTGGTGGCTGGACAATCGATGGCGGTGGTGGAGCTCCGGCAGTGCCGCAGCTGGACCTTCTGTGACACGGCGCATCACACCCACCCACGCGATGAATAGACGTTGCGCTTTTTATGGCGAACGTCTATTCATTAGGCCAGCGACTGCGAGTTGAGATGTCACTGTTCCCTACCTCCTCTGTTGGATCCACTGCCCTATGTTTGAGTAAACGCCATGACCCGTCCCATTCTTGAATCATCGGGTGTCAAACCTCTGCCACCATCGTCGTCCCCGCAACCCACCGTCGTCGATCTTTCCTGCCAATCCCACCCCAATCTTTCTATGGCCACCAGTGACGGCCGGCGCATCGGCAACCCCCCTTTTGAAGTCTGGCCGTCACGACTCCGTGAGAAAGATGAACAGGGCATCTATGACACCGTGGGTGCCACTTGTGTGCATGATGAATAGACGTAGCGTTTTTTATCTACGTGCATGTAAATTTGTTGTGCTTTTGCAACATATGTGAAAGGACAAACATGGAGCACAAAAGGATTTCAAACTTAATCAGATGTGATTCATCTTCAACTTTTCTGACCAGATCATGCAAGCAACCACGCAATTCATCTTCAACTTGCAAGCCAAACATGAATTCAAACGTAGGGACTGTACTCTGTTTTCCGTTAGTGTGTTTTATCCACTATTCTTGGGTAATAAGGCAATAGTTGTTTCTCTTCAAACTTCTGATCATATCATACAACACGAGAAAGAGCCAACATTAAAATAATGACGCTATTTTTAATAATATGGAAATGCAGGAGAAAATGTGATTTTTAAAGTTTTTTCATATAAATATTGAATTTCACAATGAATTTTTATTTAAACATTTCTCTTTCTAGAAAAAAAGTTCGAAAATTTGATGATTAATAGAGTGGTTAACATCAAGGGTGTAAAAAAAGAATTGCATAGCATAGCAACATTATACTGACATGCGTCATTAACCACTAAGATTGTAGAGTATACGTACTAGTATTTGTGTTGATGCATTTCAGGTGAAAGACCCGACGTGGCATCACTTATGCATCCATACCCACTGCCCCAGCTCATATGTCACCTTGCAGGAAGTGTGGGAAGGATTAAAGGAACGAGAACACCTATGCATTGGTGCGTGGTGTGTTATTTGTACCACAAAAATATATGGTTATCACATATCCAGAAGTCGTACCACATTATACTTACCAACGGAGTTCATTTATGTACACAAAGTAACTTGAAGCCAAAACAAATGTACGCCTGGCTATACATTATACATACACAGAGGGCGCTGATATTGTGGCTCACAGAGTTGATCGTCCAAGGAGGACAGACTGGATTAGAGCTAGTTTCAAGCAGTGGTCGGTTTTGCTACAGTATGCTGGTAGTGTGTGCTTACATCTTTCGTCGAGTAATCATGTTTAGTTTTTTTTTTGCCATTCCATCCTTGTATGATGTAGTATGTAGATTGTTCCTCTAACGAATGAATAATGCCAAAGCACGGTGGTCAAAGTTGACCTGCACATTGCACTAGTAAAGTAGATGGGCCGACCAGATTACAATTTGGCCCGGACAGGAGGGGGTGTGTCCGGCCCAATTAATTTAATAGTGATGGCCCAGAAAGCTTTCTACTGGCTGGGCTCTATTTGTTGGAGTATTCCCTCCGTAGGAAATATATGACGTTTAGGACAGCGACACGGTCTTCAAAACATAACTTTGATCGCTTATTTTTATAAAAATATTAGTTGAAAAGTGATATATGTATATTTTTATGAAAGTGTTTCTTAAGACAAATCTATTCATAAATTTTTCACTTTTTCAAACTCAATAACTTAAAAGTTATTCATGATTTATATTCCCAATGTTTGACTCAAATCTTGTCCAAAACATCATCTAAATCCTATATGGAGGGAGTATGTGTCTTTTTTTGGTGGATGTTGGAGTATGTGTCTTGTGACAAAGAGAAAAATGCATGCAAATGTTAGGAGTCGAACGCGTCACTTACGGTCAAATCATTATACAAGGCGAAACAATTTTTTGTTGCTTAATATTTTTTATTGCTGGAATAATTGAAATATTGTTCCACAACAAAAAGAAATTGTGCCAATAAAAAATTATTCTAGCAACAAAACACGAGTGAACCTATTTGTTGGACCGATTTTAAGCCCAAAACAAGGAATTATGGAGGGGGTGGGCTGCTGTGACAGGTCCACTCGGGTCAGCGCGTGACCCCGAGCAGCACCCGAAAATGTATAGCATGGGTCAAGTTGCAGAATCAGTATTGTTAGGACAGCTGCAGTGTTGTGTCTAAGGGGTGCAGGGAAGAGAGAGAAAGAAGTAGAGATGGTGCAATATATTGGACCGAAGATGCTAGCTTAGCAGTTGCTAGCACCGTTTTTCTATGCTAGCACCCGACAAAATTAAAGAGGAGAGAGAAAGCCGCACTGATTGCTCCTCGCCGGCCCCGAGCGCCTCCGCCTTCCCACCGGCCCCGAGCTCCGCCGCCTCCCCCCAGCTCCAGGCGCCTCTACCTCTTCGCTGGCCCTGAGCACAACCGCCCGCCCACCGGCACTTAGCGGCGGGAGCGAGTGGGGGTCGGGTGCGCCTAGGCCTTCGGCTAGCCTCGAGCGCCTACGCCTTCCCGCTAGCCCCGAGCACCGATGCCTCCCTACCGGCCCTGGGCGCCTCCGCCTCCTCGTTGGACTTGAGCACTGTTGCTCACGCACCGATCCTCAGCGGTGGGAGTGAGTGGAGGCTTGGGGCTCCGATGCCCGCCTCCGAGCTCGAGTGGTGGTAGCGACCCGCAGCGCTGCCTGTGCAGCAGAAGCAGGTAAGGGGAAGATGTGGGATGCGGAGAAACCGGGGTGGGGGAGAGGAGGGAGAGGGTCGGAAAGCTGCAGCTCTTGGGCTCCAACTTAATCCATGGGTGGGGTGCAACGCGGTGCAATATACTACACCGAATTTTGCTAAGCTAGCACTATCTCATGTTCCAAACATTAAAGTTGCCCTTAACTCAAATTTGAGCCATCGACTCATCATGAATACTCTTATTCAGCTAAATATTCGTTATCACATAGGGATTGATCTTAATATCTATCGATTGGTTCGGCCTTGTCTGTCAAAGTCCTCATAAGGGTATATGTAGTATGTATATTTACGTAGGGTAAAATCTAAATGGAGAGGCCTCTCCATTTAGTCTTAAAAGGGGAGCCCTCCAACTTTCTAAAAATTGAATATCTAATTCCATCAGATTTTCAGAAAAGGATATTTTTCATATTTATTTTAAAATAATTTGAGGGCTCAGTGCTAAGGAGCACTACTACAAAAACGTTGATTTGTTCCGGTTAGGAAACCCCTGTTGTCCCGGTTTCCCAACCGGGAACGCCAGTCCGGGACAAAAGGGGGTGCCCTTTTGTTCCGGGTCTGGCAACCGGGACAAAAGAGGACCTTTTGTCCCGGTTGGTAACACCAACCGGGACAAAAGGTGCTGCCAGCGCCCACGTGGCTGGCGCACCCTTTTGTCCCGGTTGGTGTTACCAACCGGGACAAAAGGTCCTTTTTTTTTCATGTTTTCCTTTTCTCAATTTTTTTTCTATTTCAATTATACTTTTGCATTTCAATTAAACTTATGTATTGGAATTCAGTGCGTATGATCTCCACTAATATATACATATATATATAGTTACTTATATAATATAAATCCTAGATAGTTTTCATATATAAATTAATTTACTTATATATATATATGTATACACATATCTATACATGTGAATTCCTTTACATATGAAAATGTCTAGGACCAATATTATATAAATATATATATATACACACATATATATTATTGGAGTGCTTATATATATAATACATACATACTCCATCATATTTGCATATGTATATTCGTTCTTAATTACATAGTAGAATTCGCCTTTTGGAAATTTAATACATACGTACTCATAAATAGAAATTTAATACATACACACACATATATATTTACATAGGTGTATTCGTTCTTAATTACATATATACACGTATATTGTCATATTTGCTGTGATTGTCAATATTAGATATTCCATCATAGTAGAATTCGCCTTTTGGATCGAGGATTTGCTCAACAATAAATCCGGAGAATTGTTCTTGAATCGCCATAATCTTTTCCTCCGGTATGAGTTTATCGCGCATCTCCTCGACCTATGGAAAAAGGGGATAATTAATTTCGACTAATTAAAATACGAGTTCAAATATTAACAAGTTTTTTACTTACTTCCTCCTCCTAATCTGTCCAGCCCTTTGGAGGACCTACCAGACCATGGATGTTCTCGCATACATAGTATGCGCACAATATAGTGCCTTGTTTCTGCCTCATACACTTTAAGAGAGAAGAAATTATCAGGTATTTACATGAATATATAATAAAACTAATGAATCGTGCAACGAATAATCCAAGTGCGTACCGCAAAATCTGTCTTGATCTTCAATTCCTTGTCAAATTTGCATGGATGATTTTTAGCGAATTCTTTCCAAATCATGTGCATGATTAGAACAATTATAGTCAAGTAACAAAGTGATTCAAATTATCGGTCATCGACGAAGTAGTGGTAGAATTATTTTTTCATCATGTTAAGAAGATTTTCGTATTGTTCTGGAGGTCTCCTCAATGAGTCCATAACTACGAGTAGGCTCTTCTCGGGAATTATGACAATTAGGACCCAGTGTTCACTGCAAGATTATACGGAGGCAGTTCTTGGTAGTTAAGGTTTAAACAATTCGATTACATAATAGAAAGAGTTAGACGGAAGGAATCACTCACGCAAAGTTGTAAGGAAACAATATCATTTGCTTGTTGTGATGAACGCTTATGTACTTGAACAAGTTTTGAAATAGCTCATCGGCATTGTCGCATAGAATCCTCCAATTACAAGTAATTGGGTCGATGAAGCCGAGGTGAGAGTATCCCTTTCTCCTGCAAGTTTGTATCTCCATTCTACATGATACCGAATAAATCAAGAGATCAGTATGTTGAGATCATGCAAAACAATATGTAAGGAGAGTAAAATACTTACAGAACCCACAAGCCGACCATAGAGATGTCGAGGGCCTCCTGATGGAATAGTTGGTAAATTTCTTCCCAGTTTATCCATATGATGGCCTCCCCGCATAAGAAATCGTCATCTTTAAACTTTGCACCCTGCATGAAGATGCAATCGGCCATTGCACGCATGTAGTGCTGGTGCAGCTTATACATTTGCGTTGGAAGCACAGACACTACTTCGGGGGTACAAGAGTTTTGCCGATCTCAAACGTCCATTTGACGACCACATCGGCCTTTGGAATATCTTCTCCCCCTGCAATCTGAGCCGCCGTCAGGTTTGATTCTTTCAAAAATGTAACAAAGTCTTGTTCTTGCGTCGTCTGTCCCACTACGAGAGGCTCTATTGATTGTTTCTTTTGGGCTCCGAGCTGTGGAACGTCGGACGACGACGACTTTGATTGTCTCTTCTTTTTCTCAGTAGTTTTGATAATTGTGCGTTCGTAGTCTGAAGGGGGGGTCTCTCGGAATGAATTTTCTCTTATTTGCTTCACACATTCCCTTAAAAAATTTCAAATCTATCGGATTTATCACTTTCTCGGGCTCCGGCTTCGGCTTCGGCTTGAAGTGCTCTTTAACTCTTTCTTGAGTTATCCGATCGCATTCTTCAAGGCTCATGTCCCAGGGTTTAATAGGAGCCTCCTTGGTTTTCTTCTCCTTTCCCTTCTTCTTTGGAGGCTCCTTAGCCGGTGCAGCTACCTTCTTTGCCGGCGGCGGAGGGGGTGACCATGGAGGCGACGGTGACGCTTGAGTGTTCATCGGCGCATGAGATGATGGTGATGCAGAATGTGCCGGTGATCCTTGCCGAGACAGTGCTGCCCTTGGGGAGTTTTGTGGAGATGCCAGCCTTGGTGAGGCATGCTGAGATGCCGGTCTTGGTGTGTGATCATCCGACTTTAGGACAATGTAGCGCTTATCCCATAAGATGTAGCCATGAATGGCTTCTGCTAGTGTCCTCTCCCCATCGCCTCCAGGAATATCAAGCTCGAGCGTCTCCCAACCCTAGCACACCTGCTCCACGCTAACTCGTGTGTATCCAGGCGGAATTTGCTGCCCGTGGTACACGTCGCCTGGTTGGGTTGGCATGGCGGTACCGTACGCAACAGTGAACATTAAGTTCTTAACGGCAGTCTGCAGGTCACAAGGTGTCCGCTGGGTGATCTCATCCACTGGAAATCGCTGCGGGGCCGACGCTTCAACTGCGGTCTGGATCCCCGTTGGTTCGGCGACGACGACGTCCGTGGAAGCGCAGCTGCTTTTCCGCTGAGACAGGTGATCGGCTGCGACATTAGGCTCTAGAGGCACCGTTTGCGCTTGCTGTTGCTGGCTCATTGCTATGGCCACTTGGCGTTGAACCTCTTCCTCCAGTCTTTGATCGTGTGACATGAGCCGTTCCTCTAGCCTTCGCAAGTGATCCCGCTCATCATTCTTTCTTCTTTGCCGGCTTCTATATGATTCAATGTAATCCCTGAACCCATACTTCCACGGAACCACGCCTTTGCCTCTTGTGCGGCCCGGATGCTCTGGATTCCCAAGGGCGTAAGTCAGCTCGTCCCTCTCTCTATCCGGCTGGAATGTTCCCTCGGCCGCTGCTTGTATGGCCTCCTGTAGTCTCTGGGCTGCTCGCTGGATGTTTGGCCCATAGATGCAGTCACCAGTCAATGGGTCCAAGCTTCCCCTGTGACCATAAAACCAGGTCCTTGACCTTTCAGGCCAGTTCATGGTCGCAGGTTGGATCCCTCTGTCAAGCAGATCCTGCTCCATCTTCTCCCATTTGGGTATTGCAAGCTTGTAGCCTCCTTGGCCTAGAGTGTGATGGTACACTTTCTTCGAGGCGTTGTCTTTGGCCTTCTGCACCTTCTGAAGTCCAAGCTCTGAAGACTTGTATTCCACAAATGCATCCCAGTGACCCCTGAGCTTTTCGAGCTCGCCGGTAAATACGGGTGTGGTCCCGGTCTTGATATATTTCTTCGTCAAAATTTTCTTGAATGATTGCAGCTGTTCGGCCATCTTACTCAGGGTCCAGTGCTTGCATATCTCTTCAGATTCAGCTGGAACCGTGAAGTTTTTCTTAAGCTCCCGCCAGCACCATTCTTTTTCTCTTTCGGGTACCGCATCCCGTTCCTCGCTTGGATTGGTTGCTTTCCAGAGCTTGAAACTGATCGGGATGTGGTCCCTGACAATACATCCGGATTGTCTTATGAATTTTTTGGCGGCAGCTTCTGGAGCGATCGGTTCGCCATCTGGACCAACTTCCGTTATAATGAACCGCCCTTCCAGTTTTTTTGTTGGGCCTCGCTTCGTCTTTTTCTGCTGCGACGATGATGCAGACGGCTATAAAAAAACATTCATAGTATTCAAATATATTCAGATAAAAATATGATTGTCACTACAAATAAGTATAGTTGTGATATGTACATTAGCACTTTGTTCAGCAGCAGCGTCATCCTGAATAGATGGTGGCTCAATTCCATCACCGGACATATTCAAATATATGTCGGTATTGCTGCCATCATCAGCTTGTTCAGGGACATCTCCTTGACCTTCGCCAATCATATTCAACAGGAACTGTTCGTCTTCCGCGTCTGTGTGTCGCGGGTCCATCGTAACTAAAATATGAATACAAATAAAACCCTTAAAAAAATTCTCTAAATAATCCACATATTTGCAAACATTTGACTAAGTACCGATCGATGGACAAGGTCGAGTAATATTCTCTAAGTAATTCAAGAAATAAACTTGAAATATTCTATATATGAAATATTCTAGACGGTTTTTTCACTAAGTACCGATCGATGGATGAGGTCGAGAAATATTCTCTAAGTAATTCAAGAAATATAAAAAAAATATTCTATCGATAATTTCACTATGTACCTATCGATGGATGAGGTCGAGAAATATTCTCTAAGTAATTCAAAAAATATACACGAAATATTCTATCTATAATTTCACTAAGTATCGACTGTGAAATATTCTAGATGTTTTTTTCACTAAGTACCGATCGATGGACGAGGTCGAGTAATATTCTCTAAGTAATTCAAGAAATAAACTTGAAATCATCTATATATGAAATATTCTAGACGGTTTTTTCACTAACGATCGATGGATGAAGTCAAGAAATATTCTCTAAGTAATTCAAGAAATATACATGAAATATTTAAAAGAAATTTAAACTCACTTTACACATACATACACATTCATACATTTAAAAATTTGTAAATATACCTTTATTTACACAACAAATTATGATTTCACTCTAAACAACAAATTATGATTTCACTCTAAATAACATGAACTCTAAATAATATAATTTCAAAAGTAATTAACACCCTATTTGTCATCAAAATTAAACAAATTAACAAATAATCTATATTTTACAATATAATTTCTAAACAAATAATCCATATTTTCAAATTTAAACAAATAATCCATATTTAAACTAATTTCTAAACACATAAGGGTTAGGGCGGCGCCGGCCGGCGGCGCCGGCTGGGCGCTCCAGTGGCAGGGCCAGGGTGGCGCGTGGCGGACATACGGCGAGGGCGCGCACAGGCGACGGCGGGGCGAGCCGGAGGACGCGGCGGGGCTCTGGGCGGCGGCGTGAGGTCGGCGGCGCTCGGGGATGTTGGGCTCGCGCGGCGGGGTCCGGGCCGGGATGGCGGACATCGACGGCGGCGGCGCTCGCAGGGACAACGGCACTCGGGGACGTTGGGCTCGCGCGGCGTGGCTCTGGGCGGCGACGTCGACGGCGGCGGTGCTCGGGGACGTTGGACTCGCGCGGTGGGGGGAGCAGGGGACGGCGGCGGCACCAGGCGCAGATAGAAACCAAGTGTTTGGGAAGAGCGAAGGAGGAAGGAAATATATGGGGGGGCTTTTGTCCCGGGTGAAGCCACCACCCGGGACAAAAGGCCCTTTTGTCCCGGGTGGTGGCTTCACCCGGGACAAAAAGGTGTTTTTGGGCGGGCCGGGAAAATTCCCAGCCCACGGCCCACCTTTAGTCCCGGGTGGATCTACCACCCGGGACAAAAGGGGCCCGTTTTCCCTCGTTTCCGCCTAATATTATGTTTGTTTTTGTTTCTTTATATTTCTCTTTTGAAATTGGCTTTCATTTGTTAATTCAGTTAAAAAAATTATGATTCCAAAAAATATGGAACAAAATTTCTTATCTCTATATAAACTTGATACACGCAACAAAAATAATTAATTTTCATTTAAGTGATTGGGTCAATGAAATATCTAACTTTTTTGAAATCATATTTGTTATTTTGACCATGCAAAAATATATTAGGTGAACAAATTATTTCAAACTGTTGCTTTTCGACAGAAAGTGGATTTTATCACGATATTAACGTTTAAAAAGTGAATTTTAGATAAAATTATGCAATTTCATGATATTAATGAGTAGTGTGTGAGTTTGAGAGATAGTTTGTGTTAGTGAGATTGTGTGTGTTAGTGAGAGAGTATAGTGTGTTAATATGAATGTAATTTCATGAAATAAATAAAATTAGTTGAGTAATCCATTATTGAATGAAAATTATAATTGAGTCTGGTAATTAAGTGAAAAATATATAAAATAATATATATAACACATAAAGTATAATTGTACAATACATATATAATAAAAGTATTCGAATTGCGATTATGTTTTTATACAATAATATAAAATGATTCAAGTACATGAAGGATTAGCGGTAACAGACTTTCTCTTCACAAATGTCCCTTGATTATGATCACGGCGCAAGTATGGAGCATCATCATTGGCTAGCAGGATGCATGGATCAGCATTTACTTCGAAAGGTGGAATGACAACAAAATTATTATATTCTTCTGACAAGTCTGTCTTGTCCTCCACTCCAACGATGTTTCTCTTTCCTTATAGAACTATGTGTCGCTTAGTGTAACACCTCTAGTGTTTAGTACTGTATAAAACAAGCAATTAACATGTAATGACACGTTAAACCCCCCCAAATTCTGAATTACTTATAAGCCCGAAATTCCGTTTAAACACGCCAAAAAGTCAACTCTCACACTTTTGCTCAAATGAAATTTTGCCCAAAATGAAAGTTGTAGAGTTTGACAAAATAAACAACTTTCGTGTTCAAAGTTTTTCAAGTTCTAACATACAAATTTGAGTTAACCCCGAAAAACAAGCGGAATCATTAAACTCGAATTCAAATTTTAAACTTTCAAACCATCGCTCAAATGAATTTTTGACTGAAAGGAAAGTTGTAGGAAATTTAATTTTGAACAACTTTCGTGTTCAAAATTTTTCGAGTTTCTATTGAAAATCGTGAGTTTGGGCTAAGTCAAACAGTTGACCTTGGTTTTTCTCTCTCCACTCTCTTTCTCTCTCTCCTCTCTCTCTTCCTCGCTGACTCTCCCCTCCCTGCGCGCGCGCGGCAGAGCACGCGCCGCTGCCACCCGCTGCCGCGCTCGCTGCCCTGCTGCCGCTCCGCACTGCCTCGCCGCGCCGCTGACTGCCACCGCGCTCGAGTGCGCACGCGCCTGGGCGCCGCTCGCTGCCGCCCGCCCGCACGGCAGCCTCGCCGCCAGAGCCGCCGCGCCATTACTGCCCGTCGCCCGGCCACACCACCCCGCTCCCGTCCCCCGTCATTGACCCCGCGCCGCGCTTGAGTGCTCGCCTGCACGCTCGCCCGCTGACCCTCCCTCCCATTCCATCACCGCTGCAGCACGCCCCCCCTCGCTGCGCCCCTGCTTGCCACCAATGGCGCTCCGCGACGCCGCCGTTGCGACAAGCAAGCCCGGCCGCGCACCTGCCCGCGCCGCTGCCCACGGCCGGCCTTCAATGCTGCGCGCCACCGACACCCCGCACTCCCTTCCCTCTCCCTGGCCGCCTTAAAGGCCAAGCTGAGCCTCGCACACGCGCGCCCAAAGCCACATACGCCCGCCATGGCCGCCGCCTAAGCTCCACCGCCGAACTCCCCTCTGCAGCCCCTCTTCTCCCCATTCTGCCTCGCCACCTCGCGTTCCCGCTCCTCCCCTCTCCGCTCCACCCCAAGCCGAGCTCGCCCTCCGCTCCCCGCGCCCTGGAACGCCGCCGCCCACGCCATTGCCGCCGGCGAGCACCCCCCTCACCGCGGAGCCCCCTTCCCCGCCCTTCCTCGCCTCCAATGGACCTCCTAGCTAGCTTCTACTCACCTCCATGAAGCTCCCAGACCACTCACCTCCGCCCCGGACCGCCGGAGCGGCGCCACCGCCGTCCGCCGCCGGCCACCGCCGCCACTGCTCCGTGGCCGGCCCTCCACAAGCCACCCCGAGCTCAACCAAGGGCGTCCCAAGGTTGCTCTCGCTCTCCGCATGCTGTTCCCCCACTTCCCCTCGCCGCCGGCGAGCTCCCTCGCCGGGAACCGGACCGCCCGCCGCCTCCCCTGCTCCAAGTCCGGCCAAGGGCATGTCCGCTTGGAAAACACTTCTTCCAGGGGCCTAGATGCTAGTTTACATTTCCTTTTTCTTTTTGTTTTGAAAAACAGCAAACTAGTAAATTCGTTTAAAAATCGTAGAAAAATCAGAAAAATGCAAACTCAATTGTTCTGGAATCTTTGCAAAGAGATCTACAACTTTTTCTACATGCACTTTTTCATTTGCTCAATAGTTTTTACTTCATTTAAAATGCAAAGGAAATGTGCTTTATATTAGATCTCAAGTTACAAGCATGAGTTGTTAGCCATATTTGGTCGGTAGGTTACATGTTAGATGTATAAGCTTGTGTAAAAATTTCGTGGACAGTTTACATGCCTAGCTATCATTTTATTTAACTCTTGTTGTATGCCTAGGAGGGATAGTTTTATTTACCCAGGGTGTTATGATATGTTTCATGGGTTCAAACTTTTACAATACTTGTATTTTAGTTCCAAGAGCCTACAGAAAAAGTTTGAGAATTTTTAGTTAAGTCAATCTGGACCAAATGATTTTTGGTGAGGATAGCTACACTAAATCATTAAAAATAGTTTCTGTGCATGAAAAATTCTAATAATTTTTCTAGGGGTTAACCTTGAGTAAGTAACCGTTCTAGTAAAATATGAGGCTCTGTAACTTGCTAGAACAGTCTGTAGAAATTAGTTTTGATCCATGCAGCAATACATTGTACTATTTTTCATACCCTGCACAATGCTTGTTTAATTGTGAAAAATTTATGGCAGCCTCATCTTTTGGTAGACAACCCTCAGTTCAAATTTCAGTACCAGTACTTGCATAGTTTGACCTGTAAAATTCATTTTTGTTTCTAGCAGTAGCTGTTTGATTTATTTTTCATGGTTAATAGGCTGCATGAAGTGGGCTGAAAATTTCACAGTAGGCCAGTTATTTAGATATGTATCATACATAAAAATTTCAAACCCAGAATCTCTGTGTAACTTTATTTATGATAAGGACATGCTTGACCTAGCAATAAATAAGAAAAATCTTTCTTTTGCTGCATAGGGATAAAAGAGAAAACCCATCCTAGTTACTTTGTGAAGTCAGTATAATGAGTATTACTCTATAAATGATTGTCCAAAATGATGTAACATAATCTTTTGCAAACCATCTTAAGTTGGTGTTGAGTTACAACTCTTTAATGAAGGTTTGATTAAATCGTATCACTAAAATAACTCACGCTTATGCATTTCATATAGATTCGACTACTCTCCCTGACGGTACGTACGAGTTGGTGCCGGAGTCCGAGAGTGAGCCACATGAAGCTCAAGTGAACCTAACTGAAGTCACTGAAGACCCGAACCGAGTTTCGGAAGAGCCCACAGCTAGTTACGCTCAGGAAGGCAAGCCCCGGAGCATGACCTACCTATTTTAAATTATGCAACTATTTGTATTCCTATTTATTGTGCATTTAAGTTGCAGGAATTGTTTGGAACCTTAGTTGCATGATCCTAGGTACCTATGCTTGAACACTAGTATGTGTAGGTCGCTAGTTGGCTATGCTAATGGTTCGGTAGAAGTCGAGTGATTTCCTGTCACTCGCGAGCTTATAGGAGTTGAATGATTACTACACACTGCAATATAAGGTTTACGGGCGGGGTTGTGTACTTGTGATACCCCGTCTGTTTAGTAAAAATGGATAAGGCCGCGGTGTGTGGTAGTGGTGGTTAAGCGTTTGAACGTACTAACCACATGCCGAGAATATGGTAATCGGTAAGCTTAAGTACCTGATGGAACCGGCCGTGGAACATACTCCCCACTGTCTGGTCTATGGTCACGCACGGGTGCAGGGCACCCTAGGACGGTGGGCCTGTTTCATGCCCGGGGAAAAAGGGGAAAAGTCGCGTGGGTGACTGCATTCCCCATGCGTGTGTTTAGGTCTGCCTGGCCAGGTTAATAAATTCGATTCGAATCGTCCGTCTCTCACGGATATTGAGACTGCTTAACCCTTTTGCCACATAGAGTAAGAAGTGGAACAATGATGATGAGAAATTTGGTTGATTGATGAAAAATAATTGCTTTCCACCATGTATGCTTTAGGATAGATGCTAATGTAGAATGATTAATCATAATAGAACTTGAAAGCTAAAATCGGAAAATAAGGACTCACTGCTTTTCGGCAAAGACAAACCCCTCAAGCCAAAAGCCTTGCATGTCTAGTTAGAGGGTTAGTTATATCCTAGTTGGGTAAGCCTTGCGGAGTATTAGTATACTCAGCCTTGCTTGTGGCTAAATTTTGTTTCAGGTAATACTTTTGAGGACATGATTGCTAGTTTGACTTGGCCGTGTACTCTGCCTCCTGGTTGGTCGGTGGAGTGGGATACGACGCCGGCCAGCGATGGCAATGCCGAGTGATGTCATGTACGGGCTTCATCATGACATCATGTATCGTCGTTTAGAACTTGTTTTATTTCCGCTGCAATGAACTCTGAACTACTTGCAATTTGAACTTCAAGTACCTTTCGGAGCTTTCGAACTTGGTTTGTAATAATTAAGTTAAGACTCTGTAATGTAATATAACTGTGAAATATTGTATTCTCTGGGCTCACCTTCGTGTGGGTTTCATGTAAGCTTTGGGTTCGATCGATGCTAAGGTGGATTCTTCGGGACTTTACCCGACAGCGCTGCCGAATTACTCCGGTTGAAGTGCGTGTTAGCCGGGATTATCCTTAAGATGATGGTTAGCGCACTTGAGCCGGGTTAATTAGGGTGGTACTGCCACACTTAGCCTCATCCTTTTGCTTGTTTATCCCCTTCTTTGGCTTGCTGGACATGTCCTTAATGTAGAAAACCTGAGCGACATCCTGGGCTAGGATAAATGGCTCGTCTCTATACCCAAGATTGTTGAGATCAACTATTGTCATCCCATACTCATCTTTTGTTATCCCTCCTCCAGATAGCTTAACCCATTGGCAACGAAATAGAGGCACCTTGAAATTGGGACCGTAATCCAGCTCTCATATCTCTTCAATGTAGCCGTAATATGTGTCTTTTTTTCCATTATTGTCCGTGGCATCCATACGAAGACCGCTGTTTTGGTTGGTACTCTTTTTATCTTGGGTTATCGTATAAAATGTGTTTCCATTTATCTCGTACCCTTGGTATGTTAAGATATTCCAAGATGGTCCCCTAGCCAATAAGAACAGTTGTTCACTTATATCCATATTATGCATTAGATGCTTCCGCAACCAGCTGCAGAAAGTGTTCATGTGCTCACGTGTAATCCATGCCTCAGACTTTTTCGAGAAATTAGAGAGCAGAATTTTCTTGTGTTTCTCGATATATGGGTCAACCAAGGATGATTGTTGAAGAACCGTATAATGCGCTTTCTTGAATGAGAAATCATCTGTGCAGACATAAGATTTCTTTCCTAATGTACCCTTTCCAGTTAGTCTCCCCTCATATCGCGATTCGGGGACTCCAATCGGTTTAAGGTCATCAATAAAGTCAACACAAAAGTCAATGACCTCCTCAGTTCCGTAGGCACTGGCGATGCTTCCTTCTGGACGAGCTCTATTACGAACACATTTCTTGAGTACCCCCATGAGCTTTGGGTTCGATCGATGCTAAGGTGGATTCTTCGGGACTTTACCCGACAGCGCTGCCGAATTACTCCGGTTGAAGTGCGTGTTAGCCGGGATTATCCTTAAGATGATGGTTAGCGCACTTGAGCCGGGTTAATTAGGGTGGTACTGCCACAGCTGGTATCAGAGCCGAACAAAGCGCACACCCGAGAGTGCGACTAGATTTTAAAAGTTTTACTTAAAACTTAGCCACATAATCGCGTTTGGTAAATACGTTGGTTCGTTAAGGATTGTGTATAGTACGTAAAGCCCTAGGGAAAATTATGGGAGTTACTAGGTGGCTAGCTAACTTATGGTTTATTTATAACTGACTTCCAGCACATTTCTTTCTGTATTTTAAATTCAGTATTTACATTATGTAACGACGCACCTACGCTAAGGTAAGACGGTAAGGATCCTCAGTCAGCTGAGGGAGTCTGACCTTCCCGTCGGTGATGCGAGCCGAACGCTGCCCTCAAGCAGTGGCTTACTTGAGGTGCTGCCAATATACCAACTATAAGTTGACTATATTGGGAGTAAAGTATACTCAGTCAACTGAGGGAGATTGACCTTCCCGTCGGTGATGCGAACCGAACGCTGTGCTCAAGCAGTGGCCTACTTGAGCTGCTGCCAATATACCGACCATCGGTCGATTATATTGGGAGTAAAAGAAAACGTGAATACGTCACCTCAGTAGCGTATGAGCACTGTCCATGCAGTGTTGGACGCATGGATGCCGCTTCTATAGTGAGCGGTAATGTATGGGGACGCTTTCATGTGTGCTGGCATGAAAGGTTCAATGAAATTTATATCTGTCAATTTTCTGCAGGTACACTAACCGCGATTACGTAAGTTAAGCACGGTTAGAACTTGGCTAGAAATATATATAGGGAGAGACGTAAGTTGTGCCATGCCACCGGTGCTAACCCCGTAAGTCCAAAACTATTTGGCAATTGCTTTCCTTGTGAGGACGAATGGGTCGTGCATGCATCATGATCATAAAACTGAAAGCCAATAAAAATAGATGTGGGTTAGTCGGGAATGTTAAGGTTTCACCTGAGCACGGTTCCTCTCCTCTCACTTAAGGTCTATCTAGAAATCTGTCATTTTCTGCTATATCCTGGAAGATGAATTTATTGAACTTGGTAGATGACTTTATCTGTAGAAGCACCAGTGGATAATTTTGCTCCAAAACTTGTCTACTAGCTTCTGTTTAAATTTGAGAATTTTTCGACTTCTATACCGTAGGGCACACTAGAAACTTTGACACCCTGTTTTTCTGTCAGCTTTGACCACCTGTGTTGCACGAATTTTTAGGCCATCCTAGAAATGTTTTCTGCAGATGCATTCAACACAAAACTTGTGCCAAATTTACTCACCAAGCTTCTGTAAAAATTTGATGATTTTAGGCTGAGTGGTTTGACCTCAGCACTCAGTTTACTAGCTCTCTGGTCACTGAAAATTCTGGGCTGACAGCAAAGCAAACTATAAGGATAAGACCTTCTTAGGCTCTGATCTAGCTCTTGAGTTGACTAGCAAAGTTGTTTCTAACAACCTTAGGAATGTTCTGTAAATTTTGAGAATTTTTAGAGCTCTGTACTTTCAGTTATACTCGTTTTTGTGCACTACCTAAAATCTGTTTTAGCCATCACTCACTTGTGCATATCTAATTGTACAGATGGCTGCCCCTGCTCTCCTAGTGTTTGATGAGGATAGGCGTGCACACTCCGAGTGCACACACTGGCAGGGTTTTCCATCCATTCTTTGGGAGGTGATGCGCGATGCCGGATATCCCAGTCCCCCACGCTATGTGGGCGAGGAGTTCCTTGAGATGGGAGTCGCGCGCTGTCGCGTGCGCATGACTCATGCTCCCCACCCTTTTCCAGATCACTGGGCTTCCTTGGCGCTGGAGGTAGTTGGACACCGTCTGGTTGACACTTGGGAAGTTGCAACCATGACAGCACTCAACAAGTTTTGTGAGAAGAATTATGCAGCTGTCACACTAGCTCCTATTGGCCTCTTCCCAGCAGAGCAGCCCAATGACGCTAACTGGCTTAGTCGGGTCGGACACACTGGGTACCTTCAGCAGAACAGAGCTGCAGAGACGATCTCCATGTCAGTGAAGTGCATGAATGCACTATACCGCTTGCAAACGTTACAGGCCAAGGCCATGACCCAGATCATTGCTTCTGCACGAACTAGCCACGAGATAGTGATTGCTAAGAATGAGCAGATCAGGGATTTGGATGCCCATGTTGGCCAACTGGAGGGTCTAATTGAGGAGCGTGATGTTCTATTGGACAACAGGGATGCTGACTTTGCACTTCTTGAGCAGCAGTTCACCGCCCAGCAAGTTCAGTTGAATGCTGCCTTTGATCACATTGAGATGTTGGAGGCTCAGCAGGCCCAGCCTGAGGCCATGGAGGAGGAGCCCCAGGAGGTTCAGGGTATCTCAGGACTTGACACTATGTCTGGAGTGCCCCTGCCACCACTTCCGGGAGCTCACTCTCCAGTTAGGAGCGAGTCTTCCGTCAACAACCTGGACGACTTTTAGATGATGTCTTAAGTAGTCGTTCGCGCATACTCCTCTGTAGGGTAGCCTAACTTTGGATGGTGATGTAATAGGCTAACTAAGAGTTGAGTACCTCGCTTTTGTCAAAGAGTACCACTCCTATGTAAAAGTATCTTAATCGTTTAGGCTTTAGCTAAGAACTTGATGAATGGTTGTAATGGTTTAATTGCAGTGGAGTCTATCGCTGCAGAAACTTGTCTGAATTTTATCCATGTTTCCTTGCATTTCTGGGCTGTGTGTTGAATACCAAAGTGGTTGGGAATTTCATGATCTAAGTGCTCACCAAATTTCAGCATTTTTAGACCTGTGTGTCAAAAGTTATGGCCCGAACATTACACCTCGGCCTGCTGAAAAACAGACTGGACAGAGCAGTAGAAATTGAATTTTTCGCCCACCTTAACTGTCGATTCAGCTTTGGAGTTGAATACAAAAGTTGTCGTATGATAAATTATCTATCTGTTGTAAAAATTTGGGCACATTTCGATGAACAGAGTGCGAGTTATGAATTTTCTTGTAACAAACAGCATTGCTGTCCCTATTGTTATCGTGCTCCTTTCAGTTTTACTTTTCAGCACTACCCTTCTGTTCTTGGGGAATGTCATATGTCATCCTACTAATGAGTGAATTTGCCATTCCAGATGGTAGGAGCAACACGTGGCAACCCTGAGGGTTTTGGGGACGCGAATGGTAGCAGTTCGCAGCGACCGCCACCACCGCCACCCAACTTCGTGGAATATCTGGCCGCCCAAACCGAGTTACTCCGTCAACTCGTCCAGGGACAGCAACAACAGCAACAGCAACGGGGTGGACCCAATGTTCATCAACCTCAAGCTGCTGGTTACCCGGAATTCTTGGCAACTCAGCCCCCTCTGTTCAACAAAACAGAAGAGCCACTGGATGCGGATGCTTGGATTCGCACAATTGAGTCCAAGTTTTCCCTACTTCTGGCACCATGCTCAGAGCAAAACAAGGCTCGCTTTGCCGCGCAACAGCTTCGCGGTTCGGCACATCTTTGGTGGGATAACTACCTTGGCATGCTCCCAGCTGATCACGTTGCCACTTGGGAGGAATTCAAGGCTGCATTCAAGGGTCACCATATTCCAGAAGGACTCATGGATAGGAAGCTGAATGAGTTCCTGGCTCTTACTCAAGGGACACGTACAGTTCTCCAATATGCCCAAGCTTTCAACAATCTCTGTCAGTACGCGGGCTATCATGCTGACACAGATGTTAAGAAGCGTGATCGTTTTCGTAGAGGCTTAAACACCAAGCTCAAGGAACGACTAAACCCCATTAGGGTCGACACATACAATGAGCTGGTAAATCTCGCACTCACTCAAGAAGACTGTATCATGACTCACCGTGCTGAGAAAAAGAGGAAAGCGCCAGCTGGACCCTCTAGTGCGCAGCCACAGAGATATCGCATAGTACAGAATGTTGCACCCCAGATTCCTCAGAAAGCCCCTCAGCCAGGGCGTTGGGTTATCAGGCCTCCACTGCAGCAAAGTGTTGCACGTTTCCCTATTCCTCAGTTAACTGGCCCAAGGCCAACTGCTCCACCGCCAGCCCGTCCAAGTGAGGGAAATCGTTGTTTCAATTGTGGGGGCTCAACTCATTTCGCCCGTGAGTGCCCGCAACCCAGGCGACAAAACCAGGGCCAAGGCTTTAATCAAAACAACAAGAACAAGGGCAGAAGGCAAACTGTTCAGGTCAAGCAAGGGCATATCAATTTCACCACTCTTGCAGAACTTCCTGAGGGCGCACCAGTGATGACGGGTACATTTTCTATCCACAACAAGCCTGGAGTTATATTATTTGATTCTGGTGCCTCGCATAGTTTCATTGGGGCAAAATTTGGTGCAAAAATGGGTTTGGATTTTACTCACACAAAAGGGTCGTACATGATATCAACCCCAGGGGGTAAAATCGCTTCGAATCAAATAACACGGCTTGTGCCAATCAAGTTGGGTAGCCTGACCATCAACACCGACCTTATACTCCTACCACTTGAGGGTATAGATATCATCCTGGGGATGAATTGGATGACTCAGCATGGGGTTATAGTAGATATTCCTGCCAGAGCTGTTGAACTAAATTCCCCAAAATACGGAGCCACTACTCTCTATTTACCCTTCCAAGAGTGTGTCAATTCTTGTGCCTTTGCCATGAGCACATCCAACCCAGAAGAAATTCCGGTGGTATGCGAGTACGCCGATGTATTCCCGGAGGACTTGCCAGGAATGCCACCAGATAGAGAGATTGAGTTTATTATTGAACTACAACCAGGCACTGCCCCTATCTCAAAGAGGCCATATAGAATGCCACCTAAAGAGTTGGCCGAGTTAAAAATCCAACTTCAAGAGCTTCTGGACAAAGGCTTCATTCGCCCCAGTGCATCACCTTGGGGTTGTCCAGCCCTCTTTGTAAAGAAAAAGGATGGTAGTTTGAGGTTGTGTGTGGACTACCGACCTCTCAATGCGGTGACAATCAAAAACAAATATCCCCTTCCCCGCATTGATGTTCTTTTCGATCAACTGGCTGGAGCTAGAATTTTCTCAAAGATTGATCTTCGCTCTGGCTATCACCAGATTAAAATTCGTCCATGTGATATTCCTAAAACCGCATTCTCCACACGGTATGGACTCTACGAGTATTTGGTCATGTCTTTTGGTCTCACAAATGCACCTGCCTACTTCATGTATCTCATGAACTCGGTATTCATGCCTGAGCTCGACAAGTTCGTCGTGGTTTTCATTGATGACATCCTTATTTATTCCAAGAATGAGGAAGACCATGCTAAGCACCTGCGCATTGTTCTTCAACGTCTTCGGGACCATCAGCTCTATGCTAAATTCTCCAAATGTGAATTCTGGCTAGATAGTGTGAAATTCTTGGGCCACACTATTTCCAGCGAAGGCATAGCTGTGGACCCTAGCAAAGTGCAAGAAGTGATGGACTGGAAACCTCCTACCTCCGTTCATCAGATTCGCAGTTTTCTTGGTTTAGCCGGATATTATCGCCGATTCATTCCGGATTTCTCCAGAATTGCTAAGCCAATGACTGAACTATTGAAGAAAGGAGTAAAGTTTGTGTGGGATGAAAAATGTGAAAAGGCTTTCCACACCCTAAGGGAGCAGTTGACTACAGCACCTGTCTTAGCTCAACCTGATAACACCAAGTCCTTTGACGTGTATTGTGACGCGTTAGGTACTGGTCTTGGTTGTGTGCTCATGCAAGACAATAGAGTTATTGCTTATGCGTCACGAGCTCTGCGACCCCATGAGCAGAATTATCCTACTCACGACCTCGAATTAGCAGCTGTCATTCATGCTCTAAAGATATGGAGGCATTATCTTATGGGTACGCATTGCAATATCTACACCGATCACAAAAGTCTCAAATATATCTTCACTCAAGCTGACCTAAATATGAGACAAAGACGGTGGCTAGAATTAATCAAGGATTATGATCTTGAGGTGCACTATCACCCAGGCAAGGCTAATGTTGTAGCAGATGCATTAAGTCGCAAAGCTCATTGCCATTGCCTATCCATGGAATCCTATTCTGAAACCCTCTGTCATGAGATGAGGAAGCTCCAGTTGGAAATGATTCCCCAAGGCACATTAAATCACCTCGCAATTGAACCAACTCTTCATGATCAAATCATTATGGCCCAGTTACATGATAAAGGTGTGGGGATCATTAAACAGAAACTCACTCAAGGAGAAAGGAAGTATAAGTGTTTTCGTCAGGACCATAAGGGAGTCCTATGGTTTGAAAGTCGTTTAGTTGTTCCGAAAAATCATGATCTTCGAAAGCAAATTCTCGACGAGGCACATCTTTCCAAATTTTCTATTCACCCGGGCAGTACCAAGATGTATCAAGATCTTAGGCAGAATTTCTGGTGGACTAGGATGAAAAGGGAAATTGCTAAATATGTCTCGGAATGTGACACCTGCCAGAGAGTAAAAGCCAGCCACTTGAGAGTAGCCGGTTTGCTTCAACCTCTACCTATCCCGTCATGGAAATGGGAAGACATAAGTATGGACTTCATTGTTGGATTACCCAACACATCCCAGAGACATGATTCCATTTGGGTTATCGTGGATAGACTCACCAAGACGGCGCATTTTATTCCAGTACATACTACTTACACTGCCAAGAAGTATGCCGAGGTCTATCTCGATCATATTGTTTGCTTGCATGGGGTACCCAAGACAATCATTTCTGATCGTGGGACACAGTTCGTTGCACGCTTTTGGGAACAGTTGCAAGCATCTCTTGGGACAAAATTAATTCGAAGCTCAGCTTATCACCCCCAAACTGATGGGCAAACTGAGAGGGTGAACCAAATCCTGGAAGACATGTTGAGAGCTTGCGTCATTCATTATGACAAGAGTTGGGACAAATGTCTAGCTCTAGCGGAGTTCTCATATAACAATAGTTATCAAGAGAGTTTGAAAATGGCACCATTTGAGGCCTTATATGGTCGACGGTGTCGTACCCCTTTGAATTGGTCGCAAGTCGGAGAACGAGTGGTATTCGGACCCGATCTCGTAACAGAGGCAGAAGAGAAAGTAAGGGTAATACAAGGGAATTTAAAGGCCGCCCAGTCTAGGCAAAAGAGTTATTTTGATAAAAGGAGAGACCCTTTGCAATTCGAAGTGGGTAATCATGTCTATCTTCGAGTCTCGCCAACCAAGGGTGTGCAGAGATTCGGTGTGAAGGGCAAATTAGCTCCCCGATATGTTGGCCCTTATGAAATCACTGAGATTTGTGGACCCGTGGCCTATAGGCTACGCCTTCCTCCTCGACTGGCAGCAGTACATGATGTTTTCCATGTTTCTCAACTCAAGAAGTGTGTTCGGGTTCCCACCGAAATCATTGAACAAACAGAAATATTGGTAGAACCAGATCTCTCTTACGTCGAATACCCTATCAAGGTTCTTGATCAAAAGGAAAGGGTCACTCGAAGAAAAGCAGTTAAAATGTACAAGATTCAATGGAGTCACCATACCGAAGAGGAAGTTACCTGGGAAACTGAAAGCTACCTAAATCAGAATTTCCCCGGCTTTCTGAATACCCCTGGAGGTACACCTCTTTCCTGCACTTAGCTTGCTTATCTGAATCTCGGGACGAGATTCTCTTAAGGGGGTAGGCTGTAACACCTCTAGTGTTTAGTACTGTATAAAACAAGCAATTAACATGTAATGACACGTTAAACCCCCCCCCCCCCCCCCCCAAATTCTGAATTACTTATAAGCCCGAAATTCCGTTTAAACACGCCAAAAAGTCAACTCTCACACTTTTGCTCAAATGAAATTTTGCCCAAAATGAAAGTTGTAGAGTTTGACAAAATAAACAACTTTCGTGTTCAAAGTTTTTCAAGTTCTAACATGAAAATTTGAGTTAACCCCGAAAAACAAGCGGAATCATTAAACTCGAATTCAAATTTTAAACTTTCAAACCATCGCTCAAATGAATTTTTGACTGAAAGGAAAGTTGTAGGAAATTTAATTTTGAACAACTTTCGTGTTCAAATTTTTTCGAGTTTCTGTTGAAAATCGTGAGTTTGGGCTAAGTCAAACAGTTGACCTTGGTTTTTCTCTCTCCACTCTCTTTCTCTCTCTCCTCTCTCTCTTCCTCGCTGACTCTCCCCTCCCTGCGCGCGCGCAGCAGAGCACGCGCCGCTGCCACCCGCTGCCGCGCTCGCTGCCCTGCTGCCGCTCCGCACTGCCTCGCCGCGCCGCTGACTGCCGCCGCGCTCGAGTGCGCACGCGCCTGGGCGCCGCTCGCTGCCGCTCGCCCGCACGGCAGCCTCGCCGCCAGAGCCGCCGCGCCATTACTGCCCGTCGCCCGGCCACACCACCCCGCTCCCGTCCCCCGTCGTTGACCCGCGCGCCGCGCTTGAGTGCTCGCCTGCACGCTCACCCGCTGACTCTCCCTCCCATTCCATCACCGCTGCAGCACGCCCCCCTTCGCTGCGCCCCTGCTTGCCACCAATGGCGCTCCGCGACGCCGCCGTTGCGACAAGCAAGCCCGGCCGCGCACCTGCCCGCGCCGCTGCCCACGGCCGGCCTTCAATGCTGCGCGCCACCGACACCCCGCACTCCCTTCCCTCTCCCTGGCCGCTTTAAAGGCCAAGCTGAGCCTCGCACACGCGTGCCCAAAGCCACAGCCGCCCGCCATGGCCGCCGCCTAAGCTCCACCGCTGAACTCCCCTCTGCAGCCCCTCTTCTCCCCATTCTGCCTCGCCACCTCGCGTTCCCGCTCCTCCGCTCTCCGCTCCACCCCAAGCCGAGCTCGCCCTCCGCTCCCCGCGCCCTGGAACGCCGCCGCCCATGCCATTGCCGCCGCCGAGCACCCCCCTCACCGCGGAGCCCCCTTCCCCGCCCTTCCTCGCCTCCAATGGACCTCCTAGCTAGCTTCTACTCACCTCCGTGAAGCTCCCAGACCACTCACCTCCGCCCCGGACCGCCGGAGCGGCGCCACCGCCGGCCGCCGCCGGCCGCCGCCGCCACTGCTCCGTGGCCGGCCCTCCACAAGCCACCCCGAGCTCAACCAAGGGCGTCCCAAGGTTGCTCTCGCTCTCCGCATGCTGTTCCCCCACTTCCCCTCGCCGGGAACCGGACCGCCCGCCGCCTCCCCTGCTCCAAGTCCGGCCAAGGGCATGTCCGCGAGGAAAACACTTCTTCCAGGGGCCTAGATGCTAGTTTATATTTCCTTTTTCTTTTTGTTTTGAAAAACAGCAAACTAGTAAATTTGTTTAAAAATCGTAGAAAAATCAGAAAAATGCAAACTCAATTGTTCTGGAATCTTTGCAAAGAGATCTACAACTTTTTCTACATGCACTTTTTCATTTGCTCAATAGTTTTTATTTCATTTAAAATGCAAAGGAAATGTGCTTTATATTAGATCTCAAGTTACAAGCATGAGTTGTTAGCCATATTTGGTCGGTAGGTTACATGTTAGATGTATAAGCTTGTGTAAAAATTTCGTGGACAGTTTACATGCCTAGCTATCATTTTATTTAACTCTTGTTGTATGCCTAGGAGGCATAGTTTTATTTACCCAGGGTGTTATGATATGTTTCATGGGTTCAAACTTTTACAATACTTGTATTTTAGTTCCAAGAGCCTACAGAAAAAGTTTGAGAATTTTTAGTTAAGTCAATCTGGACCAAATGATTTTTGGTGAGGATAGCTACACTAAATCATTAAAAATAGTTTCTGTGCATGAAAAATTCTAATAATTTTTCTAGGGGTTAACCTTGAGTAAGTAACCGTTCTAGTAAAATATGAGGCTCTGTAACTTGCTAGAACAGTCTGTAGAAATTAGTTTTGATCCATGCAGCAATACATTGTACTATTTTTCATACCCTGCACAATGGTTGTTTAATTGTGAAAAATTTATGGCAGGCTCATATTTAGGTAGATAACCCTCAGTTAAAATTTCAGTACCAGTACTTGCATAGTTTGACCTGTAAAATTCATTTTTGTTTCTAGCAGTAGCTGTTTGATTTATTTTTCATGGTTAATAAGCTGCATGAAATGGGCTGAAAATTTCACAGTAGGCCAGTTATTTAGATTTGTATCATACATAAAAATTTCAAACCCAGAATCTCTGTGTAACTTTATTTATGATAAGGACATGCTTGACCTAGCAATAAATAAGAAAAATCTTTCTTTTGCTGCATAGGGATAAAAGAGAAAACCCATCCTAGTTACTTTGTGAAGTCAGTATAATGAGTATTACTCTATAAATGATTGTCCAAAATGATGTAACATAATCTTTTGCAAACCATCTTAAGTTGGTGTTGAGTTACAACTCTTTAATGAAGGTTTGATTAAATCGTATCACTAAAATAACTCACGCTTATGCATTTCATATAGATTCGACTACTCTCCCTGACGGTACGTACGAGTTGGTGCCGGAGTCCGAGAGTGAGCCGCGTGAAGCTCAAGTGAACCTAACTGAAGTCACTGAAGACCCGAACCGAGTTTCGGAAGAGCCCACAGCTAGTTACGCTCAGGAAGGCAAGCCCCGGAGCATGACCTACCTATTTTAAATTATGCAACTATTTGTATTCCTGTTTATTGTGCATTTAAGTTGCAGGAATTGTTTGGAACCTTAGTTGCATGATCCTAGGTACCTATGCTTGAACACTAGTATGTGTAGGTCGCTACTTGGCTATGCTAATGGTTCGGTAGAAGTCGAGTGATTTCCTGTCACTCACGAGCTTATAGGAGTTGAATGATTACTACACACTGCAATATAAGGTTTACGGGCGGGGTTGTGTACTTGTGATACCCCGTCTGTTTAGTAAAAATGGATAAGGCCGCGGTGTGTGGTAGTGGTGGTTAAGCGTTTGAACGTACTAACCACATGCCGAGAATATGGTAATCGGTAAGCTTAAGTACCTGATGGAACCGGCCGTGGAACATACTCCCCACTGTCTGGTCTATGGTCACGCACGGGTGCAGGGCACCCTAGGACGGTGGGCCTGTTTCATGCCCGGGGAAAAAGGGGAAAAGTTGCGTGGGTGACTGCATTCCCCATGCGTGTGTTTAGGTCTGCCTGGCCAGGTTAATAAATTCGATTCGAATCGTCCGTCTCTCACGGATATTGAGACTGCTTAACCCTTTTGCCACATAGAGTAAGAAGTGGAACAATGATGATGAGAAATTTGGTTGATTGATGAAAAATAATTGCTTTCCACCATGTATGCTTTAGGATAGATGCTAATGTAGAATGATTAATCATAATAGAACTTGAAAGCTAAAATCGGAAAATAAGGACTCACTGCTTTTCGGCAAAGACAAACCCCTCAAGCCAAAAGCCTTGCATGTCTAGTTAGAGGGTTAGTTATATCCTAGTCGGGTAAGCCTTGCGGAGTATTAGTATACTCAGCTTTGCTTGTGGCTAAATTTTGTTTCAGGTAATACTTTTGAGGACATGATTGCTAGTTTGACTTGGCCGTGTACTCTGCCTCCTGGTTGGTCGGTGGAGTGGGATACGACGCCGGCCAGCGATGGCAATGCCGAGTGATGTCATGTACGGGCTTTATCATGACATCATGTATCGTCGTTTAGAACTCGTTTTATTTCCGCTGCAATGAACTCTGAACTACTTGCAATTTGAACTTCAAGTACCTTTCGGAGATTTCGAACTTGGTTTGTAATAATTAAGTTAAGACTCTGTAATGTAATATAACTGTGAAATATTGTACTCTCTGGGCTCACCTTCGTGTGGGTTTCATGTAAGCTTTGGGTTCGATCGATGCTAAGGTGGATTCTTCGAGACTTTACCCGACAGCGCTGCCGAATTACTCCGGTTGAAGTGCGTGTTAGCCGGGATTATCCTTAAGATGATGGTTAGCGCACTTGAGCCGGGTTAATTAGGGTGGTACTGCCACAGCTGGTATCAGAGCCGAACAAAGCGCACACCCGAGAGTGCGACTAGATTTTAAAAGTTTTACTTAAAACTTAGCCACATAATCGCGTTTGGTAAATACGTTGGTTCGTTAAGGATTGTGTATAGTACGTAAAGCCCTAGGGAAAATTATGGGAGTTACTAGGTGGCTAGCTAACTTATGGTTTATTTATAACTGACTTCCAGCACATTTCTTTCTGTATTTTAAATTCAGTATTTACATTATGTAACGACGCACCTACGCTAAGGTAAGACGGTAAGGATCCTCAGTCAGCTGAGGGAGTCTGACCTTCCCGTCGGTGATGCGAGCCGAACGCTGCCCTCAAGCAGTGGCTTACTTGAGGTGCTGCCAATATACCAACTATAAGTTGACTATATTGGGAGTAAAGTATACTCAGTCAACTGAGGGAGATTGACCTTCCCGTCGGTGATGCGAACCGAACGCTGTGCTCAAGCAGTGGCCTACTTGAGCTGCTGCCAATATACCGACCATCGGTCGATTATATTGGGAGTAAAAAAAAACGTGAATACGTCACCTCAGTAGCGTATGAGCACTGTCCATGCAGTGTTGGACGCATGGATGCCGCTTCTATAGTGAGCGGTAATGTATGGGGACGCTTTCATGTGTGCTGGCATGAAAGGTTCAATGAAATTTATATCTGTCAATTTTCTGCAGGTACACTAACCGCGATTACGTAAGTTAAGCACGGTTAGAACTCGGCTAGAAATATATATAGGGAGAGACGTAAGTTGTGCCATGCCACCGGTGCTAACCCCGTAAGTCCAAAACTATTTGGCAATTGCTTTCCTTGTGAGGACGAATGGGTCGTGCATGCATCATGATCATAAAACTGAAAGCCAATAAAAATAGATGTGGGTTAGTCGGGAATGTTAAGGTTTCACCTGAGCACGGTTCCTCTCCTCTCACTTAAGGTCTATCTAGAAATCTGTCATTTTCTGCTATATCCTGGAAGATGAATTTATTGAACTTGGTAGATGACTTTATCTGTAGAAGCACCAGTGGATAATTTTGCTCCAAAACTTGTCTACTAGCTTCTGTTTAAATTTGAGAATTTTTCGACTTCTATACCGTAGGGCACACTAGAAACTTTGACACCCTGTTTTTCTGTCAGCTTTGAGCACCTGTGTTGCACGAATTTTTAGGCCATCCTAGAAATGTTTTCTGCAGATGCGTTCAACACAAAACTTGTGCCAAATTTACTCACCAAGATTCTGTAAAAATTTGATGATTTTAGGCTGAGTGGTTTGACCTCAGCACTCAGTTTACTAGCTCTCTGGTCACTGAAAATTCTGGGCTGACAGCAAAGCAAACTATAAGGATAAGACCTTCTTAGGCTCTGATCTAGCTCTTGAGTTGACTAGCAAAGTTGTTTCTAACAACCTTAGGAATGTTCTGTAAATTTTGAGAATTTTTAGAGCTCTGTACTTTCAGTTATACTCGTTTTTGTGCACTACCTAAAATCTGTTTTAGCCATCACTCACTTGTGCATATCTAATTGTACAGATGGCTGCCCCTGCTCTCCTAGTGTTTGATGAGGATAGGCGTGCACACTCCGAGTGCACACACTGGCAGGGTTTTCCATCCATTCTTTGGGAGGTGATGCGCGATGCCGGATATCCCAGTCCCCCACGCTATGTGGGCGAGGAGTTCCTTGAGATGGGAGTCGCGCGCTGTCGCGTGCGCATGACTCATGCTCCCCACCCTTTTCCAGATCACTGGGCTTCCTTGGCGCTGGAGGTAGTTGGACACCGTCTGGTTGACACTTGGGAAGTTGCAACCATGACAGCACTCAACAAGTTTTGTGAGAAGAATTATGCAGCTGTCACACTAGCTCCTATTGGCCTCTTCCCAGCAGAGCAGCCCAATGACGCTAACTGGCTTAGTCGGGTCGGACACACTGGGTACCTTCAGCAGAACAGAGCTGCAGAGACGATCTCCATGTCAGTGAAGTGCATGAATGCACTGTACCGCTTGCAAACGTTACAGGCCAAGGCCATGACCCAGATCATTGCTTCTGCACGGACTAGCCACGAGATAGTGATTGCTAAGAATGAGCAGATCAGGGATTTGGATGCCCATGTTGGCCAACTGGAGGGTCTAATTGAGGAGCGTGATGTTCTATTGGACAACAGGGATGCTGACTTTGCACTTCTTGAGCAGCAGTTCACCGCCCAGCAAGTTCAGTTGAATGCTGCCTTTGATCACATTGAGATGTTGGAGGCTCAGCAGGCCCAGCCTGAGGCCATGGAGGAGGAGCCCCAGGAGGTTCAGGGTATCTCAGGACTTGACACTACGTCTGGAGTGCCCCTGCCACCACTTCCGGGAGCTCACTCTCCAGTTAGGAGCGAGTCTTCCGTCAACAACCTGGACGACTTTTAGATGATGTCTTAAGTAGTCGTTCGCGCATACTCCTCTGTAGGGTAGCCTAACTTTGGATGGTGATGTAATAGGCTAACTAAGAGTTGAGTACCTCGCTTTTGTCAAAGAGTACCACTCCTATGTAAAAGTATCTTAATCGTTTAGGCTTTAGCTAAGAACTTGATGAATGGTTGTAATGGTTTAATTGCAGTGGAGTCTATCGCTGCAGAAACTTGTCTGAATTTTATCCATGTTTCCTTGCATTTCTGGGCTGTGTGTTGAATACCAAAGTGGTTGGGAATTTCATGATTTAAGTGCTCACCAAATTTCAGCATTTTTAGACCTGTGTGTCAAAAGTTATGGCCCGAACATTACACCTCGGCCTGCTGAAAAACAGACTGGACAGAGCAGTAGAAATTGAATTTTTCGCCCACCTTAACTGTCGATTCAGCTTTGGAGTTGAATACAAAAGTTGTCGTATGATAAATTATCTATCTTTTGTAAAAATTTGGGCGCATTTCGATGAACAGAGTGCGAGTTATGAATTTTCTTGTAACAAACAGCATTGCTGTCCCTATTGTTATCGTGCTCCTTTCAGTTTTACTTTTCAGCACTACCCTTCTGTTCTTGGGGAATGTCATATGTCATCCTACTAATGAGTGAATTTGCCATTCCAGATGGTAGGAGCGACACGTGGCAACCCTGAGGGTTTTGGGGACGCGAATGGTAGCAGTTCGCAGCGACCGCCACCACCGCCACCCAACTTCGTGGAATATCTGGCCGCCCAAACCGAGTTACTCCGTCAACTCGTCCAGGGACAGCAACAACAGCAACAGCAACGGGGTGGACCCAATGTTCATCAACCTCAAGCTGCTGGTTACCCGGAATTCTTGGCAACTCAGCCCCCTCTGTTCAACAAAACAGAAGAGCCACTGGATGCGGATGCTTGGATTCGCACAATTGAGTCCAAGTTTTCCCTACTTCTGGCACCATGCTCAGAGCAAAACAAGGCTCGCTTTGCCGCGCAACAGCTTTGCGGTTCGGCACATCTTTGGTGGGATAACTACCTTGGCATGCTCCCAGCTGATCACGTTGCCACTTGGGAGGAATTCAAGGCTGCATTCAAGGGTCACCATATTCCAGAAGGACTCATGGATAGGAAGCTGAATGAGTTCCTGGCTCTTACTCAAGGGACACGTACAGTTCTCCAATATGCCCAAGCTTTCAACAATCTCTGTCAGTACGCGGGCTATCATGCTGACACAGATGTTAAGAAGCGTGATCGTTTTCGTAGAGGCTTAAACACCAAGCTCAAGGAACGACTAAACCCCATTAGGGTCGACACATACAATGAGCTGGTAAATCTCGCACTCACTCAAGAAGACTGTATCATGACTCACCGTGCTGAGAAAAAGAGGAAAGCGCCAGCTGGACCCTCTAGTGCGCAGCCACAGAGATATCGCATAGTACAGAATGTTGCACCCCAGATTCCTCAGAAAGCCCCTCAGCCAGGGCGTTGGGTTATCAGGCCTCCACTGCAGCAAAGTGTTGCACGTTTCCCTATTCCTCAGTTAACTGGCCCAAGGCCAACTGCTCCACCGCCAGCCCGTCCAAGTGAGGGAAATCGTTGTTTCAATTGTGGGGGCTCAACTCATTTCACCCGTGAGTGCCCGCAACCCAGGCGACAAAACCAGGGCCAAGGCTTTAATCAAAACAACAAGAACAAGGGCAGAAGGCAAACTGTTCAGGTCAAGCAAGGGCGTATCAATTTCACCACTCTTGCAGAACTTCCTGAGGGCGCACCAGTGATGACGGGTACATTTTCTATCCACAACAAGCCTGGAGTTATATTATTTGATTCTGGTGCCTCGCATAGTTTCATTGGGGCAAAATTTGGTGCAAAAATGGGTTTGGATTTTACTCACACAAAAGGGTCGTACATGATATCAACCCCAGGGGGTAAAATCGCTTCGAATCAAATAACACGGCTTGTGCCAATCAAGTTGGGTAGCCTGACCATCAACACCGACCTTATACTCCTACCACTTGAGGGTATAGATATCATCCTGGGGATGAATTGGATGACTCAGCATGGGGTTATAGTAGATATTCCTGCCAGAGCTGTTGAACTAAATTCCCCAAAATATGGAGCCACTACTCTCTATTTACCCTTCCAAGAGTGTGTCAATTCTTGTGCCTTTGCCATGAGCACATCCAACCCAGAAGAAATTCCGGTGGTATGCGAGTACGCCGATGTATTCCCGGAGGACTTGCCAGGAATGCCACCAGATAGAGAGATTGAGTTTATTATTGAACTACAACCAGGCACTGCCCCTATCTCAAAGAGGCCATATAGAATGCCACCTAAAGAGTTGGCCGAGTTAAAAATCCAACTTCAAGAGCTTCTGGACAAAGGCTTCATTCGCCCCAGTGCATCACCTTGGGGTTGTCCAGCCCTCTTTGTAAAGAAAAAGGATGGTAGTTTGAGGTTGTGTGTGGACTACCGACCTCTCAATGCGGTGACAATCAAAAACAAATATCCCCTTCCCCGCATTGATGTTCTTTTCGATCAACTGGCTGGAGCTAGAATTTTCTCAAAGATTGATCTTCGCTCTGGCTATCACTAGATTAAAATTCGTCCATGTGATATTCCTAAAACCGCATTCTCCACACGGTATGGACTCTACGAGTATTTGGTCTTGTCTTTTGGTCTCACAAATGCACCTGCCTACTTCATGTATCTCATGAACTCGGTATTCATGCCTGAGCTCGACAAGTTCGTCGTGGTTTTCATTGATGACATCCTTATTTATTCCAAGAATGAGGAAGACCATGCTAAGCACCTGCGCATTGTTCTTCAACGTCTTCGGGACCATCAGCTCTATGCTAAATTCTCCAAATGTGAATTCTGGCTAGATAGTGTGAAATTCTTGGGCCACACTATTTCCAGCGAAGGCATAGCTGTGGACCCTAGCAAAGTGCAAGAAGTGATGGACTGGAAACCTCCTACCTCCGTTCATCAGATTCGCAGTTTTCTTGGTTTAGCCGGATATTATCGCCGATTCATTCCGGATTTCTCCAGAATTGCTAAGCCAATGACTGAACTATTGAAGAAAGGAGTAAAGTTTGTGTGGGATGAAAAATGTGAAAAGGCTTTCCACACCCTAAGGGAGCAGTTGACTACAGCACCTGTCTTAGCTCAACCTGATAACACCAAGTCCTTTGACGTGTATTGTGACGCGTTAGGTACTGGTCTTGGTTGTGTGCTCATGCAAGACAATAGAGTTATTGCTTATGCGTCACGAGCTCTGCGACCCCATGAGCAGAATTATCCTACTCACGACCTCGAATTAGCAGCTGTCATTCATGCTCTAAAGATATGGAGGCATTATCTTATGGGTACGCATTGCAATATCTACACCGATCACAAAAGTCTCAAATATATCTTCACTCAAGCTGACCTAAATATGAGACAAAGACGGTGGCTAGAATTAATCAAGGATTATGATCTTGAGGTGCACTATCACCCAGGCAAGGCTAATGTTGTAGCAGATGCATTAAGTCGCAAAGCTCATTGCCATTGCCTATCCATGGAATCCTATTCTGAAACCCTCTGTCATGAGATGAGGAAGCTCCAGTTGGAAATGATTCCCCAAGGCACATTAAATCACCTCGCAATTGAACCAACTCTTCATGATCAAATCATTATGGCCCAGTTACATGATAAAGGTGTGGGGATCATTAAACAGAAACTCACTCAAGGAGAAAGGAAGTATAAGTGTTTTCGTCAGGACCATAAGGGAGTCCTATGGTTTGAAAGTCGTTTAGTTGTTCCGAAAAATCATGATCTTCGAAAGCAAATTCTCGACGAGGCACATCTTTCCAAATTTTCTATTCACCCGGGCAGTACCAAGATGTATCAAGATCTTAGGCAGAATTTCTGGTGGACTAGGATGAAAAGGGAAATTGCTAAATATGTCTCGGAATGTGACACCTGCCAGAGAGTAAAAGCCAGCCACTTGAGAGTAGCCGGTTTGCTTCAACCTCTACCTATCCCGTCATGGAAATGGGAAGACATAAGTATGGACTTCATTGTTGGATTACCCAACACATCCCAGAGACATGATTCCATTTGGGTTATCGTGGATAGACTCACCAAGACGGCGCATTTTATTCCAGTACATACTACTTACACTGCCAAGAAGTATGCCGAGGTCTATCTCGATCATATTGTTTGCTTGCATGGGGTACCCAAGACAATCATTTCTGATCGTGGGACACAGTTCGTTGCACGCTTTTGGGAACAGTTGCAAGCATCTCTTGGGACAAAATTAATTCGAAGCTCAGCTTATCACCCCCAAACTGATGGGCAAACTGAGAGGGTGAACCAAATCCTGGAAGACATGTTGAGAGCTTGCGTCATTCATTATGACAAGAGTTGGGACAAATGTCTAGCTCTAGCGGAGTTCTCATATAACAATAGTTATCAAGAGAGTTTGAAAATGGCACCATTTGAGGCCTTATATGGTCGACGGTGTCGTACCCCTTTGAATTGGTCGCAAGTCGGAGAACGAGTGGTATTCGGACCCGATCTCGTAACAGAGGCAGAAGAGAAAGTAAGGGTAATACAAGGGAATTTAAAGGCCGCCCAGTCTAGGCAAAAGAGTTATTTTGATAAAAGGAGAGACCCTTTGCAATTCGAAGTGGGTAATCATGTCTATCTTCGAGTCTCGCCAACCAAGGGTGTGCAGAGATTCGGTGTGAAGGGCAAATTAGCTCCCCGATATGTTGGCCCTTATGAAATCACTGAGATTTGTGGACCCGTGGCCTATAGGCTACGCCTTCCTCCTCGACTGGCAGCAGTACATGATGTTTTCCATGTTTCTCAACTCAAGAAGTGTGTTCGGGTTCCCACCGAAATCATTGAACAAACAGAAATATTGGTAGAACCAGATCTCTCTTACGTCGAATACCCTATCAAGGTTCTTGATCAAAAGGAAAGGGTCACTCGAAGAAAAGCAGTTAAAATGTACAAGATTCAATGGAGTCACCATACCGAAGAGGAAGTTACCTGGGAAACTGAAAGCTACCTAAATCAGAATTTCCCCGGCTTTCTGAATACCCCTGGAGGTACACCTCTTTCCTGCACTTAGCTTGCTTATCTGAATCTCGGGACGAGATTCTCTTAAGGGGATAGGCTGTAACACCTCTAGTGTTTAGTACTGTATAAAACAAGCAATTAACATGTAATGACACGTTAAACCCCCCCCAAATTCTGAATTACTTATAAGCCCGAAATTCCGTTTAAACACGCCAAAAAGTCAACTCTCACACTTTTGCTCAAATGAAATTTTGCCCAAAATGAAAGTTGTAGAGTTTGACAAAATAAACAACTTTCGTGTTCAAAGTTTTTCAAGTTCTAACATGAAAATTTGAGTTAACCCCGAAAAACAAGCGGAATCATTAAACTCGAATTCAAATTTTAAACTTTCAAACCATCGCTCAAATGAATTTTTGTCTGAAAGGAAAGTTGTAGGAAATTTAATTTTGAACAACTTTCGTGTTCAAAATTTTTCGAGTTTCTGTTGAAAATCGTGAGTTTGGGCTAAGTCAAACAGTTGACCTTGGTTTTTCTCTCTCCACTCTCTTTCTCTCTCTCCTCTCTCTCTTACTCGCTGACTCTCCCCTCCCTGCGCGCGCGCAGCAGAGCACGCGCTGCTGCCACCCGCTGCCGCGCTCGCTGCCTTGCTGCCGCTCCGCACTGCCTCGCCGCGCCGCTGACTGCCGCCGCGCTCGAGTGCGCACGCGCCTGGGCGCCGCTCGCTGCCGCCCGCCCGCACGGCAGCCTCGCCGCCAGAGCCGCCGCGCCATTACTGCCCATCGCCCGGCCACACCACCCCGCTCCCGTCCCCCATCGTTGACCCGCGCGCCGCGCTTGAGTGCTCGCCTGCACGCTCGCCCGCTGACTCTCCCTCCCATTCCATCACCGCTGCAGCACGCCCCCCTTCGCTGCGCCCCTACTTGCCACCAATGGCGCTCCGCGACGCCGCCGTTGCGACAAGCAAGCCCGGCCGCGCACCTGCCCGCGCCGCTGCCCACGGCCGGCCTTCAATGCTGCGCGCCACCGACACCCCGCACTCCCTTCCCTCTCCCTGGCCGCTTTAAAGGCCAAGCTGAGCCTCGCACACGCGTGCCCAAAGCCACAGCCGCCCGCCATGGCCGCCGCCTAAGCTCCACCGCTGAACTCCCCTCTGCAGCCCCTCTTCTCCCCATTCTGCCTCGCCACCTCGCGTTCCCGCTCCTCCGCTCTCCGCTCCACCCCAAGCCGAGCTCGCCCTCCGCTCCCCGCGCCCTGGAACGCCGCCGCCCATGCCATTGCCGCCGCCGAACACCCCCCTCACCGCGGAGCCCCCTTCCCCGCCCTTCCTCGCCTCCAATGGACCTCCTAGCTAGCTTCTACTCACCTCCGTGAAGCTCCCAGACCACTCACCTCCGCCCCGGACCGCCGGAGCGGCGCCACCGCCGGCCGCCGCCGGCCGCCGCCGCCACTGCTCCGTGGCCGGCCCTCCACAAGCCACCCCGAGCTCAACCAAGGGCGTCCCAAGGTTGCTCTCGCTCTCCGCATGCTGTTCCCCCACTTCCCCTCGCCGGGAACCGGACCGCCCGCCGCCTCCCCTGCTCCAAGTCCGGCCAAGGGCATGTCCGCGAGGAAAACACTTCTTCCAGGGGCCTAGATGCTAGTTTATATTTCCTTTTTCTTTTTGTTTTGAAAAACAGCAAACTAGTAAATTTGTTTAAAAATCGTAGAAAAATCAGAAAAATGCAAACTCAATTGTTCTGGAATCTTTGCAAAGAGATCTACAACTTTTTCTACATGTACTTTTTCATTTGATCAATAGTTTTTACTTCATTTAAAATGCAAAGGAAATGTGCTTTATATTAGATCTCAAGTTACAAGCATGAGTTGTTAGCCATATTTGGTCGGTAGGTTACATGTTAGATGTATAAGCTTGTGTAAAAATTTCGTGGACAGTTTACATGCCTAGCTATCATTTTATTTAACTCTTGTTGTATGCCTAGGAGGGATAGTTTTATTTACCCAGGGTGTTATGTTATGTTTCATGGGTTCAAACTTTTACAATACTTGTATTTTAGTTCCAAGAGCCTACAGAAAAAGTTTGAGAATTTTTAGTTAAGTCAATCTGGACCAAATGATTTTTGGTGAGGATAGCTACACTAAATCATTAAAAATAGTTTCTGTGCATGAAAAATTCTAATAATTTTTCTAGGGGTTAACCTTGAGTAAGTAACCTTTCTAGTAAAATATGAGGCTCTGTAACTTGCTAGAACAGTCTGTAGAAATTAGTTTTGATCCATGCATCAATACATTGTACTATTTTTCATACCCTGCACAATGCTTGTTTAATTGTGAAAAATTTATGGCAGGCTCATATATAGGTAGGTAACCCTCAGTTAAAATTTCAGTACCAGTACTTGCATAGTTTGACCTGTAAAATTCATTTTTGTTTCTAGCAGTAGCTGTTTGATTTATTTTTCGTGGTTAATAAGCTGCATGAAATGGTCTGAAAATTTCACAGTAGGCCAGTTATTTAGATTTGTATCATACATAAAAATTTCAAACCCAGAATCTCTGTGTAACTTTATTTATGATAAGGACATGCTTGACCTAGCAATAAATAAGAAAAATCTTTCTTTTGCTGCATAGGGATAAAAGAGAAAACCCATCCTAGTTACTTTGTGAAGTCAGTATAATGAGTATTACTCTATAAATTATTGTCCAAAATGATGTAACATAATCTTTTGCAAACCATCTTAAGTTGGTGTTGAGTTACAACTCTTTAATGAAGGTTTGATTAAATCGTATCACTAAAATAACTCACGCTTATGCATTTCATATAGATTCGACTACTCTCCCTGACGGTACGTACGAGTTGGTGCCGGAGTCCGAGAGTGAGCCACGTGAAGCTCAAGTGAACCTAACTGAAGTCACTGAAGACCCGAACCGAGTTTCGGAAGAGCCCACAGCTAGTTACGCTCAGGAAGGCAAGCCCCGGAGCATGACCTACCTATTTTAAATTATGCAACTATTTGTATTCCTGTTTATTGTGCATTTAAGTTGCAGGAATTGTTTGGAACCTTAGTTGCATGATCCTAGGTACCTATGCTTGAACACTAGTATGTGTAGGTCGCTAGTTGGCTATGCTAATGGTTCGGTAGAAGTCGAGTGATTTCCTGTCACTCGCGAGCTTATAGGAGTTGAATGATTACTACACACTGCAATATAAGGTTTACGGGCGGGGTTGTGTACTTGTGATACCCCGTCTGTTTAGTAAAAATGGATAAGGCCGCGGTGTGTGGTAGTGGTGGTTAAGCGTTTGAACGTACTAACCACATGCCGAGAATATGGTAATCGGTAAGCTTAAGTACCTGATGGAACCGGCCGTGGAACATACTCCCCACTGTCTGGTCTATGGTCACGCACGGGTGCAGGGCACCCTAGGACGGTGGGCCTGTTTCATGCCCGGGGAAAAAGGGGAAAAGTCGCGTGGGTGACTGCATTCCCCATGCGTGTGTTTAGGTCTGCCTGGCCAGGTTAATAAATTCGATTCGAATCGTCCGTCTCTCACGGATATTGAGACTGCTTAACCCTTTTGCCACATAGAGTAAGAAGTGGAACAATGATGATGAGAAATTTGGTTGATTGATGAAAAATAATTGCTTTCCACCATGTATGCTTTAGGATAGATGCTAATGTAGAATGATTAATCATAATAGAACTTGAAAGCTAAAATCGGAAAATAAGGACTCACTGCTTTTCGGCAAAGACAAACCCCTCAAGCCAAAAGCCTTGCATGTCTAGTTAGAGGGTTAGTTATATCCTAGTTGGGTAGGCCTTGCGGAGTATTAGTATACTCAGCCTTGCTTGTGGCTAAATTTTGTTTCAGGTAATACTTTTGAGGACATGATTGCTAGTTTGACTTGGCCGTGTACTCTGCCTCCTGGTTGGTCGGTGGAGTGGGATACGACGCCGGCCAGCGATGGCAATGCCGAGTGATGTCATGTACGGGCTTCATCATGACATCATGTATCGTCGTTTAGAACTTGTTTTATTTCCGCTGCAATGAACTCTGAACTACTTGCAATTTGAACTTCAAGTACCTTTCGGAGATTTCGAACTTGGTTTGTAATAATTAAGTTAAGACTCTGTAATGTAATATAACTGTGAAATATTGTATTCTCTGGGCTCACCTTCGTGTGGGTTTCATGTAAGCTTTGGGTTCGATCGATGCTAAGGTGGATTCTTCGGGACTTTACCCGACAGCGCTGCCGAATTACTCCGGTTGAAGTGCGTGTTAGCCGGGATTATCCTTAAGATGATGGTTAGCGCACTTGAGCCGGGTTAATTAGGGTGGTACTGCCACACTTAGCCTCATCCTTTTGCTTGTTTATCCCCTTCTTTGGCTTGCTGGACATGTCCTTAATGTAGAAAACCTGAGCGACATCCTGGGCTAGGATAAATGGCTCGTCTCTATACCCAAGATTGTTGAGATCAACTATTGTCATCCCATACTCATCTTTTGTTATCCCTCCTCCAGATAGCTTAACCCATTGGCAACGAAATAGAGGCACCTTGAAATTGGGACCGTAATCCAGCTCTCATATCTCTTCAATGTAGCCGTAATATGTGTCTTTTTTTCCATTATTGTCCGTGGCATCCATACGAAGACCGCTGTTTTGGTTGGTACTCTTTTTATCTTGGGTTATCGTATAAAATGTGTTTCCATTTATCTCGTACCCTTGGTATGTTAAGATATTCCAAGATGGTCCCCTAGCCAATAAGAACAGTTGTTCACTTATATCCATATTATGCATTAGATGCTTCCGCAACCAGCTGCAGAAAGTGTTCATGTGCTCACGTGTAATCCATGCCTCAGACTTTTTCGAGAAATTAGAGAGCAGAATTTTCTTGTGTTTCTCGATATATGGGTCAACCAAGGATGATTGTTGAAGAACCGTATAATGCGCTTTCTTGAATGAGAAATCATCTGTGCAGACATAAGATTTCTTTCCTAATGTACCCTTTCCAGTTAGTCTCCCCTCATATCGCGATTCGGGGACTCCAATCGGTTTAAGGTCATCAATAAAGTCAACACAAAAGTCAATGACCTCCTCAGTTCCGTAGGCACTGGCGATGCTTCCTTCTGGACGAGCTCTATTACGAACACATTTCTTGAGTACCCCCATGAACCTTTTGAATGGGAACATGTTGTGTAGAAATACTGGTCCGAGGATATCAATCTCTTTGACAAGGTGCACTAGAAGATGTGTCATGATGTTGAAGAAAGATGGTGGAAATATCAGCTCAAAGCCAACAAGACATTGCCCCACATCGTTTTGCAGCTTTATCAAATTCTCCGGGTCAATTATCTTCTGAGAAACTGCGTTGAGGAAGGCACATATCTTCACGATGGTTAACCGGACGTTATCAGGCAGAATCCCCCGCAGCACAACCGGAAGAAGTTCGATTATAAGCACATGGCAGTCATGGGACTTGAGATTTGTAAATTTCTTTTCTGCCAAATTTAAGATTCATTTTATATTGGATGAGTATCCAGATGGAACCTTTATACTGCTCAAGCAGTCAAACATGGTTTCTTTCTCTTCCTTGCTAAGAGTATAGCTGGCAGGACCTAAGTATTGTCGTCCATTATCTCGCTGTTGTGGATGTAAGGCATCTCGTTCTTCCATACGTTGCAAATCTTGACGTGCTTCTACTGTATCTTTTGTTTTTCCGTACACTCCCAAGAATGCTATCATGTTGACGCAAAAATTCTTCGTGAGGTGCATTACATCAATTGCATGACGAACATCTAAGACTTCCCAATATGGTAGCTCCCAAAATATAGATTTCTTCTTCCACATGGGCGCCATTCCGTTTTCGTTCGGAACAGGTTGGCTATCAGATCCCTTTCCAAAAATAACTTCTAGATCTTTTACCATGTTGAAGACGTCTTTACCACTACGGTGCATCGATTTTGTTCGGTGGTCCGCTTGGCCTTTGAAATGTTTGCCCTTCTTTCGTACCGCATGCCTGATGGGAAGAAACTGACGATGACCCATGTATACAACCTTCTTACAGTGAGTCAACCATATATTATCGGTATCATCTAAACAGTGTGTGCATGCTTTGTATCCCTTGTTCGAATGTCCTGACAAGTTACTAAGAGCATGCCAGTCATTGATCGTTACGAACAGCAATGCTCGTAGGTTGAAGTTTTCCTGTTTGTATTCATCCCACATCTGTACACCTTCATCGCCCCAGAGCAATAAGAGTTCTTCGACCAATGGTCTTAAGTACACATCAATGTCATTTCCGGGCTGCTTTGGACCCGGGATAAGCACTGGCATCATGATGAACTTTCATTTCATGCAGAGCCATGGTGGAAGATTGTACAGACAAAGAGTCACAGGACAAGTGCTATGACCACTGCTCATCTCACCAAAAGGATTCATGTCATCCGTACTCAAACCAAATCTTATGTTTCTCGCATCCAAATCAAATTCAGGGTACGTTCTATCTATTTTTCTCCACTACGACCCATCAGCGGGGTGTCTCAACATCGAGTCTTTCTTGCGTTCCTCTTTGTGCCATCGCATCAACTTAGCATTATCTTTATTTCTAAACAGATGCTTCAAACGTGGTATTATAGGCGAATACCACATGACCTTCGCAGGAACTCTCTTCCGGGGAGGCTGCCCCTCGACATCTCCAGGATCATCTTTTCTAATCTTGTAACGCAATACACTGCATACGGGACATGCATCCAAATTCTCGTACTCGCCTCGGTAGAGGATGCAGTCGTTGGGGGCATGCATGTATCTTTTGCACTTCTAGTCCTAAAGGGCAAACAAGTTGTTTGGCTTCATACGTTGTGGCAGACAATTCGTTGTCCTTATGAAGCATTTTTTTAACAAGTTTGAGTAATTCACCAAATCCCTTGTCGGATACACCATTTGTCGCCTTCCATTGCAGCAACTCCAAGGTGGTGCCAAGTTTCTTCAATCCATTTTGACAATCTGGGTACAACAACTTATGGTGGTCCTCTAACAACTTCTGGAACTTCAACCTCTCCGTTTCAATCTCACAGTCTGCCTGCACATTGTGCAATGCCTGCCCCAGATCGTCGCTGGGATCATTTTCTGCTACATCTACTTCGGGCTCTTCCATGAGAATATCGTCATCGAATGCACCGATTCCAGCATTCCCGGGAAAATGGTCGTCAAAATCTTCTTCTTCATTGTCTTCCATGGTAACCCCCTGTTCTCCGTGCTTCGTCCAACAAACATACTTCTCCATGAAACCATTTGCGAAAATGTGCCTGTGTAGGATTCTTGAAGATGAGTAATCCTTGTTATTGTTGCAATGAACACACGGGCAGCACATAAAACCATTCTGCTTGTTTGCCTCAGCCACAGACAAAAAATAATGCAGGCCATCAATGAATTCTTTCGAACATCGGTCAGCATTGTACATCCATTGCCGGTCCATCTGCATTTTAAATAAATCGATTTGAATTCTTTACACGTATCGAATAAATAAAATATATCAAGCCTAAATTAAACTAAATGTAATATAACATGAATAATTAAAAGATATGCAATATCCATCATACATCTTGATTAATTAAAAGGAGTACTTAATCCATTACAGAACTTAACAAAGGAGTACTATACATGAAACTTAAAAATTCGGTCAACAACACATAGGTTTTCAACCGTCCTTGCGTTGGAACACAGAATGCTCTATGAAAAGCACTAGGTTTTTTGGACCGACGACCTACTCGAGTTGTGCCCTTCTCTCCAGAAGGACAACGATCACCCCCACCGGCGCCACTCCCTCCAGCTGCTGAAGCCATATTTTACTGAAAAATACCTTTATTTTCCATAAAATTATAAATTCTTACTATTACAATGCAAAAATTATTTACTATTACTATTACAATGATCAGATTAATAACTCTTGCAAATAACAATGAAATCATATAAAAAAGACGAAATGTATCATTAATCCTCAAGAAATCTCTAATTGATTGAAAGAAATCTTTATAACTTCTAATTACTTTGACACCCTTCAGTTCCAGGAGTACACTATTTTCAATTTCCAGAAACCCTCTAGAAGAAAAATAAACCTTTATTTCTGAAAATGTATATGTCAGTAACCTCAACCCTGCGGTGATGACACTGCCTTTCGGGGGGACACGGTGCGGTACAAGGGTGTCACCAATCGGCCAGTCGCAGCACCAACATTTACGATTAATAGGCACAACACTTGGCACAGGCAGCATGCTCGTTGATATGCTCTCAGTACAACAACGACCATGCTGACTGCGTCAAATGCTGTCTTCTTATCAATCGGAAGTGCTGGTGATGCGACCAACCGATTCGCGACGTGCTTATAGCGCATCGTGTATTCCCGAAAGGTAGTGCCATCACCGTTGGATGGAGATTAACGACGTATACTTGTTTCGAAATAAAGATTTTTTTAGCTTCTAGATGGTTTCAATGTGAGCCTGAATAAATACATCACTAGAGTGTCAAAATAATCCATTCATAATACAAAAAATTCTAATATACTCATTTCATTAATTCATTCATGAATACAAAAATCAACTATCCACAATATGTTCATATATACAAGTACATCACATGAAGTGTCTACACTAATTCAAAAAATTTCTACTATCCACATACTCATCTAAATCTAAAAGAAAATCACTACATATGCAATCTAGCTAAATGTCCAAGAAATGAGCTGGCTACACATTTTCTCTATTTCTAAAGCATGAAATGAGCTATACAAGCTAAGGAAGTAGAGAAAAACAAGCCCCAAACCTTTAGCGCCGATGGATGGACGGGGAATCAAAGATCTTCACAAATGTGGTGAAGAAATGAGTAAGAACTCCTCTCTCCCGAGCCAAGAACAGCAAGAAACAAGTGAGCTGAATGGCTCGGGCTGGAGGAGAGGGAAGGAGATAAGGGGGCTAGGACTTTTGTCCCTGTTGGAGACACCAACCGGGACAAAAAGAGGGACTTTTGTCCCGGTTGGTGGTTCCAACCGGGACAAAAGACCCCTGTCCCCCCGCTGGCCCGGCTAGCCGTTGGACCCGGGACAAAAGCCACCTATTGTCCCGGGCCCAAAGGCTGCCGGGACAAATGGCCTGGAACAAATGCATATTCTGTAGTAGTGGAGGTAACTTTGTGCTCCGTGAAAAATATGAAAAAGTAACTTTTTAGTACATTAATGTTAGAAAAAATAACTTTTCTAGTCCGTGTCTTTATTGAAAATAACTTTTATACTTCTTGAAAGTTAAGAAAAAGTAACATTGTAGCATACAAATTTTTTTAGAAAAAGTAGATTTCTAGTTTGTGACAGGAAGTAACTTACCAATATCCATGAAAAATATGAAAAAAGTAACTTTGTCGTCCGTTAATATCAGAAAAAGTAACTTTCTTTATCCATGCCTTTATTAAAATATAACTTAATTTTATGCTTTATGAAAGTTAAGGAAAGTAACATTATAGTATATGAATTTTAGAAAAAAGTAACTTTCAGGTTCATGACCGGAACTAACTTGCCAATAGTATATATGATGATATGAAGTAACTTGTGACCAATTTATAAGGCATAGGAAGTAAAGTTTATTTTAAAAAAGTAACTTCACCAGCAAAACATAGCCACATGGGATCTTGTTTTGAAGATCTTGATAAAACAAACATAATGGTATAATCGAATTTTGATTTCAATATATCATTGTAGAACTATAGATTTTTAACTTGCACCGGATTGCTTGCGCCATGTCACGTGTGTGCGGTGGGATTGCTTTCAGAGCTCACAAACCAGAGGCCATGTCAGGTTATGTTACAATCTTTTGAAAATATTAAACATGACTTTATTTACTGTTATATTTTTTGATAACTGTACAAGAACACTTTGTTTAAATGGAACATGGGCCACCCAAGAAAACCGTACAATCATAATTGTCATATGGCTCTGACCTTAGCCAATTAATTAGGTGTGTAGTTAACTGATGGCCTTACCGAAAGGGCAGGAGGGGGTCGGTGTGGGGTATAGCCCAGTCCTCTTGGAGTAGTAGCCTTTGCTAAGGTACTGACCATCAGGGAGGGTTATGGTCTGCACCGCTACTGAAACTCTAGCGGGCTATCTAGTTTTTTGCATGTCTTCGTAAAGACTCAATAGTGGACCCCTCGCCACTCAGCAAAGGAAGTGTTTAAGGGCCTTACAAACCCGGGCGACACAGAGGAACATGATTTGTTGTGAAAGTGTACAACCTTTGCAGAGTGTAAAAATGATATATCAGCCGTACTCACGGCTATGAGCGGTTTGGACCCTCACATGATAATTGAACTTTAAGAATAATTAACTTGTGATTTACTTGGTTTTAATGATGATGTATATTTTATGCTTAAAAGGGATGGTATAAACTTATACCTAGATAATATGTGCTTGCTAATAAAATTTGACCAACTAAAAATGCTGGCTGCATTAAACCTTAGCTTTTTCTTGATGGCCTTGCATCTTCTCCCACTTGCTGAGTACCAACCATAAGAGTGTTCACCCTTGCCTAATTGTTGCTCAGAAGAGAATAATGAAGTGGAGTACTATAGTGACTTTGAGGAGTTCTAGGTGTGTTTACCAATCAAGTGCCTGTGGATGATGAAGCTTTGCTGCGGATCTCTCGTATAGGCTATTCGGCGGAACGTTTAAGACCTTCGTGTCTATTTTTATTCGGGGTGTAATAATGTTATGTACTCTCTTTTGTTTACATTTTGAACATTGTCTTTGATATATTCACTTAATTATTATGTCCTTCATATGTGTGTAAATTTGATCCTGCCACACGTATGAGAACATCTTGTTTCTTTTTGAAATCGGGTGTGACACCCACCGCCCCCTAACTGGTTGCGGGCATGGCCGGCCGCCCCTGCGCACGGGCCGCGGCGAGCTCCAGGGCGGTGATGCTTGAGGCCGGCAGCGTGCCCTGCGTGGGCGGCGAGGCCTCCATGGTGTTGCAGTAGAATTTTTTGAATGTTGCAATGGTTATTCAAGATGTTGATGTTGATATTCATGTAACCATGGGCCGTCCTGGTTGTGGGTTGATTTTGTGGAGGCCGCTTTTTTCATGTTGCACCTGCATGAATTCGACATTAGAGTAGCCTTGTTTTGATGTTACATAATTTTTGAATGGATCGCACCCGGATGTGTTTGATGCGTTTCAATACAGCTTTTTGATGTTACAAATATTAATTTTTTATGTGTTTCAGTACATGTGTTTGATGCGACAGAGGGTCCGATGAGAAATTTTCCATCGGACGTCCGCACGCTAGCACGAATTAATAACTTAATTTCTATGTGCCGATGCAGATAAGTTGGAGAGTTAGTTTGCGTACATATACATGTGGATGTGGATGGTTGCGTAGCCGCATCACGTACATGTTCCCCCTACGAGCCTATAACGACCAAACTGAAGGCGAAACTGACCGAGATGGGTGACCGGTCGAGTATTGGAGCCGATGCTAGTTCGTTTCTGCTGGCTGGTGACCCGTCGTCGTCGTCCCTTGTTATCACATATATACGTCTACCGCACGCCGCCTCCAGTGCCGCAGTGCGCTGAATCGAGCTGAGCAAGCAAAAGGGGTACTAGTACTACGGTGGTCGGCAAGACCGACCGATGGATCGATCAGGACCGTCCACCGGCAAGCGGGGCCATGCCCATGCCCATTGATCGATCAGTATAGCTAGCTACTTAGAATAGAAGAGAAGAAGAAGCAGCACTGCAGCAGCCCGGGAATATTACAGTGCAGTGGACGCGAAGCAAGGAACCCACACCCACACCTAGCTCTCACCATACGCCAATAACTAAACTAACCCAACACCACCCACATGCATGCTCTAGCTGATACATACATCTATCAGCATCATTTGATTTTGTGCTTCTGAAGCTAGCTACTACTAACAGATATCGTATAGGTATAGATAGATAGCACTAGCTAGCTATATGCAGTGCCCTCTTTTTCCAACGACGTCGACGAAGCCAATTGCTTGCAACTACATTCCCACTCGTGGCCGGCCGTGACCACCCATCCATCGGTTGTTTTGTCTTGTCCAAGCTCCGGCTTTCAGGCTTGTCATCATATACATACACACCCATATATATACATCTTCGCCTTGCTTTGCGATCGATCGATCGACTCAGCCGGCAGGGCCGCAGTAGCCAGCTAAAGCAGCAAACAAAAATGGTAGGAGGAGACGCCGGCGCCGGCGGTGAGGTGGTTGTCGTCGGGCGGGCGGAGATCGACACAAGGGCGCCCTTCCGCTCGGTCAAGGAGGCCGTCGCCCTCTTCGGCGAGAAGGTCCTCGCCGGGGAGCTCTACGCCGGACTGCGGCTCCCTGCCATCGTCGTCAACGAGGTACGTGTACACCCACCGCCTGTTATTATTATGCATGCCTAGCTTGTGTGTGTATATATATAGTCCTGGACTCCGATCCTGGGTTAATGTTTGCTAATAATAATGTTTTCTTGGTGATGAGTGGTATGCATGATGATCGATCGTCCCTGCACTAATAAACTTGCCACGCCAGTCATCATATATGATGCAACCTACCTTCTTCCCTCATTGCATCTAACATTTTAAACGGTTGCAGATATGAATAGTTTTTTATTAATTAGACGGCACCGCAATAATATTGTTGATGCGGCACTGCATGCAAGTGCATGATCGATACCTGCAGCTTATTACCTAGAAGATTAGTATTAGCCATTACTCAAAAGAATTAGTATTATTATTAGCCACTGGATTAATTGTTTGTAGAATAATATATATCTGGAAACATATATATCGTCTATATTCATTCATATTTGAGGTTTACTGCTGGTTGGTTCTTTAGTTGATAGATGATCCAACAGAAGCTCTCAACCCTTCAAAAAAAAAAAAAACAGAAGCTCTCAGGTCGAGCTAGCAAGTACCTAGATGTCCAAACGCTTGACGACGACCATTCTATTCCTTTCTTCTGCGCCAAGCAAAAAAGGTGCTCCAAAAAGCAGCTTATTAGCCTTCTCCCTTCTTTACCCATCTATGTACATGGTTCCCTTTGTTAATTTCAGATGCTCGCTCTCTCCTACTAACCCACGCACTAATAACCAGCATTACAGATGCATTGCATGCTGACACCTTCCAGAACCCAGCTATCTGCTTATTTTACAGCACTTGTTGGATCACTTTTCATCAATTACAGTAAAGTAGTGACACTACTATGTACATTCCATGTCTTTAAAGTATACTTATGCGTCAAGACTCAAGACTATAACAACCTCTATCGCTTTGATGATAGCATAAGTGTACCGTAATTCGGTCCCTTAATCATCACCTAGGGTAGATAAAGGAGCCTTTAGTCGCTTCACTTTTGTGTATGTCCTACAAATAATATTATCACCACACATGGGGTGGCAGCGCTATAAAAGTGCTACAAATTCAGGATACTACAAACTCGAAAATGCGTTTGATCAGAAAATGTCTATTTAGTTGTCCTCAATAATTTACATACCTGTTTAATCACTAAACAAAACTTTGGCTCATTTTACCCTCTCAAACTACTTAAAATGGCCAAATCTACCCTCTAAATGAAATTTGATTTTTTGTTACACCTTATACAATTAGAGTTTCAGGTTCAAATTTTGCAAATGAAAATGTACTAAATATTTTCATATGATTTTAAGGTTTTTTTGTGTTCTTACCCCTATTTTGAAGTGCAATTGTAGTTTTGTCCTCATTTTTTTTAACTTTGTGATTTTGCCCTTTATTTTTTACAAGTTGTTGTGATTTTACCCTTAATCTTTGCGTATTTGCCCCTGTTTTTGACCATTGACTGGGGGTAAAATCGCACTGATTTGTAAATAGTAAAGGGCAAAATCACAAAGTTAAAAAAATGAGAGAAAAACCACAATTACACTTCAAAGTAGGGGTAAGAACGCAAATGCCTCTTATTTTAATGTTTGAAAATGTATTAAATTTGTTACACTCTAGTGGTATGAAAATTATATAACCTATTTATATTAAATCCCTAAAGCACCTTTTCTTTTTACCACAGGTAATGATTTCATACATCATCATACAAAATTTAAAACTCAACTTCTATCTAGACTCTAGAGAGAAAGATGTCAAATTTATTATTTCGTAGAGTCGACTAATAATTTAAATAGTTTGAGGGACTAAAATGAGTGAGAACTTTCGTAGGGGTCAAACAGATAAAATTGGTTGTTCGCTAATAAAATATACCCCCTCCGTTTCAAATTATAATTCCTTTGACTTTTTAACCCCAAGTTTGACCACTAGCCTTATTCAAAAATTTGTGTAAGATATCACTTCTGCTATTGTGGCTTGCTTTTTATTAATAAAAGTTCTTCAAGAATGACTTAAATTTGATTATATTTGCACAATTTTTTAATAATATGAGTGGGTAAACTTAGAGTTAAAAAAGTCAAATGAATTATAATTTAGAATGGAGGAAGTATGTATTTTCAATATATTTGATTCTATATCCAACAATTCATCCATATTTGATATTTCCTCCCATATATGAAAATGTTACGGTTCCTGTTGGTTCGCATAATGTGTTCAGTAAACCAATAATTGACACAATGACACTCTTGTTACTGATCATGGAGTAATTTTCTTCTCTTAATATATGTTCCCATTTCACGTACTCATCATTCATCAATCGAATATACTACGTACAGAACCGAGCGACGGCGACAAGACCCAACCACCACGCCGTCAGCGTCACCGCCGGCGCGGTCACCACCGTTACGCCACGCCCCGTGCCGCCGGTCACCGGGGGGCTCGCGGTGGCGAAGCAGGAGCTGGAGAAGGAGCGGGAGGAGAAGCAGAAGATGGCCGGGTGCATCCAGTCCCTGCAGGAGGAGCTCAGCCACGCCATGAGGGAGCTCAAGAGGCTCAAGGCGCGCGAGGACGAGGAGGCCGGCGCCAACGCCAAGATCATCGACCTGGAGATCGACGAGGGCCGCCTCAGCTTCACCGAGGCAGAGAAGCAGCCGGCGCCGCGGGGCTCCTCCTCCGACGGCATCGCAGCAGCTGCCGGGGGCGAGCTGCAGAAGAAGAGGTACGTGACGTTCGCCGACCCGCCGACTGCCGCGGCGGCGTGCCGCGCGCCGCCGTTGCCGGACGTCGTGATGGAGCTGCACCGCGCGCCGCAGCCGCATTACTACCGCGAGCCGCGGTTCCAGAGGCAGATGTCGGCCGGGCACGAGGCCGCGAAGGCCATGGCTGACGAGGGGACAAAGAAGAAGAAGAAGAAGCCTCTGATCCCGCTGGTGGGCGCGCTCTTCCTGCGGAGGAAGAAGAGCAGCAGCAGCAGCTGCCACGACGACCCGCTTTGATCCGTCGATACATATATACAACCATGCACACGAAAGTTAATCACTCAAGAGTTTTTCATCTTAAACTTTTAATTAATCCTCATACATGTGTAGTTAAAAGAATGCACAATGCTTTGGCTTATACTATACGGACCTGCTGCGATTAATAATAAAATATGTACACAGAGATATAATATATAGTATTAAGTTTCCGGTCCAAAAATTTGCATTTGGTGTTTGTTTCAGTATAAAATATCAATTGATGAGGTTGATGATATTTTTTTTATGCACGCTGCCAAAGCAGACGTTCACATGGATACACACTCGTCACTACTATCTCCATCCCAAAATATAACAACTTTTAGACTTGCTTAAATTTAAATTTTTTAATATTTCATTAAACTTATATTATTTTTACGCGAAATAGCTAAATTCATCTCTAAACTATCGCGCCCGGCTCAATTTCATCACTCAACTATCAAAACGTCGAATTTAATCCCTAAACTATCCAAATTGGTCCGGTTACGTCCTCGTGCCGAGGTGGTGTGCAATGGTGGAGTGCTTCATAAGCGCACAAACCGATGTGCTGAGAACAAATGGGGTAAAATGGACATTTCAACACAAGTTGGAAACCTAATCTGACTTTGCGCTGACGAGGTACTCCACCATGGCACGCCACCTCAGCACAAGGATATAACCAGACCAATTTGGATAATTCTGGAACTAAATTGGACGTTTTGATAGTTGAGGGATGAAATTGAGCCGGACTCAATAGCTCAAGAACAAATTTGGCTATTTCGTCTTATTTTTATGTTGTCAATCTTTATGATTTTTATACCGTCAATGGTCAAAATTTAAAAGTTTGACTTGAAGAAAACCTAAAAATAACTATATTTTTGGACGAAGGTAGTAATACATAGTTGGAAAAAGTTTAATTTATTATCCTCACAAACCCACTTTTTTGTACCTTAACAAAATTTAGAGTCGATTTACTCACTAGATCTATTTCAATTGTCCAAAATATAACCATAATGAGAATTTTCTTTTCATTTTTCTTTTTCTCCACGTATACTCTAAAAAACAGGCACAAACTACCCAACTGTGCTCGGTTTTTCTCATTAATATTGTGGAGTACAGTATTGCCATTGAGGTAACCATATTTGGACATACACATTTCTAGCCATTTATACCAAACAATAGGCGCAATAACTAACTTACATTCTATGAATATAAAGAGAGAGAGAGAACATGCATTCATGATCTGATTAATAGTCTTAAGTAGACGTACGTACACATACAGAAATATATACACACTGATCATACACACACCTACAGACAGAGCCAAATTTGGTCCCTCTCGCTCAGATGAGATTGGACAGACTTATTATGGGATCCCAAATCGATCTTTACTTCGGAGATGAAGTGCATCAGGGACGAAATGGATCTACCTAAACAATTTCGATCATGCATCGATCACTAGATTATCCATCCAGACAGAGCAATCAAATTCAAAAGTGTGGCCTTGACCTGAGGTCGACCCTGGCGGACTTGTTGAAGAACTCGACGCAGTCGGCGATGGCCTCGTCGTAGTGCGCGTTCAGCGGGTGCAGGTTCGAGCTGCTCCAAGACGACCGCTTCGACGCGTCGCCGCCGCCGCCGCCGCCTCCTCCTGCTGCTGCGGCGGCGCCTCCAGCGGCCGTTCCAGCCGCCCGGTGCTCGTCGACGGAGAAGGTGACCTTGGGCGGCCGCGGCGGGAAGGAGAAGAGCCCCACCAGCATCCTCCTGAAGCCGTCCACCAGCCTGGACGGCCACCTCCTCGGCGCCTTGTTGTGGCTGTGGGAAGCTTTCCTCCGAAAGCTTTTCGCTTGCAGCCTCGACATTCTTGATGCTACCTGTTGCTAGTAGCTACTTGCAGACTCTAGTGCTAATTATGTTTGTTTGGTACTAAACCAATTGAAGGCCCGGTGATTTGGCCTAATTGCGGCAATCTTGTGGTCTTGAGTTGTAAGCTAAGGTTGCTAGCTACAAGTGTGAAGTGTCCACTGATCGATCGATCGATGGTCCTATATATGTATTAGTGCCCAATAATTTATAATTTGCAGCAAAGAAATTGTATCTAGTAGCGCTCTGTTTTTATACATTGTTAGTTGTTGATGGAGTGATGGGGATGGGCCAGAAGCATTTTGATGAAGACTGGTACGGTGTGCCTTTTGGAAATTCTAAGGCTCTAAGGTACAAGGTTCCATGTGCAGTAATCATCACCAATTAGTTAGGGGCCCTTCCTAAGTAATTAACATATATATGTGCTTTACTTTTTCCAGAAGAAAAAATTGGAGTTCATTATGTCCACCACACACACACACACACATACATGTTATTAGTGCTCTAGTTCTTTAACAATGAACAAATATCATGCTGACAAAGTATCTCTAAATCCTAGCTAAATCTCACTCTCTATATTCCCAATTTAATTAACTATCAATTTAGCCAGGATTTCCTCTCCATATTTCGGTATACTCCAACGGAGTAGTCAAATCTCACTCTTCATTTTTTTTTCCTTTACACTCCTCCCGCTGACCCACTGACAAGTGGGCCTCCCTCTCTATCTCCCTCCTCCTGCTCCATCCGCCTCCTCTCGCCATTGGCCACCCCCATCTCCCTCCACTGCTGGCCGCCTCATCCCCTCCTCCGACCAACCGAGCTCGCGCACTACCCTGCCGCCACTACCCTCGACCTCTCCCTATGCCCGCGCGTCCCCGACGCCGCCCTCGTTGTCATCTCTGAGTACTCCTCCTTGCTCCTGACTCACCCGTTCAAGGCCGTGGAGCCCAACGGTGGAGCCAGGGGGTGCGCGGGGGGGGGGGGGGGGGATGCAGGCCCCTACCCCATGCAGCCCCCCAAAGCCCGCCCTATATACAATTTTCAACCATGAATGAAGAGAAAGAAAAAATTGAGGAAGAAAAAGAGAGGGGGGAGGAAGAAGATGAGGAAAATGACCCCCCCCAAAATAAAATCAATTTCTCTAGATCCGCCACTAGTACTGTGGAGCCCGCGCCGTCCTCTGCCACGGATGGCGACGATGATATGGTGGGTGCGGGGCCGTGACGGCGGGAGCGCGAGGGGGAGACGTCAAGGAGGGAGAGCAGGCGTGGGGTCGTGGTTAGCTATAGAAGTAGCTCGGGAAATATGGCTAGAGGGAGGCTGGAGATGTCGAGCCGGATAGCGAAGCGAGCCCGATGGAGTGTCTGTTGGATGGAGTTTTTTTGCTTTTTTTCCCCATGTTTACCTAACTAAATAGATTTAGCTAGGATGTTGGAGTTGCTCGTGGAATGAACTTCCATTATATTATTGACATAAAAACATTACCATCATCTAAGAGAAACCACATTTGTTGTCCGTCTGAAGGTGACAGTGATCAGTCTTAGGTAATGCGCATGTAGTAGTTCCTATCTAGGTCATAGGATACAGGTGATTATAACGTTATTAGTGGATAAATATCCTACACCAATTTTCTGACGGAACCACACGATCTAATGCTTCCTATCTTTGTATAGGTGAAAATTATTCAGTAGATTGCTAGTAATATCTTTGATAACGAAGCAGGTGGTCACTACCAACTACTAATTGACTTCATCGATGATCCATTGTTGTTGTTGGGATCTTTAGGAACATCTAACGTGTAGATGAACTAAAGAAACATGCTTGAAGGTACGTAAAATCTATCCTACTGCAGATCGATTTTAATTTAGTGCTAAAGTTGCGCAACTTGGTCGGATGTGTGATGTGACTTTAGTTTCTGGATAATGGTTCCATCCTTTATGAGCCTATTTGCTAGCTAGGATATACTTAGTTAATCTTTGCTACTGTGTGGTCAGCAACAGGTGTCTGGCGTTAACTGAGAAATCCACAAACTTCGTCCAAAAGTTAATCTTTGCATGGAGGGTTCAGAAGCTAAGGTCATGAACACAAATGGTTTTTTTAGAGCGTGAACACACATGATTAGCAGCCATCGCTGCTGCCACAGTCCTTTTTGTTGATTACACACATCTCCCTTAGCTTTAATTAAAATAGTGGATTGAATTAAAGCAATGCATGCTAGTTAGTTAACAGCTAGCGCAGACACATGGAGTCCGTAGTGCTTTTGTCAACTTATATTAACTAGACATTCAGATGCTCATAACCACCACCACAAGTAGAAATAGATAAAACATTACGAAATTAAGGGCAGCCAAACGTCTGTAGGAGACAAGGGCATCCTAGTCTAATGGAGAACTGTTTGTATGTACCCTATAAACACGGTACCATGTACTTCGCAGTGTCCATTATTGCATACTGGAATATGTGATCGCTCAATTGGTGTCATATTGAGTGGAAAACAGCTCTATGTACATCCAGAAGTCTTGGTAGTACCAGCAAAAACAAACTAGTATAATGCCAGTACAAGATTAAAAGAAAATACAAGACTCAAATTCATGTGATTCTTCAGCAAGTGCACCGAGGAAAATCCATAATCTCCAATCATCAAATTGGACAGAAAGACAAGACGGCATATCGCTAAGACTAGGATGTGCCTTGAAGCTTCCTGATTGGGCCTTAGTAGGCCTAATTTGGCCTACCCGTAGCTAGCTACTTCTTAAGAAAAGGAGAAGGAAACCAAAAGGAACAAGGTATATTGCAGAAGACTAAGGATGGCAACGGGTCGGGTGGAGTGTCTGGGCACCCAAAACCGAAACCCGAACTTAAAACCCGAACCTGACCCGAACTTCAATTCGGGTGAGAATTCATACCCAAAACCAAGCCCGCGGATACCCGAAACCCAACGGTTAATCCGAAACCCGAATTCTTTTACAAACAAGCAACAACAATATTCTGGCAAGGAGATTGAGATGCAGTAGTAGCTTCAGATCCGATTGAGATGCAGTAGTAGCTTCAGATCCGATTGATTCCCGGAGACAAGGCGCTCATGGCCGAGCTGGCATGCTTGATTCGTGGCTTGAAGAGGCGCAGCCGGTGACGTAGCTCGTCGGAGGCCGCTGCAATGGGTGCGAGCAGCAGTGGTACGACCTCCATGCAGCCTGCGGCGGGCGGGGCGCGGCCGTTCGAGCATCCTCCGTGCGGCGGCCGGCGGGAGGGGCGCGGCCGCGCGAGCAGCCTCCGTCCGGCGGTCGGAGGGCGGGCCGCAGGGGGTGCGGCGGCTGGCGGGGTGCCGCGGGGGGTGCGGCGGCCGGCAGGTGGGCCGTGGGGGGTGCGGCGGCCGGCGGCCTCCGGGCGCTGGGCGCTCGCCCGCCTACGTGCGGCCGTGCGGGGGGCAGGGGTGCGGCAAGTGGGTGGGGTCGGGTGGGCAGCCGCCGGGAGGGATGGGTGTGAGGGGAGAGAGAGGTTAGGTTGTGAGGGTTGAGGGAGAGAAGGGATTATATATCTAGGGTTGCTAGTGGGCTTTTATTGGGCTGGTTTGTTTTGGAGATCCAATGGAGCTCCGTGGGTAAAATCTAAAACCCGCCCCAAACCCGAAATATTTCAGGTATCCGAACCCGCAAAACCACGGGCGAAAATTAAAACCCGAACCCGAAACCCGCAAACCCGAAATCCGCGGATATCCGCCCCGAACCCGCCCCACTGCCATCCTTACAGAAGACGTCAGGCCTTATTCCAATTCGGTCCACATGTCGCAATCAAGCATCCTACATTCCTATATGAAGGCCCATCTAAAACCTCCATGACCTCTACCAGGCCGGGCATCTATGAGGGTTGTGTTTAAGGTGAGAAGAACTTCGTCTTAAACCATCATGACATAATTATTCCTACTGTCAAAGATTTTGTAGCTTAGTGATTACAAAAGTATCTATAACACCTCAGATTCTAGATTCGACTCCCCATGAAGCTAATATTCTAGGATTTAACGGCACTGGTAGGCGACATTGTGGTGACTTTGTCAATCTCGAGGATTTACCGGCTTAGTTTTCAAAGATGCTCATAGGGTTAGGCTTGTGTACATATGTTTATAGCGGTAGAGCTTAGTCTTTTGAGTTGTATTGTGCAATCTCAACAAAACAAATCTTAATAATTATTACTTTCATATAAAAATCAAGCTCCGCACTCCGCTACCCTGCAGTGCGACACCTTCTCCTATTGAAAAGAACACAAAAACTCTAGTGAACTTTAGTTTTTGTTCTACATTTTTGCTACTGTATGACAGGAAGTGGACAAAGGAAATTAGAGAAACTCAGTCTAATGAGCAATTGCAAAATGAACAAAATGAAGCATCATGCCATGAGGGATATTTTGTAGTGGCAAGAAACAATGAATAGTTGCAACATGGAGAATAAAACCACAAGCCCAGATGAGATAATATGGCTCTCTTCTTTATGCCAGCTCCAGCGTTGGACAAAATCGAATCGTGAGGGTGGAAAACCGAACCGAGACGATTCGACTGCTCGTTGTTAGACATAAAAATCGAACTCGAGACTCGGTTCGACTTCAGCGAATAAATAATTCATCACAGGCGGAGCGACCAGCAAAGGACAAGCCAGGATAGGAAATATTCTCAATTTTTATATGTTCCACCGGGTCCCACCAGTCAAACTCCACGCCAGTAGTCTCGAATCGTGCTTGCGATCAATGTTTTCCTCTCCAAAATCGAAGCCGACATTGGAGCTGCCCTTAGGCCTCATTCGGCAGCTGAGGGTCCAATCCAGGAAATGAATCAATCCGGGTCTGGAATTAGCTCACTTGGTGTCTTTCATTCCATGTCTGGGATGAAACCAACCGGGTTCTCAAAAAGTGAACCCGACTCCCTGTATCGTCGTGATAGTCCCTGAATCGGTAGCTATCACATACAGAACTCATTTCAATTACATATCACAGTCATACCTTGCGATAAAACATAACAAATGTTTAATTATTACATAATCCAGCGGATTGTAGTACGAAATTCTGATACAAGCCCATCGGGCTAAAAGGAAACAAACAGAACACGAAAGCGGTAACTAGACTTCTGGGCATCCTCCATCTTGATGTCCTTCCTCCACATGCAATCTTGAGCGAAGCACGAGTCGTTCTTAGTCCTTCCTTTAAAGTCGTCGTCGATCATCGAGTCGGATCCTGTATCTACCAAACTATCCACAAGGACGGGATATGTTCAAGTCACCATCCGTATGCAAGCTTTAGGTGGATGCAATATAATACAAAGAATAGACAATGGATAAGGCTAGAGTTTCCTATGCGAAGCATCAACAAAGTATAGCATCTGCCAAGTCACCTGATGCGGGCCATTCCGGCATCCCGGACTCCATTATGGCATCCCAGACTCCCGGTCAACTCACACCTCCGAGACTCGCCCAAGTCCCTGATATCCAACTAAGACGGTGCGAGAACCCCCTCTCCTCGCACCTCAGCTGCTGTCCAAGCAGAAAAGTAGACTAGAGGGAGGTAGAAAAGTATCAAGGCACACTAACTAATAGAAGTAACAGAAGAGTAGGAATGTACATGACCGAGTATGCGGCTATACATATAGATTTCACCCTACAGGGGTTGTACACTTGGACCCACTCGAATCGCTGCCAGCCAGAGGCCAGCTGACTGACAATGAGACACCAGTCTACTGAGAACATGAACTAGCAGCCATGGTACCATCCTGCTTTCCCGGGTTTGGGCGTGTTCTCTCGCAAGAGGTCACCCCGAGACTGTGAAGCCATCTAGAATAGGATTCCCATGAATCCCGCGAATCGGGGAACGTCAGGTCCACACCTGCTCCCCCTGCACTGATACTACATCCGCCTACAGGCGTGGTACCACACTTACTAGCCTCGGACCGGATCCACCCGTATAGTGGATAAGTGGTGTGCACGCTCACAAAGTCCCACTAATCATAGTTACACCAATTGGTTCCTTATATGCCGGGGCGAGCATCTCCGTTCTCATGCGTATCCGCCACAGCGGTCCGCGTATGGCACCCATTATAGGTAAGGCCCACAAAACACCTCAAGAGTCCAACCGTGTCCAACGACACCAACATGCACCCACAACAGGTGCTCGCAAGGTGTGCCCAACACACACCCCCAGCAAAGTCAACTTGCTCGCCCCCTGCTAAAAGCCCTAATCACCAACTCCTGATATGGTGGATCTCCACTCACGCCAAGACTATCAATCTCAGATATCCCACACATACACAAGCAAGCATATCAACCATTCAGCATGGTTTATATTTAGGAGTTCAAGGAATAAGGGCACACAAGTGGCTATGCAGTTCTATCTCATTAACAAATAATAAAGCATAGCAATCTAGCAAGCAATGCCTAATGGGTAATCAATTCATATATGGGCGTGAACCTGAGACTTCTCGTAGTTGTCCTAGGTCTTCGGAGTCTTCTCGTAGTCTAGGACATCCTCCTAGGTCCTCTGGGTGTCTGGGGCGTTGATTAGCTCCTCCTCGCTAAGGGCTTATTCGCAATTACGAATTACTATAGGGGCCAAAGTGCAAGAATGCACAAAAGTATCCAAAGAAGACCCAAATCACACCAAAACCTACTCTAATAAGTAGATCATGATTTTAGAAAAATTATGAAACTGGTTTCATAATTTTCGGAACTCCAATTAATTTATTATGAATTTTTGAAGCCTAAAACTATTTCTGGAATAAATCATTTTCGAAAAAAGGAAAACACACAGTCAACGGTCAACGCTTGGTCAGCAGGGTCCCCGGGTCAGTGGCCCCACCAGTCAGTCTCACACCAGAGGCTGACATGTGCGTCCCGCGGGTTAAAAATGGTTTAAAAGAAAGAAAAGAGAAAGGGCAGCTCGGTCCACTGGGCTGAAAGGTGAACTGGCCGGCTTGGCTTGTTGGTTCGGTTCCAAAGGCTAGGCTCATCTCAGCTCAGGAACGAGCCGGCTAGGGGAAACAGCTCGCAGGCCGGCTCAGCCTCGGCTCGGCTTGTCGGGCCGAAAGTAAGGCCAACAGTCCAAACGGCTCCTTCTCACTCTCTCTCTTACAGGCTGGGCCCGCGGGGCGGTTCTCTCTCCCACCACTGATAGGTGGGGTCCACCTGTTAGTGGTATGGCGGATCCGGTGTGGCCAGTCCGGATCCGGTGCGGCTGCAGGTCTGCGTGGCCATGTGTGCGGTCGACCAGATTGTGGGTGTGTGCGTGATCCACGCCCTCAGGGCGTTCGACGAAAGGCCTGGACGGGCTGGCCATGTTCGTGTTCAAGGGGGTTTTGGTCGAGGCGGTGCGGAGTATGGGTGTGGTGTGCGTGTGCGCGTGAGCCAAAAGGCTCGGCCTTTGGCCAGTGCACGCGTGAGTGTAGGATCAAGAACACCGACTAGAGGGGGGGTGAATAGGCGGTTTAAAATCTAAAACCAATAACACTAGAGAAATTTAATTAGAAACAAAGGAAAGACCTATGTCATGCTATTACTATCTCTAGATGGGTTTGCAACCTAGGGTGACAAGACACAAATCAAGCTCTAGTAAAGTAAATTGCTCAAAGTAAAAGCAAGTATTAAATAGAGCAAGAGAAGTAACCAAGCTTGACACAAGAAATTATCCCGTGGTGTCGATGACTTGCCGGTCACCCCTAATCCACGTTGAGGTGGATTCCAAGAATCAACCGCTCCTCTATCAAGAACCTCTTGATCTTGAGCCGGCTTGAATCAAAGAACCGCTCCACACCTCGATTCCACTAGAGTTGCTCTTCACCACTCCGGTGAGGTGAGCACAAAACCTCTCACAACCGAAATCGGGGCTCCTCAACAATCTCCTTGGAGGTGCTCCACGAAATCCACTTCTCCAAGCCGTCTAGGGAGCGGCAACTCCCAAGAGTAACAAGTTGATGACGCTTGCTTGAAGTTTCCCTAATGCCACAAAGCTCAAACTCTTGATGCAATGCACTAGGAAGCTCTCACACTCTCAAAAATGCAATCTCTAAGCAAGTGTGTGTGAGAGAGGGATGCCTTAGCTCTAATGTGTCAAGAATGCTATCCAAATGGCCAAGAGAGTCACCCAATGGCCGGGCATTGGGTATATATAGACATCCCTCCAAAAACTAGCCGTTACACTCTTTTCTGCGAAGTCGCGGACCGTCCGCGGTTCAAAAACCGGACTGTCCGCCGTTATAAACCAGTGAGTCAGAGTGCATTTAATGTGTGTCAGAACTAGCCGTTAACCCCTGGCGGACCGTCCGCGCCCTAGTGGCGGACCGTCCGCAGTTAAGAGTTCCAACCCACCAGAGACTAACAACGTCTCTGGAACAACTTTGAGATTAGCCTGCGGACCGTCCGCTCCTCAGAAGCGGACCGTCCGCAGTTTAACTTTTCAGCCCAAACCAGAGAAACAACCTCTCTGGTACAAATTTGAAATTAGCCGGCGGACCGTCCGCGCACCATGGCCGGACTGTCCGCCGTTCGACTTTGAAGCCCACACCAGTTAGACACCCTTTCTGGTACAAATTTGAAATACAGTGGCGGACCGTCCGCCCACCTGGGCCGGACTGTCCGCCAGCCCACCAGAGCCTCTGCAAGCTCTCTGGAACGGTCGCGGACTGTCCACCCCTCTGGGCCGGACTGTCCGCCAGCCCACCAGAGCCTCTACAAGCTCTCTGGAACGAGCGCGGACTGTCCGCCCCTCAGGCGCGGACTGTCCGCCCCTCAGACGCGGACTGTCCGCCGTTACTCAGTCAGCTCTCGAACTTAGTCTATTTCAAATCTTTTCAAAACGCCGTTAGCCCTCATGCATGCAACTAGACATTTTGAGCAAAATGGCACTAAAGACCCGTCAAGCATGAGTACACAATCCCTCTTGATAGTACGGCTATCTATCCAACAAATCCGGTCACTTTTCATCCACTAAACGCCTTGTGACCGGTAAAACACAAAAGCCCTATTTTATACCTTTGCCTTGAGTCCGAGCTTTGCTTATCATCTCCAAAACTCCATACGTTCACAACCAAATCTCTTTCACTTGTGGATCAACCTATACTCATTATCTCAAATGAATTCGTTAATCCACAAACCGTTGTCATTAATTACCAAAACTCGAATTAGGGGCCTAGATGCTTTCAGTGAGGTGCGGCATGGGCGCGCGCACCACTGCGACGCGACCTCGGCGAGGTGTGTGTGCATGCCTGGACACAGCTGTGGCGAGTCCTCGGTGCAGCCATGCGGCGGCGTAAGTTCAGTGGGGTCAGGGTGCGTGACGGCGAGGTTGTGCACGTGCAAAACAAGCCAAAAAGGCTACTCTTGGCTGGTGCTAGGGGACGCCCGGGCAGGGCCACGGCGTGGAGAGTCGGTGTTCGCGGCCAGGCCAAAAGGCAGGGCCTTTTTCCGTGCAAGCGGCCGTGCGCGTGTGTTCATGGCGTTCTGGGCGACCAGAACCGCGAGGGTAGCACCAGCGGGGCTCAGGCGCTCCGGCGGCGGACAGGAGGCGAAGTGGTCGCGTGCGGCTGTGGGGGCTCTTGCGCGCGACAACTGGGTAAGTTCCAGTGCCGCGGTGCGGTTGCGACGCGTGCGCGCGAGGCACCGGTGTTCCGGGCCCGTGGCAGCGGTGCGGTGAGGAAGAAGGTGATGGCGGCTGGGGCTACGGCTGAGGCACAGACATCGGGTCCCTGCAAGAAAGGATAGGCCGGGTTCCTATGGCTATCTACGGAGGGTTCCTTGGTAGCATACGGCGACCGGACAGACAAGGAGGTCGGATGGGCGGCGTCGGCGGCGAGTCGAGGCCGGCAGCTCATAGCAGTGCAGGGAGAACCACTGCGCTGGTGTTGTCGTTCGGCGCAGGCGTGAGAAAGTCCTCGGCGATGGCGTCCTTCTCTTCTGCACGCTCAATGCGGTGGCGGCGGCGTCTCCACCTCCCTCCTTGGCTTGGTGTTGGCCAGCGGCGTCGAGCCGCGGCGGCAGTTGTCCTCCTCTTCAGCTCCTTCCCTTGGCTTCTTCTTCCTTTCCTCTCCTCTCCTCTTCTTCCTCTGATCCCGCCTCTCCTCCCCTGTTCTTCTCGATTGCAGCGGCAGTGGCCGATTGGGGAGAACGGGGCGGCGTCTAGGGTTTGCGGCGTCCGATTGGGGGTTTTATAGAGGGGGCTCTAGGGTTTGCGAGACCGGGCATGGGCGGACGACGATTTCCGGCGTCCGTGCCACGGCCACATGGCGGGATCAAGTGGCTTGGCGTCGGGGGCTCACGACGCGGAGCGCGGGCGGTCAAGGTCGTAAAGGTAAAGGCGGCAGGCGGGCTTCACTCCCTTGTCGCAGAGCGGAGGCGGTCGCGTCGGAGCAGGTGGAGCGCGCGGGGCGAGCGGCGCGTCCGCGAAAAGCAGAGAGGCATCGGGAGGAAGGGGAAAAAGGTACAGGGGCGCCGCTGACGAGCAGGCCCGGGGTGTCAGCGGGCGTGGCGAAAGGGTGAGGGGTGCGGCAGGAACTGGGCTGAGCTGGGCAGATCGCGGCGTGCTGGGCTGGAACGGGCCGTTCGGGCCAGCGGGTGAGGAAGAGGTGGTTGGGCCGGTGCGGGCTGGCATTAGCAGGCCGAAAAGCTCTTAGGGGTTGGGTTTTTGGCCTTTAGTGGATTAAGGGTTTGTTAGTTTTTGCATTTGATTTGAATGGCTGAATTCAAATCAGATGCCACACAATTTAAAAATAAATCATTCAAACCAAAATTAAACAAGGTAGATACGAATAAACTCCAACTCCAAATATAGCACGCTAACATTATCATCCTTAATTTAAGTTTAAATTTTATTTTACTAAGAATTTGAGATGGGAGATGAACCGACCTTATATTATTTCTAGCTATCTTCACATCCATACAAAAAGTTTTTAAAATTTCACATTTTTGCACTATATAATATTCCATAAAATTACGGGACATTACATGGGAACCATCCAAGCAAATAAGGGTCTGTCTCCATTCCTAGCCAAGAAGGGGAAAAAGGCCCGGATTGATCACTTTTCGTTCCGGGCAGCATCTAACCGAACAGCCACTCTTGGTCAGATCTGATGTCGAACCGGCTCATGTCGATCCAAGTGGAACAGGCCGCGTTCCTGGTCTACCCGGGCCAAAACAAACGAAGCCTTGATGGGAATACAGAAAACCTTTCGAACAAATCATAATGCTACTTGTAGAATCTTTCCTACCTTTTAGATCTGGGGTACCCGATCTTAGAACTGCATTAAGACAGCTCGTATCATATGCGGATGTTTAAATTACACTACTACAAAAATAATTTGTAGAAACGCCCCATTTTTTCAAGGGCGGACCAAAATTTCACCCGTTGCTACAAATGCAGTGAGATTACTGTAGCACATGACCCGCCCCTAGAAAAACATTTTTAGGGGCGGGTCAACCCTCACCCGTCCCTGAAAATGAGCGCAATTTTTAGGGGCGGTTAATGGCGTCACTCGACCCTAAAAAGAGCATTTCTAGGGACGGATGACGCCACGAACCGACCTTAAAATGATGGCATTTGTAGGGGTAGGTCATGGCATCACCCGTCTCTAAAAAAGTATTTTTAGGGGCGGGTGATGGCATGGACCGCCCTACAAATGGTTTCACGCAAAAAGCATCATAAATTTTTCAAATGATTTCGAATGAAGTCAAACTTTATAGCAAAACTGTAGAGAATGATGAGCTCTAAAACTTGTAGTTGACAAATTTTTCATTTAAAGTCATTTAATGATCCAAAAAATTATTATAATTTCTCTGATAGCTATAACTATATAGCATCTCATGATTTAAGGTTTCCATAATCTTAACCTTTATATACACTCAAATATATTTGGCATATTTTTTGTTTCTATAGTTCACAATAACAATAGTGCAGAAGTTTCACATTTTTTATTTGTTTTGCTATATGTAACAATTAAATGAATTTTGAGATAAAATAGGAAAATAATTTTAGTGGTGGTAATAGCGTCACCTGCCCGTAGAAATGCAATTGTAGGGCCGGATGATGGCGTCCAAATCAATTTCAAGTTAATTTAAAAGAATATAATGTCTCAAAGAGTCACAAGTGATTGTGTAGTGTGGTGATAACAAATGTACACGCAAGGCTTGAGGTAGGCGGTTCGGATCCAAGGTGATGCATGTGTGTATATTTTCAAAAAAAAAGTAGCTTCATACTGTACGGCTAGTGGTGGTGGCTGGTTGGCTAGGATGTTTTTTCTTTTTTATTTTGCTGTTTTTGATTTTTTGGACCATTTTTATTTTCTGGACACTGAATTGTAGTGGCGGGCCATGGCATGACCTGCCCCTAGAAATTAATTTTAGAGGCGGGTCACGCCATGACCCGCCCCTAAAAAATATTTTTAGAGGCGGGCGCATTACTCGGCCCTAAAATTAACATTTCTAGCTGCGAGAATTAGGGGTGGGTACCACACCCGCCCTTAAAAATACATTTTTACCTACCTCTTAAAAGCTTTTTTGCAATAGTGTTAATAACCGCATTGTTGGATGGTTAGTTATTTGGATGCCACAAGCCCAGAACTGACTAATGGGTTTTTCTATCAGCCATAGCTCATACTTACAAAAGAAGAGATTACAATAGTGCAAAAATGAAATGAGCTGAGGTCCCAAAAGGAGAACCTGATTTCCTGTATTGTCGTGATAGTCTCTAGATCAATAGCTATCATATACAGAATCCATTTCAATTACATATCACAGTCGTACTTTGCGATAAAACACAACAAAGTTTAATTATTGCATAATCCAGCGGATTGTAGTATGAAAATCTGGTACAAGCCCATTGGGCTAAAAGAAACAAACAGAACCCAGAAGCGGTAGCTAGACTTCTGGGGCATCCTCCATCTTGATGTCCTTCTCCCGCAGGCAACTTGAGCGAAGCACGAGTCATCCTTAGTCCTTCCTTTAATGTCGCCGTCGGTCTTCGAATCAGATCCTGCATCTACCAAACTATCCCCAAGGACGGGATAGGCTCACATCACCATCCGCATGCAAGCTTTGGGTGGATGCAATATAGTATATAAAGAATAGCCAACGGATATGCTAGGGTTTCCTATGCATAGCATCAATAAGTATAGCATCAGCCAAATCTCCTAGCGCAGTCCATACCGGCATCCTAGACTCCTGGTCAACTCACACCTTCGAGACTCACCTAAGTCCCTTATACCCATCCAAGTCGGTGCGAGAACTCCCTCTTCTTGCACCTCAATTGTTGTCCGAGCAGAAAAGTAGACTAGAGGGAGGTAGAGATATCAAGGAACACTAATTAATTAATCATAGTTCAGCTAGGCGGTGCCTAGGCGGCGATTAGGCGCGATTAGGCGCTAATCGGAGGGGACCGCGTCGATTTGGGGCTAGGCGGGCTCCTAGGCGGCGGCGTCTTGTCGGCGGCGCCGGTGGGGGAGGTGGAGGGGTTCCGCGGCGCCTGGCGGAGGTTGCTGGTGGGGGAGGAACTTCAGACGGGCTTGACATTGGGCGGCGGCGGCGGAGGAGGACGAGGTGGAGGTGGCAGGCGCGGCGGAGGCGGCGGTTGCATCTGCGGGAGCGCAGACGGGCGGCGTCGAAGAAACAGGGGAGAGGGAGAAGTCATCGTGTGGTGAGGATGGCCGGATGGATAAGGTGGGATGGGTGGATAAGTGGGCTGCTGGGCTTTCCTGATGGGCCTTTCTTTAACTTGGGTCCACAGTTCTCTTATTTTTTTTCTTTTATTAAGGTAATATATATATAGGTGTATAAAAAATTAAAATGCCTAGAAAAATGCCTAGCGCCGCTTAGGCGCGATTAATCCCGCCTAGGCGCTAGGCAGTGAGTCGGCGCCTAGAATCCGCCTAGCACCTAGCTGAACTTAGAGTGTAATGGAAGTAACAGAAGAGTAGGGATGTACACGACCGAGTACGCAGCTATACGTATAGTTTTCACCCTACAGGGATTGTACACCTGGACCCACTCAAAACGCCGCCAACCAGTAGCTAACCAACTGATGATGAGACGCTAGTCTACTGAGAACAAGAACTAGCAGCCATGATACCATCCTGCTTTCCCGGGTTTGGGCGCGTCCTTTCGCACAAGGTCGCCCCTGAACTGTGAAGCCATCTAGAATAGGATCCAAACGAATCCCGCTAGTCGGGGAACACCAGGCCAACACTTGCTTCCCCTACACTGATACTACATTCGCCTACAGGCTTGGCACCACACTTACTAGCCTCGAACCGGATCCACCCACATAGTGAATAAGTGGTGTGCACGCTCACAAAGTCCCACTAATCATAGTTACCCCAACTGGTCCTCATATGCCAGGGCAAGCATCTCCTCGCGCAGTCCTCCGCAGAGGTCCACCAAAGGCACCCATAACAGGTATTGCCTCTCCATAGGCACCCACAACGGGTGTGCCTCTCCTAAACCCTGCACCCGCCATGGGTGCTCCACAGGATGTGCCCAAACGCTCATCCCCAGCCAGTCACTCGCCCCCAGCTAAAAGCCCTAATCACCAACTACTGATATATGGTGGATCTTCACTCACGCCAAGACTATCATATCACGAGAAATCCCACACATACGCATGCAAGCATATCAACCATTCAACATGGTATATATTAGGAGTTCAAGGAATAAGGGCACACAAATGGCTATGCAGGTTCTTCTCATAACAATAATAAAGCAAGAGCAGATCTAGCAAGCAATGCCTAATAGGTAATCAATTCATATATGGGCGTGAACCTGAGACTTCTCGTAGTCGTCTTAGGTCTCTGGGTGCTTCTCATATTGTGGGATGTCCTCCTGGGCCTCCTGGGCGTCCGGTGCGTCGATCAGCTCCTCCATGCTAGGGGCCTATTCGTAATTACGTATTAATATAGGGGCCAAAGGGAAAAAAATTGCACAAAAGTATACAAATAAGATTCAAATCACAACAAAACCAACTCTATTGGGTAGATCATGATTTTACAAAAATTATGAAACTGGTTTTATAATTTTCGGAGCTCCGGTTAATTTATTATGAATTTTTGAAACTTAAATTTATTTCTAAAATTAATAAATCATTTTACAAAAAAGAAAATCACAGTCAGCGTGGCAGCCTCTGGCAGCATGACATCATCGAGGGGTCGGGTCTGCTGACATCAGCAGTGGGCCCTGCTGACATCAGCAGTGGGCCCTGCTGACGTCAGCGTTGACCAAGTCAACATTGGCCGTTGACTAGTTAACAGGATCATGACTCATGGGGTCCATGTGTCAGCCGCTGGATCTCACCGACAGGTGGGACCCACGTGTCAGCGGGGTTATAAAGAAAAGAAAAAGAAAAGATGGCTCGGTTCACTGGGCTGAAAGGTCATGCATGGGCCGGCTCGGTTCGGCCCAAGGTGGCTCAGCTCAGCTTGCCAGGCCGGCTGGGACGGAGACGGGTCGGCTCATGCGTAGGAAGGCCGGCTCGCTGTTTGGCTCGTAGGCCGGCTCTACTTGTCGGGCTAAAAGCCAAGGCCACAGCCCATCTCAATTTTTCCTCTCTCCGACAGAGGAGACCCGCGGGGCAACAGTGCCGACCCATGCTGACATGCGGGACTCGGGTGTCAGTGGGTGCAGGATCCCATGTGGCTAGAGCCCTGATCCGGTGTGGATCGTGTGTGTGTGTGTGGTTCTTCGTGTGCTGCTTCAGTCTGGTGAGGGAGCAACATCAGGCTATTCGACGAAAAGCCTGAATGGCCTGGCCGCGCCGCGATGCGACGTCGCTGCCATGCGCGTGTCCACCAGGTCCAAGGCGCGGTGGTGCAGCTGACGGTGGCGCCACGGCGGTGCAGCGCATGGTCGAGGTGACGACGAAGCCACACGGTGCGTAGTCAAGGTCGCGCGTGGGCGAACATGCCAAAAAGGCATGGCCTTGGCCGGTCAGGACGCTGGCACCGGTGAAGCCATGGCGCTTCAGAACAGCTACCACGGCGAGGCGAGGCCGGGAGAGGGCGTGCGCGGCTGCGCGTGCGGGGGTTCTGGCTTACCAGTCCCACGGCGTGGTCGTGGTAACGAGATGGCGGAGGGACGGCGTCGCCACGAGGCAATGGGGCTCGCGTGCGCGAAGTCTGGGCGTTCCAGACCCACGATGCATGTGAGGCGTGAGCACGCGGGGGGCGCCGGTGTCCCGGGCCCGCGGCGGCGACGCGGCAGTGGGAAAGGAGACGGCTTGGCGGCGGCCTCCTGCACAAGAGTAGTACGGGGATTCCTACGGCTCTTTTACGGGAGGTTCCTCGGCACGGCGGCCGGACAAAAAGATAGGGGACGGGAGCTCCAGACAGAACATGGCATCTCACCGGTCGGGCTCAGAGGCGCGGTGCTTGGTGCCGCGGCGAGGTGACGCGGGCGAGGTCGTGACCATGGAGTGCCGCGCGGGTACGTCTCTGTCGTCGATCAATGCCGGCATGATGAAGCTTCGGCAGCGGCGGTGGCGGCCTCCTCGCGCTCCAGCTACTTCTCTCCTTCTTCCTCGGCTCTGAGCGCACCTCCTCCTCCTTTTCTCCTCTTCTCCCTCCCTTTCTTCCCTTACTCCTTCCCCCTCCTCCATTCCTCTGTGGTGGCAGCAGAAAGGAAAAGCACCGAGGCTAGGGTCCGTGGCCGATTGGGGCTTTATGGGTGACGCTCTAGGGTTTACGAGGCCATGGCATGCCAGATTTTGGCATTTGGGCCAAGACGTGTGGCGCGCGTCCACATGGCTGGTGAGCGGGCGGGTGCACGGCGTGGCATCGTGGCCGACAGGGCAGGCGCGGGTGGTTGCGGGCCCGTGTCGTGGAGTGGGGACAAGCGCCCGCGGGGGGCAGCATTGATGCGAGCGAGGCAGAGTAGCGCCGGCGTGAAAGGCGGGCGCGCGGAGAAGGTCTTTGGCGTAAAGCAGAGAGATGAGCAAGAGAAAGGAGAAAGGGGAACATGTGCCCCCGACGAGTGGGACCCACTCATAAGCGACTGCGGCGGAAAGAAGGGTGAGGCAAGTGTTGGGCCGACGATGAGTTGGGCTGCGCGGGGATGGGCCAGGTGCGCAGGTTGGGCCACACATGCCAGGTAGGTTGGGTGGCTGAGCTGGGCCGGTTTAGGTAGGGGTTGAGCCCAAGGTCGGTTTGGGGGTTTTTGTTAGCATTTTGCTTTTGATTTGAATGTTTGGATTCAAATCAAAGGCCATGCAATTCAAGCAAATATATTCAAAGCCATTCAAACAATGTAGATTCAAAAGATTTCAAATAACTCCAAATATTTGCACACTAACAAACTATCCTTATATTTGACTTATTTTTAATTCACTAGGAAAACTGAGGTGGGGAAGAGGTCAACCTTATATTGTTCTAAGTATTTGCAGTTGCATACAAAAAGTTTTTAAAAATTCACATTATTGCTATATAATATTTCGTAAAAATTACGGGATGTTAAAAAAAACATGATGCGAGAACTCATAGACCATGCCCAAAACGTACTACGTTTGCACCATACAGATCTAGCAAAGAGAAAATTATGTACTTATCACTAAGATACTGAATTCAAACCTTTCGCTTGCATTCTCTATATCACTATATGATCTTGGGGCTTCCTTTTCTTTTGTCATTTCTTGGTTAATTATCTAGTAGGGTGAAAAATGGCAAATTTACCCTTCATCTGAATAATATATGTTCTTTTATTCTCTACTTCTTGACCCCATAAATCATTTCCATCTCCATTTCAGGCCACACAATGACCCATTGTCACACTGCCCAGCGACATCATGTGTGCCTTGTTTAATTTATTGAAATAAACAGAAAACTGAAGTGCTTAATTTTTAGGGGGCAAAGTTTTCTGCCAAATGATAACAAGTGGCAAATTGGATGGGTCTCAAAATTTTGATGCCAAAAATGATCATAGGGCTCTTCTTTAATGAATACAAAATTTTCTCTGGAATAACTTAATTTTCTACTTGCTGAATCTTCCCTGCTTTTTCAGATTTGGGGAATCTAATCTGTAACCAACAGCTAGTATAATGGGCTAAACACGTACAATCAGATGAAGATGTAGCTCATCTTATCTGCTAATGTTTAAATTATTAAAGAGCCACATTTATTTGATGGTCTAGTTAATTGGGTGGTCGGCTTGACAATTGGGGGTCAAATTGCTGAAAGTGAGGAATCCGATCCTCCAAATAGGGCTGTTGTGTCTCACTGATTTGGCATCTTCTACCACATGGTCATGCATAAGACAGCTTGAGCCTGAGTTCAAAATTAACAAATTGAGCACACACACTAGTGTATAAGTATTTTGTAGGGTGTTGATCTTCCTTTGGATGACTGTTGACTCAACCAAATCTTCTAGAAAGGCACCTACTAACCATAGTCTCTATGCGAAGTTATTTCGTAAATGGTTTCATGTTTTATACTTCTGTTCCAGTTAGTATTAGACAGTAATATATCACTATCATCAGAAGGAAGCCCTTTATTTGGGGGTCTTCTTCTCCAATTGCTTCATGTATTTATGGCTTGCATTTTCTGTAATTGGTTGCATGCATTTTACATCTCTGGGAAGTGGCATCTCTGTGTGTGTAAATGTGTTACATTCTGTGCCCAATGGTTTACACTACAGAAGGGACATCCGGATATCGAGGGAATACATGGAAATTTTTTTAGTACGGTGCAGGTACGAACAAGCCTGATTGTCTGTACAATCAATCATGCAACTGAAAGATATGCAACATACTGCTGGTCTGCCCTTGCTTTGCGTGCAACATGTGAATCAGCAAGTTGGGTAGCATCGTAATATATTTTTTTTTCTTGCTAAAATCCAGTGTTGACAGGCCAAGAATCAAATGGCTCTTCTCTTCCTTGTACATATATATAAAGCTCGGCCATGAAACCCGGCAGAGCGGCAAGTTCATCAAGAAGAGCCCAAGAAAAGCAAGAGAGGGTAGCTAGCAGCCTAGCACAGATTTGAGAGAGATCCATCTATCCAACAAGATGAACCTACAGGCCGAGCACCTCAACCTGAAGGAGGCGACGGTCACCTGCATCCCGAGGCTGCGCGGCGGCGGCGGCCGGCGATCCCGCCGGGGAGTCGCTGCCACGCAGCAGGTGTCCATGCTGGACCGCGTCCGGGACGTCGTGCTGCGGCTTGCGATGTTGTCGGCCGCGTCAACGGCGACAACGACGGCCAAGGGCGCCCCGGGAACCCTGCGGCGGACGGCGACAGCGGCGGCGACGGCGACGCCTTCCAGAGCGGCCGCGCGCGTGAGCCCAGCGGCGTCCGTGGCGTACACGGACTCGTACCGGAGCGAGGCGGTGGACGACTGCATCGAGTTCCTGAAGCGGTCGGCGGCCGGCGGCGGCGGCGCCCCGGCCACCGCCGTGGTGGAAGCGAGCACGGCGGCGTCACCTTTGCATGCGACTGCAGCATGTGCCCTGTGAATTCAGAATTAGGTGAATCATGTCCAGGTTGGTGTCTGTACATGTGGTTGGATGTATATGCGTGAGGAAGATCAGTTGGTAGCTTATTAGGTTATGGATGGGGTGGGTGCATCGATCATGGATCCATGTGTTTGATGATGCCATGGCGTCGTGTAAAAATAACCTCAACTTGTCAAGAACAAGTTGCATGTAATGTAATTCTTTACAGAAGGTACATCATTCCTGTCGTGGCACACTATTGTTCGTTTTCGATCCAGTTTTCCCAAAGTACCCTTGTTTGGGTCCTTTGCACGGCCTCTCGCCAGCGCGGGAGGCACCAAACCCAGCAACAATTTGTGTGCATGAATCAACACAGTTTATCCGAACAATTTCTCAGTTTCATAATAGACTATGGTAATTTTACCATTGTTATTCAATGTGGAGAAAATTTCAATGGAAAAATTCTATATAAGCCCCCCAACGTATCAATGATCGATCACATCACCCACTAATCTACAAAATCGGATTTCTAACCTTTTGCAAAATCAGATATATAACCCCAAAGGTGGTTTTGCTGCCCGGTTTTAGTATGGTGGTGTGATTTTATCTCTTTCTTTTTTATTAATGTCCGCCAAAACTTTAAAAATTATAGTAAATCACAAAAAATCATAAAATAGAAAATTCAATTTTGTTGGACTCCACATGAGTAGATCTACACAGTAAACATATAATATATTATGCTTTAGTATAACTTTTTTTATGTAACTTTAGATCTATGCTTTTCTGTAAGTAATTGTAACTTTAGATCTATGCTTTTCTGTAAGTAATTGGAATAAATCATAGATGCAGCTTCTATAGTCCAATCATGGTGAAATTTTTATGGTGTGCTAATTATAGTATGCTTGAACTGTAATAATAATTTCATACTCATTGGATCATGTATAACTTAGTTATAGATAAAGTATAACTAAGTTATACATAATAAATCCATAACTAAATTATATATAATTCAATGAGTATGAAATTTTTAATACAGTTCAATAATACAATAATTCACCCACCATAAAAATTTCACCACAACTGGACGATAGAAACTGCATCTATGAATTATTCCGATTAATTGCAGAAGAGCATATATCTAAAGCTACAACAAAAAATTTTTTGCTGAAGCATGCCATGTTATATGTTCACTATGTAGATCTTCTCATGTGGAGTCCAAAACTAATTTCCTATTTCATAATTTTTTTGTGATATACTATAACTTTTATAAAAATTCAGCAAAAATGAAAAAAAAAGAAAAGACAAAATCGCGCCACTATACCAAAATCAGACTGCAAAACCACCCTGGGGGTTAAATGTCTGGTTTTGCAAAGGTGAGTGGTGAGAAACCCTGTTTTGAAGTTGAGGGGGTGATGTGATCCACCATTGAAAGAGGGGGGGGGGGGGGGTTATGGTAATTTTAACATGGTTATACTTAAAGTGGATAGAAGAAATGCAAAACAATACTGTTAGCAACCGTTTTGTTTGAGTGGCACCTCAAACTGACTTTGTGGTCCACTTTATGACCTCATGTCATGTTGGTTGATCTTTTTTACGAAAATACATCATAGACGCTGACGACCACATATACCCACTCACACTCAAATAAGAGTACAAGCTCACGCTGCCTCTATAAGCATCTCTGAAAGAATGTGGTAGCAGTTTTTAAGATTAACGTAGTCAGCCCGTAAGCCTAACTATCGATTGTCATGTTACCTATCATTGAAAGAATAATGTTGTTTGCTCCTGTAAAAAAAATAAGAAAAATTGAACACCCATACTAAGTGGGGAACTCAAACTCGAATGGACAGCTCTCCCCATCATATGGGCCCTGTTTGTTTCCGCTTTTTTGGATGTCGCTTTTCTGAGAATCAAGATTCTGAGATAATCCAGCTGTCTGGATAAGCTGGGTGTTTGACAATCCTGATTATTTGGTGCCGATTCTCTGAATTGAGTGGTAAAAAATCTAAAATGCCCCTGAGGCTGATAATATCTCATTTTTGTACTGAATACAAGTAGAATTCAATAATTCTAATATTTTTTTAGTATCTTGACTACATAATTATATTACAATTAGATCATGAATTATAATTCACACGTTAGAATAAGAAAGTAAACAGTCCAAATTTCCATGAATTAATCACAAAAGCAACAGTAAAAAAGCTTGCACAAGCCAACAAGAAAGATACATGCAAGCACTGAAATTGTAGAAGTCTAGAACAGAAGCAACAAGATAGGAAGCAACGGAGTACTAATTATACACGGCACCTACAGACAAGCATTCGTAGGTCCGGAGGGACGTGGAATCGACGATGCTCGCTTGATTGCTTTTGAATCGATGAAGCTTGCTTGCTTGGTCGGGTGGACGAAAGGGCCAGCGGCACTGCTCCACCTCGGGGAGGGCAGGGGCCACCGCTCTGCTTGGGGGCGGCGCAGATCCAGAGTCAAGGAGGAGGGGCGGCGCGATTCCAGAGCGCCAGAGCTCGAGCAGACGCGCCGCAGGGAGAGGAGCGCGGCGGGGAAGGGGCGCACGCCAGTGGCGTCGGGGGAGAGGACTGACGGGGAGAGGGGCAGCCGAGGAAAATCCGCTCGCTTACTAGGTACGCGAGGTTTGGGACGCGTCTGGGGGAATCGAGCTTTCAGTTGTTTTGGCGATTCGCTGGTAAGCGGCGACCGATAGAAGCGAGAATTAATCGAGCCGTTTGGGTGGGCTTTTGGCTTATATGCATCTAGAATCAGCTTATAAGCGGAAACAAACAGGCCCATGATCTAATAAGAGAAACTCTAGCAGAAACTCTAAACAAATCTCTATCATAAGTTTAGAGGGCTAATGTAAAACAATACACTTCAGAAGACCCTTTACTAGGCCATCTATTCTGATGAGGCCTCCAAATTCCCTTCTCTGCCCTCAATTCCTAGGGGATCTCTAGGACCACTTGTAGGATCAAGAACACCGACTAGAGGGGGGGTGAATAGGCGGTTTAAAATCTAAAACCAATAACACTAGAGAAATTTAATTAGTAACAAAGGAAAGCCCTATGTCATGCTATTACTATCTCTAGATGGGTTTGCAACCTAGGGTGACAAGACACAAATCAAGCTCTAGTAAAGTAAATTGCTCAAAGTAAAGACAAGAATAAAAGAGAGCAAGAGTAGTAACCGAGCTTGACACAAGAATATATCCCGTGGTGTCGATGACTTGCCGGTCACCCCTAATCCACGTTGAGGTGGATTCCAAGAATCAACCACTCCTCTATCAAGAACCTCTTGATCTTGAGCCGGCTTGAATCAAGGAACCGCTCCACACCTCGATTCCACTAGAGTTGCTCTTCACCACTCCGGTGAGGTGAGCACAAGACCTCTCACAACCGAAATCGGGGCTCCTCAACAATCTCCTTGGAGGTGCTCCACGAAATCCACTTCTCCAAGCCGTCTAGGGAGCGGCAACTCCCAAGAGTAACAAGTTGATGACTCTTGCTTGAAGTTTCCCTAATGCCACAAAGCTCAAACTCTTGATGCAATGCACTAGGAAGCTCTCACACTCTTAAAAATGCAATCTCTAAGCAAGTGTGTGTGAGAGAGGGATGCCTTAGCTCTAATGTGTCAAGAATGCAATCCAAATGGCCAAGAGAGTCACCCAATGGCCGGGCATTGGGTATATATAGACATCCCTCCAAAAACTAGCCGTTACACTCTTTTCTGCGAAGTCGCGGACCGTCCGCGGTTCAAAAACCGGACTGTCCGCCGTTATAAACCAGTGAGTCAGAGTGCATTTAATGCATGTCAGAACTAGCCGTTAAGCCCTGGCGGACCGTCCGCTCACCAGTGGCGGACCGTCCGCAGTTAAGAGTTCCAACCCACCAGAGACTAACATCGTCTCTGGAACAATTTTGAGATTAGCCTGCGGACCGTCCGCGCCTCAGGAGCGGACCGTCCGCAGTTTAACTTTTCAGCCCAAACCAGAGAAACAACGTCTCTGGTACAAATTTGAAATTAGCCGGCGGACCGTCCGCGCCCCATGGCCGGACTGTCCGCCGTTCAACTTTGAAGCCCACACCAGAGAGACACCCTTTCTGGTACAAAAATGAAATACAGTAGCGGACCGTCCGCCCACCTGGGCCGGACTGTCCGCCAGCCTACCAGAGCCTCTGCAAGCTCTCTGGAACGATCGCGGACTGTCCGCCCCTCTGGGCCGGACTGTCCGCCAGCCCACCAGAGCCTCTGCAAGCTCTCTGGAAACGGGCGCGGACTGTCCGCCCCTCAGGTGCGGACTGTCCGCCGTTACTCAGTGAGCTCTCGAACTTAGTCTATTTCAAAACTTTTCAAAACGCCGTTAGCCCTCATGCATGCAACTAGACATTTTGAGCAAAATGGCACTAAAGACCCGTCAAGCATGAGTTCATAACCCCTCTTGATAGTACGGCTAACTATCCAACAAATCCGGTCACTTTTCAACCACTAAACGCCTTGTGACCGGTAAAATACAAAGGCCCTATTTTATACCTTTGCCTTGAGCCCGAGCTTTGCTCATCATCTCCAAAATTCCATACGTACACAACCGAATCTCTTTCATCCGTGGATCAACCTATACTCATTATCTCAAATGAAATCGTTAATCCACAAACCGTTGTCATTAATTACCAAAACTCGAATTAGGGGCCTAGATGCTTTCAATCTCCCCCTTTTTGGTAATTGATGACAACACTAAATTTTGGAGTGATAGAAGTTTTCAAGTCAACTTTATACACTAGGCATAAGGTGGACTTGGAATTGAACTTTGGAAGAACTTACTCATTTTCTTGAAAAATTTCAGAATATGGTATGAATAAATTTCCCAAGTTCGAAGAATAGAGAGAACTCCCCCTTGATATGTGCATATAAATTTTCATGAATACCAAGCACATATATATATATATTTGAAACTTTTGACGGAGTTTTCCCTACAAGTGGAAATCGAGGCATACAAGATACAAGATATATAGGATATGAACTTTAACATGGTTAGCACAACCTCACAACCACAAGATGAACATAAATAGATAAGAGTAGCACAACCCAACATAGTTCATCACACAATACAACCCAAAAGTTCAAATCCAAACACAAGTCTTAAATAGAGATCAAGCAAGACACAAATAGGCATGAGTAGCAAGCGGAAGCCAAAAGCGAATGATCTCCATGAGATGTCCATGAGCTCCCCCTAGATCCAAGCACTCCAAAGCTTCTTAAAAGCGAATGATCTCCATGAGATGTCCATGAGCTCCCCCTAGATCCAAGCACTCCAAAGCTTCTTCTCCCCCTTTGGCATCAATTGCCAAGAAAGTCAAACGGCTGGTGGAGGAGGTGGCGGTGGGTAGAACGGCTGGTGCGGGTAGAACTCTGGAGGCGGCACTGGAGCTGGAAACACTGAGTAGAAATGATCAGAAAACCCTGTGAAGGCTGTGCTGAAAGCATCAAAGCGCTGCTCTAGCTGCTCCTGTCTCTGCTCAAGCTGCTCAAACTGCTCAGAAGAGGGCAAATCCTCAAAACGTGAGTCAAGAGCTGCTATATCTGAGTGTAAACTCTCATGAAACCCCTGCATCTGAGCCATCATAGGCTGGAACATTTGCTGCTGCATGTTCTGAAAGTTGAGGTTCATCTGATTCTGCATCTGACTAGCCAACCCCGCAATCTGAGAGGACATGCTCTCCTGCATGGATGCAAAGTATGGATCAAAGTAGCCAGCTGGAGGAGCCCACTGCTGCTGTGCTGGAGGATGCGGTGGTGGCATGGCATGCTGAGCTGCAGCTGCTCCCATATGAGCATCATCATCACTATCATCTTGCCCCTGTGCTTCGTCATCCATATCATCTCCAGGGAAGGGAGTCAAAGGCCTCAAGAGAAAAGCATTGTCATTCTTGAATGGCCTGAAAGGAGTGTGCTTGCTTTCACATAACCCTCTGAAGCTAGTCTTAACCTTGATGATGGACATAATGTATGGAGCAAAATACAAGTTCATCTCCATGTTAAGCCTCAAGTCTGCAAGCTGATCCATGATAAGAGCAATGACATTGATTCTATTTCCATTCATGACATGAGATATCACATTCCAATAGTGTCCTCTAATCTTGTCCTTGTTGCCACTCTTAGGCATGAATGTGACCCTAGCAATCTTATTGATCACTGCAGGATGATGCCTCAGACCCTGAGTGCCCCCAAAAGTTCTAGCAATTCCAAGATGTGCAGGCTCATAGAACATGGGATAGTCATTCTCATCTAGAGGGTTTTCTAACACAATATTCATACTTTGCTCACTAGTGATGAGATTATAATCCAATTCATTTGCCTCAGCAAACTGTGCAAATGTAGCACCATAGGTTCTTTTGCCAGTTGTCCACCTAAATGTTTCCTCAATCATATTGATCTCTAGGGTGGCATAGAACTGGCGTATCACAGTTTCATTCCAATCACACCTATGCTGCAGAAAATTAGCTAACCCCATTTGCTGAAATCTATCTACTAGATCAGTCATGACTTGTTGTTGTCTCATGTAGCCTATGTCAATGGTCTGATGTTTGAATACATTTTTCTTAACTAGATGACCAAAGTAAACATCTTTTTGTACCTCGGTTTTGAAGAAAAGAATGTTGGTGTCACGAGGTAAGCTGAATTGATCCACTGCTCTTGCATTGGCATAGCTCTCTGCAGTCCACTGACGGCTAGGTAGATCTAGCCCCATTAAATCTGTAATATCATCATCAACCCCTTCAGTCTCTTCCTCTGAAGACTCATCACCTGCATCTCCTACTGAAGAAGCTGCAGCCATCTCACTGACATTTGGAGCATAGTCCACATCATCCGAGTCATCACTGTCTCTTTGTCTTTTGGAAGACATAGCCTTCTTGATTTTAGAAGCTACCTTGATGATCTTCCGGGGTGGCCTGAGATCAAGATTTAACCATAAGAACAATTACTAAAGCAATAGAATGAATCCTTAATGATATAACTCAATTCAGCACTGATCTGAAAAAACTGATACTAGCGGACCGTCCGCACTTCTGAACGCGGACCGTCCGCAGTTTATGAACTACCACGGCGGACCGTCCGCGTCCTTCAGGCGGACTGTCCGCGACCCATCTGTTCTGCGCAGAAACACAAAATCGCCCTCATCTTTGATTCATCCACATTTTGAGTTTTGATTCAAATCCACCAACCAAAATTAAACTATAGCATCTCCTCATCACTAGGAATAAGATCCCCCAAGTATTTTCAAGAATCCATGGCTAAAAAATAGATCGGAGCATTTAACCCTAACTCTTTCCAATAAAGAAATCCAAGAACAAGAGTTAGGGATTCATTGAAATACCGCGAGGACATGATGCACTATCTTGAGAAGAGTCCGGGGATGTGCTCGGACCGTCCGGGAACCACTCCAAAAGGGCTTGACCTTGTCGTCTTCCCCACGTGCTTGAGAGAGAAAGAGAGAGACACTTTTGGAGTATGTGTTCGGTTTGGTGGGGGAGGTGAGGGGGACATCCAATATAAGTCAAGTCTGGCCGACCCCACAATTCTGTCCAGTCGCGGACTGTCCGCGGTCCTTTGGCGGACCGTCCGCCTTTGAAATTTTTACACTGCAACTGACTGAACTTCCTCTGCCCAACATGCGCGGACCGTCCGCGGTCCTTTGGCGGACTGTCCGCAATGAATTTCTGCGGTTGACAACTTCTCTGCAGAGCCTCTGGTGAACAAGTCCAATTAACGGCGGACTGTCCGCCCAATACCAGCGGACCGTCCGCGCTACCAAAAATCTGACAAGTCTGAATTCTGCCAATTTTCTCAATTCCAACTCCAATTTGGGATCATTGCTCATATAAAAATCCAAAAATCTCAAATATTGCATGAAAACCTTCAAACGACTTATATGAGCAAGTTTCAACAAGAATTCAAAAATAAATCGAGTAGAATCATGAAAACTCATAAATGGCTCAAAAATACCTCAAAAATTCATAAAAATGAAACAAGAAGTGCATGAAAGAACCATATGCCACATGTGCTAGTTTTCAAGCCACATTTGAGAAGTCAATGATATTTAACTCATTTCTCAACTTGCAAAACCGAGATTCATCCAAAGGCTTGGTAAAGATATCGGCTAATTGATCATCCGTGCCAATACCATCAATCTTGATATCACCCTTGTTCACATGATCTCTAAGAAAATGATGGCGGATATCAATATGCTTGGTTCTTGAATGTTGAACCGGATTAGAGGCAATCTTCACGGCACTTTCATTATCACACAACAAGAGAATTTCATCAAATTTCACACCATAATCTAGAAGAGTTTGCTTCATCCATAATAATTGGGCACAACAACTTCCGGCCGAGATATATTCCGCTTCGGCGGTTGAAAGAGCCACGGAATTTTGCTTCTTTGATGACCATGATACAAGAGATCTTCCAAGAAATTGACAACCACCGGAAGTGCTCTTCCTATCAACCTTGCACCCCACATAATCCGAATCCGAGAATCCAACCAAATCAAAATGAGCACCCTTGGGATACCATAAGCCAATATTAGGAGAATATTTCAAGTATCTCAAGATCCTCTTGACGGCGGTCAAATGACATTCTCTAGGTGCGGCTTGAAATCGTGCACACATGCAAACACTAAACATGATGTCGGGCCTAGATGCGGTCAAATAAAGCAAACTACCAATCATAGAACGGTAAAGCTTTTGGTCAACCGGGTTACCTCCCTCATCTAGGTCGAGATGCCCATTTGTGGCCATAGGAGTCTTGATTGGTTTTGCATCTTCCATTCCAAATTTCTTCAAGATATCCTTCACATATTTTGATTGACACACAAAGGTGCCTTCCTTGAGTTGCTTGATTTGAAGTCCAAGAAAGAAACTCAATTCACCAATCATGGACATCTCAAATTCCCTAGACATCATTTCACCAAATTCCTCACAAAAACTTGGGTTAGTTGAACCAAAGATAATATCATCGACGTAAATTTGACAAACAAACAAGTCTTTACCAATAACTTTAGTGAACAAGGTAGTATCAACCTTACCAATTTTGAAGCCCTTAGAGATAAGAAAATCCCTCAATCTTTCATACCAAGCTCGTGGAGCTTGCTTAAGACCATAAAGTGCTTTAGAGAGCTTGTATACATGATTTGGCTTCTTGGGATCTTCAAAACCGGGAGGTTGCTCAACAAAAACAAGTTCACTAATTTTGCCATTCAAGAAAGCACTTTTCACGTCCATTTGAAAAAGTTTAATGTTGTGAGAGCAAGCATAAGCTAATAAAATTCTAATAGCTTCTAATCTAGCAACGGGAGCAAAAGTTTCACCGAAATCCAAACCTTCGACTTGAGTGAAGCCTTGAGCGACCAATCTTGCCTTGTTCCTCACAACCATTCCATCTTCATTTTGCTTGTTTCTAAAGACCCATTTAGTGCCAATAACATTATAATTCTTGGGCCTCTCAACTAAATCCCAAACTTGATTCCGGGTGAAATTATTTAATTCTTCATGCATAGCATTCACCCAATCCGGATCTCTCAATGCTTCATCTACACGGTTAGGTTCAAGAAAAGATACAAAAGAATAATGTTCACAAAATGAAGCAATGCGAGATCGAGTTTGGACACCCTTACTAATATCACCCATGATTTGATCCACCGGATGATCCTTTGCAAGAACATGATGAATTCTTTGAGGAATAATTGGTTCTTGAGTTGATGAAGAAGGTGCACTAGATGAACCAACTTGATCTTGTACTTGAGAATCATCATTACTTGAATCTTGTATATTTTGTTGTGCTTGATCATTTGAGATAGAAGTTGAAGGATTAACTCTAATAGAGATAGAAGGACCAACTTCATCTTCATCTTCTTCTCTTGGTCTAACATCACCAATTGACATATTTTTCATTGCATTTCTCAACCCATCACTTCTCACATCATCAAGATTTTCTTGTTCATTGTGAGACCCATTGGTTTCATCAAACTCAACATCATATGCTTCTTCAACAATGCCATGTGTTTTGTTGTAGACCCGATAAGCCTTGCTACTAGATGAATATCCAAGAAGAAAGCCCTCATCACATTTGCTTTGAAACTTTGATAACCGAGTTCCCTTCTTGAGAATATAGCATTTGCAACCAAACACTCTAAAATATGATATATTTGGCTTCCTTCCAATGAGCAACTCATATGGGGTCTTGTTATGAAATCTATGGCAATACAATCTATTTGAGGCACGACAAGCCGTGTTGATTGCTTCGGCCCAAAAACTATCCGAAACATTATACTCGGAGAGCATTGATCTTGCCATATCAATCAAGGTTCTATTTTTCCTCTCAACAAGACCATTTTGTTCCGGAGTGTACTTGGTTGAGAATTCATGCTTGATTCCTTTCTCATCACACCATTCCTCAACTCTTGTGTTTCTAAACTCACTTCCATTGTCACTCCTCACTTTCTTCACTTTGAGCTCAAATTCATTTTCGGCCCTTGTAAAGAATTTCTTGAATGTGTCATATGTATCGGCCTTGTCATGAAGAAAGAAAACCCATGTGTATCTTGAGTAATCATCCACTACCACAAGACAATAGCAATTTCCACCAATACTTCTATAAGTTGTAGGACCAAATAAATCCATGTGCAATAATTCCAAAGGTCTCTCGGTTGACATGACACTCTTAGTGGGATGAGTATTTGCAACTTGCTTTCCGGCTTGACATGCACTACAAAGCTTATCTTTATCAAACTTCACATTCTTCAAGCCAACTACTAAATCATGCTTCAAAAGTCGGTTGAGTTGTTTCATGCCAACATGACCAAGCCTTCTATGCCATAACCAACCCAAAGATGATTGAGTGAATAAGCAAGTGGACAAATTTGCCTCTTTAGTTGCAAAATCCACAAGATATACATCCTCATGTCTAAATCCCGTAAAGATGTGATCTTTTCCATCCAAGCTAGTCACTACAACATCATCTTTAGTGAAACTACACTTATATCCAAAATCACAAAGTTGAGTGACCGCTAAGAGATTAAACTTGAGATAATCAACTAACAATACATTTGAGAGAGAATGATTGCTTGAGATAGGAATTGTACCAACTCCTTTGACTTTGCCCCGGCTATTGTCACCAAAGATAATGTCACTATAGCCACCAACATTCTCATCTAGAGAGGAAAACATCATTTGATCTCCGGTCATGTGTTGAGTGCATCCACTATCAAGCACCCAATGTCTTCCCCCGGACTTGTAATTCACCTACAAAGAGGAAGTAACCTTTTTAGGTACCCAAACTTTCTTGGGTCCTTGAACGTTAGTAACCACATTAGTGACCAAGACTTTTGGCACCCAAATGGCATTCTTTTTAGCACCATTTATAGGTATCCCAACAAATTTTGCACTAACATTGCCATTTGAATTTTTCATAAGCATGTAACTTGAATCAAAGGATATGACTTTCTTGTTGGTGCAATTCTTCTCAACATGTCCAACCTTCTTGCATTTTTCACAATATGGCTTGCCACTACTCTTCACAAAGGTAGTTTTGGTTTGCACAAAAGCCTTCTTCCCTTTCTTAGGAATATATCCAAACCCTTGCTTGTTCAAGGTGAACTTTTGGCTTGCCCAACAATGATTAAACTTTGCTCTACTATCATAGCATTTTCTCAAATCATTTGTCAAGCAAGTAACCTCTTTTTTTAATAAATCATTTTCCATAATGAGAGATTCATTGCAAGATGAGTTATCAATTTTAGTGCACAAAGAACTAGTAGAGCTAGAGCCACAAGATTTATCATCAATTAAATCACAACTAACACCAATGCTCAATGTTGCTTTTCTTTCATGACTAAGCAAGGTATTGTGAGCTTCCTCAAGCTTCTCATGAGTTTCTTTGAGATTCTCATGAGAAGTCTTTAGCTCCTCATAGGAATCTTGAAGAGAAGTAAACTTCAACTTCAAGTCCCTCAACTTAGCCTTTTCCTTTGTCATGAATTCATCGGCATCATTAAGCATTTCAACAAGATCATCATATGAAAGTTCATCAAGTTCACCATCTTGTTGTACCTTTGCACCACCCTTTGCCATAAGACAATGTGGCGTAGAGAAGAGTGATGGAGCCTCCTTGATGGCGATCCCGGCAACTCCCTTAGATGGCTTATCATCATCATCATCATCATCATCGGAGCTTGCATCGGAATCCCATTCAACAAAATATGCTTGGCCATTCTTTTTCTTCTTGATGAACTTCTTCTTCTTCTTTTCATCATTTTTCTTGTCCTTTTTCTTGTTTGGACAATTTACAATGATATGACCTACTTCACCACAATTGAAGCAAGTCTTGTCCACAAAAGGATTTTTTCTTGATGATTGACCTCTCTTGCCAAAGTTCTTCTTGCTCATCATTCTATTGAATCTCTTGACAAAGAGAGCCATCTCCTCATCCGATTCTTCTTCTTGGCACCCACTTTCTTCTTCATTTTTGCTATCTTGAGCTTTGAATGCCACACTTTTCTTTTTCACATCAATTTCTCCACCATGAGCTTCATCTTGAGACTTCTTGAACATGTCATGGGTGAGAATTTCTCCCAATATTTGTGTGGGAGTTGCGGTCTTCACATTTGACCTTACAAGTAAGGTCACAATTGTGTCATATCTTTCCGGAAGACATCTAAGAAACTTGTGGTTGAAATCCCCATCCGGTACCTCAAATCCAAGTCCCTTGAGGTCATTCACAATGTCATTTAGCCGGTTGAACATCTCGGCTATACTCTCATCCTTCTTCATGGTGAATTCACTAAAATTCCCTTTGAGCAAATATAACTTGGCCTCCTTCACGGTTGATGTGCCCTCATGAATTTCCATGAGCTTCTTCCATATGTCATTTGCATTTGTGAGACTCTTGACTCTATTAAATTCATTCACATCAAGAGCACTAAAGAGCACATTAACCCCTTGATCATTTAGTGTCTCATTTTCCTCATCTAGGGGTGTCAAACTCTTTGGGTCCAAAATGACATATCCATCATTTACTACTCTCCATAGCTTTCTACTCATGGCTTTGAGATGAGCCGACATCCTAGTCTTCCAATAATCATAATTGTTCCCATCAAAGAACGGTGGCTTCCCAACATGAATCCCATGATCACTAGTCATTGTTCTACTCCAAGATGGTTAAATCCTTAATTAATGGAGTACTTAGCTCTGGTACCACTTGTAGGATCAAGAACACCGACTAGAGGGGGGGTGAATAGGCGGTTTAAAATCTAAAACCAATAACACTAGAGAAATTTAATTAGTAACAAAGGAAAGCCCTATGTCATGCTATTACTATCTCTAGATGGGTTTGCAACCTAGGGTGACAAGACACAAATCAAGCTCTAGTAAAGTAAATTGCTCAAAGTAAAGACAAGAATAAAAGAGAGCAAGAGTAGTAACCGAGCTTGACACAAGAATATATCCCGTGGTGTCGATGACTTGCCGGTCACCCCTAATCCACGTTGAGGTGGATTCCAAGAATCAACCACTCCTCTATCAAGAACCTCTTGATCTTGAGCCGGCTTGAATCAAGGAACCGCTCCACACCTCGATTCCACTAGAGTTGCTCTTCACCACTCCGGTGAGGTGAGCACAAGACCTCTCACAACCGAAATCGGGGCTCCTCAACAATCTCCTTGGAGGTGCTCCACGAAATCCACTTCTCCAAGCCGTCTAGGGAGCGGCAACTCCCAAGAGTAACAAGTTGATGACTCTTGCTTGAAGTTTCCCTAATGCCACAAAGCTCAAACTCTTGATGCAATGCACTAGGAAGCTCTCACACTCTTAAAAATGCAATCTCTAAGCAAGTGTGTGTGAGAGAGGGATGCCTTAGCTCTAATATGTCAAGAATGCAATCCAAATGGCCAAGAGAGTCACCCAATGGCCGGGCATTGGGTATATATAGACATCCCTCCAAAAACTAGCCGTTACACTCTTTTCTGCGAAGTCGCGGACCGTCCGCGGTTCAAAAACCGGACTGTCCGCCGTTATAAACCAGTGAGTCAGAGTGCATTTAATGCATGTCAGAACTAGCCGTTAAGCCCTGGCGGACCGTCCGCTCACCAGTGGCGGACCGTCCGCAGTTAAGAGTTCCAACCCACCAGAGACTAACATCGTCTCTGGAACAATTTTGAGATTAGCCTGCGGACCGTCCGCGCCTCAGGAGCGGACCGTCCGCAGTTTAACTTTTCAGCCCAAACCAGAGAAACAACGTCTCTGGTACAAATTTGAAATTAGCCGGCGGACCGTCCGCGCCCCATGGCCGGACTGTCCGCCGTTCAACTTTGAAGCCCACACCAGAGAGACACCCTTTCTGGTACAAAAATGAAATACAGTAGCGGACCGTCCGCCCACCTGGGCCGGACTGTCCGCCAGCCTACCAGAGCCTCTGCAAGCTCTCTGGAACGATCGCGGACTGTCCGCCCCTCTGGGCCGGACTGTCCGCCAGCCCACCAGAGCCTCTGCAAGCTCTCTGGAAACGGGCGCGGACTGTCCGCCCCTCAGGTGCGGACTGTCCGCCGTTACTCAGTGAGCTCTCGAACTTAGTCTATTTCAAAACTTTTCAAAACGCCGTTAGCCCTCATGCATGCAACTAGACATTTTGAGCAAAATGGCACTAAAGACCCGTCAAGCATGAGTTCATAACCCCTCTTGATAGTACGGCTAACTATCCAATAAATCCGGTCACTTTTCAACCACTAAACGCCTTGTGACCGGTAAAATACAAAGGCCCTATTTTATACCTTTGCCTTGAGCCCGAGCTTTGCTCATCATCTCCAAAATTCCATACGTACACAACCGAATCTCTTTCATCCGTGGATCAACCTATACTCATTATCTCAAATGAAATCGTTAATCCACAAACCGTTGTCATTAATTACCAAAACTCGAATTAGGGGCCTAGATGCTTTCAACACCTCTATTATATGTTAGAATTGAGGGTTGTTGCTGAAGTTAAACAAATTTGGAGGTCCCTACAAAATAGAGGCACTCGCCATCTAGTATTTAGAGGGTTCGATTTAAAGGCTTTAGATGGTTCGATTTAAAGACATTGCTTGAGCTACTCTAAAAACTAAGCAGAAACCTAACCATTGAGCAATGCTCAACTTGTGAAATTATGGTGGTAGTTTTGAAGCTAAAGGATGTGGTAGTGGCAAAAGGGCATGTAGCCTGGTGGTCATAAAAGCCTCGGTAGCACACGAGGTCCTGGGTTTGACTCCCTGTGGAAGCAAATATTCCAAAATTTTATGGCGTTGTGATTTCAGTGGTAGGCGACATTCCCGTCGACTTGAGGTGCCTGTGTTGACTTCATCAATCTCGAGAGATTTGCCGGCTCAGTTTTCAAAGATGCTTGTATACGTGTATTCATAGGAGTGAGCGTGCGTGCGTTGCGTGAGTGTCTAAATTGTACTCCCTCCATATCTAAAAAGAACGCCGTTCTAGCCGTTGCCGCGATTGCGAAAAGAACGACATTTTACCCACGCATGCGTGATTTTGGACGCCAATGCCCTTCCTTAACTGCAGTCGTCCGCGTTTCCCGTCCTCGCCTCGGTTCCCGTCCGTCCGCCGCGCGCGTGCGTCCGCAGCGTTTCCCATCTGCTCCCATTCAAAACGCCCCCCAACTAGCACCTACTCGAGCCAGTCACAACACGAACCAAGCTGCTACTCGATCTCCAAGGAGTTCATGCATGGCGCCGTCGACGCATGAGCTGGTCTCGCCGGACTCGGAGGAGCTGCTCGTCGTGCCAGACTCGGAAGAGCTCGTCGCGCCGGAGCTGCTCGCGAGCTACTCGTCCTCCTCCGACGAGGCAGCCGCTGCGGCCAAGGGGAAGAGCACCGGCAAGCCGGCCATGGAGTTCACACCGGAGTCGGAGCTCGACGACGCACCTGAGTCGGAGGAGCTCCTCGCGCCGGACTCCTTGCCGCTGGCCTCGGAGACCCCACACAGTACCATGCAAAAATAGACGCCGAACAACAAAAATCACTCCTTGGTAACTTCACACATAGACCTCTTGCGTTGAAGCTCCTTGTGCTAACCAGTTTGAAGCCAGACTTGCTTGTGGTCTAAGAGTTCCCGCAACCCTATTTAATAGGGGTAAACAGGGAAAACTCTACCCTAATTAATCACTCCTTGGTATGCGTACTCCTGTCCAAAACGGCTTTCTTTTCAGATACGGAGGGAGTAATGTGTAATTGCACAGAGAGAGAGGGGATGTGGTAGTGCTCGTAGCTTCACACAGAAAGAACCAACTGTTCTGAAAATGTGTGAACAATACATGCCAAAATATGTTCTTTAATTTGTTGTATAAGATGGCTTGCTTCCATATGTCATTAAGCACGAGGCAACGATCTTGATTAATCTACATAATTTTGGAGGTATTTTTTAATGAACTGTTTGAATTTTGGGTTGTATCGTTTCCGCCAGGGCTATATAGTAATTTCGGCCCATAGAAATATTCTGCTGTCATGGACTCACGACGTTTGCTGATTAATTACATGGACACCATACATCTGATCCAATAAAAAAATAGCGGCTACTGCGCTTTGTGCTTCTGTCAGAACGCGGAGAGCGAGCAACGGCCATTTGAATCTTTTGTCCTCCTCCTTTTGTTTTATTTTTTATTTGTTTATTATGGCCGGCGCTCCAAATGAGTTGGCCATGTTCTAGTATTCCATTCTTTCTTTTCTGTTTATTTTCTTCCGTTTGTTACTTTTTCCTGCTCTAGTTCTCTCTCTCTCAACACACACACACTTTCTTTCTATTTAAACTCAAGCGGATATTCTTTCATGGTAATTATTTTTTCAACACTACAGGCATTCTACTACATCTTCTCTTTATTTTATTATTTATTCATTTCCTTCCGCATGCATGCAAAGGGAGGGTTGTATCTTAGCCTCTCTTTATTTTATTACTATTTATTTCTTCCGTTCGGTATGCATGCAAGGCCCTGGAGCTTTTCTTCTCTTATTATTTATTAATTTTCTTTTTCCTTTTATTTCTAATGCTCCATTAAATATTTCTTCACTACTCACCCCGTTCCAAAAAAAATAAGTCATTCTATGAATTTTAGGACAAACTAACATAAAGGCAAAATGATAATTTGCGTACCCATATTTAGCACTAATTGATTTTTACGTACACATGCACTTTCCAAATAGGGTAAGATGACATGCTTTTGGGACAAATTTTGAATCCTGAAGTGATTTGTTTTTGTGGGACGAAGGGTATTTAACCTGTTTTCCTTTGCTTCTCGTTTATTCTTTTTATTCTCTATTTTCTTTCTTTATTTTAAATATACTTATAATTGATACTCAATGTAAACTAACTTATTTGTATTGTAAACTCATAAATTTGTGTGTGAAATGATTTTTTCTCTCTATATGCTAACTTGTTTAGCAGGTATAAATATGTTTATAAAAATAAATTTTTGTGATGTAAATGTATTTAACTTCAAATAAAGTTATTTATCTGTGTGTAACCAATTTGTTCGCAACACCAAATTATTTATTCGCTTTGAAGATTAAATTATTCCGTGATGTTGACTCATTTGTTCGCAATATTCATTTTTTATTATTTATCCTATATAATCAAATGTTCGTGATTGTTATATTTTGTTCGTTGTATATTATTATTTGTTCATTCTGTTTAACTTTTTGTTCATAGAAAATAATCATTTGTTCGACTTATTAAAATATTTGTTCCCAGTAGCTGAAATTCATTATTGAGTATTAAAATTTTTTTAATAAATATCATGCAAACATAGGTGAGTGAGCTCTTATTTTAAAGATCATGTTATAAGAAAGATAATGGTGCAATTCAAATTAAATTTGGATGCCCAATTTTATACTTATAGCTTTTTTTAGTTTCAAGTTTGCATACACAAAGGTGACGTCATCTCTTTTCTCTTCTGCATCCAGAGAATCTTTTTTCTTTATTTAATTTTTTGAGAGGGTTTTCTTTATTTAAATGAAAGTATAATGCAAAACAGTCAATCTTAAATGACCTTAATTAGAGCCCAAGATTCTATCTATGTACGCGCTTCAGGTGACGGTTTCAAAACTATCGCTTCAAGTAATATATAATCGGAGAGACTAGTTGTCGCTCGTGCTACAAACTAGTGATCCATCGCCTGAAGTACCTCTCACTTTTGGGCTGATTTGATGACATATTTGGCCCAATATATATTATTGTGGTTCGTTTTATTCTCCAGATTAGGTGGGAAGTCTGACAAGTTCTATTATTTTTTTATGATGAGCGCAACTTACATGCTTTTCGCTATGCGGTCTCTATCATTTTGTTTTTCTTTCTCTCTCTGTACATGTTCTATATTTCTTATTTTCTTCTCCTGTTCTTTTTTCTCTTTCCTAGTTCCTTCCATCCATTTAATTTTAATTTATTTATCCTCATCTTTTTATTTATTATTCTCTCTTAATTTTATTTTCTGATTATGAAAGTCACATACATAATTTTTACCTGAATTTATAATTTATTATTTTATAATTTATATTAACCATATTTATTTTTTATATAATCACACGTTAATTGATCTATATTTATCCTTTTCTATAGTAGTACAGAATTATTTGTGCATATTTTAATAACGAGGCATACAATGTATTCTAATTTATTTGTATTGCAGACTCATAAGTTGGTATGTGAAATGATTATTTCCTTTATATACTAACTTGTTTAGCACGTGTATACATCCTCATGATAATATTTTTATTATGTAGTTGCATTTGTTCTTCATGTAAAATTATTTTTCTATGTGTAACTAATTTATTCCCAATGTCAAATTATTTTTTCGCCGTGTAGATTAAATTGTTCGCGTACGTAGCTACATTTGTTCTTCATGTAAAATTATTTTTCTGCATATAACTAATTTGTTCACAATGTTAAATTATTTATTCCCTTTGTAGGTTAAATTATTCTATAACATTGATCTATTTGTTGGCGATATTTTTCATTAAAATTTTGTTTGTAGTACATTATTATCTGTTTGTCATGTTTAATTTTCTGTTCATAGAATATAATAATTTATTCATGTTGTTAAAATATTTGTTCCCAGTAGTTGAAAATAATTATTTAGTATTAAAATTATTTTTAAAAAAAATCATGCAAACATAAGCAAGTCATGCCTTGTTTTAAAGATCTTATCATAAAAAAGATAATGGTGCAATTGCAATCTAATTTGGACGCACACTTTAAGATTTATAGATTTTTTTGAGTGTGAACTCCCCTTGCATGTGAGTGATATCATCAATTTATCTTCATCTGCATGCATGCATGCATTTATTATTGAAAGGACTAATCATCTGTTAAGAAAAGTAATGCTCCCTCCATTTTTTATTAGATGTCGTATTTCATCTGGGTACACAGACCAAGGAGATAGTTAAATACACAGTAATCTTCTCTCCTGTGAGTTAATATTTCTCGATTAACGCCACTGGCTGATTAATTCTGCGTCATAATCTCCCACGCAAGCAAGCCTGATGGGCTGACACACTCTACCTCTGCTGCATGCAAATCCATTCGCATACGCGCATGCAAGCCTCCCACATGACATGCAAATCCATCGACAGCTCAACGCTGCTCGCGGATGCCGAGGCGTAGATGTAGCATCTTTAACTGCAATATCTCTTGCACCGAAGCGTTCGCAAGATCGGACTGCTAGTTGATGAGTTAATGTTAGAATCGGTAACGCGCGGTTAACGCGGAAACAGTCGGAACAAAATTCTGGTAACGGGCCTGAGATTCGGCCCAGCAGCAAGCAACGTGCACATTCTCAAATCTCTCGAGGAGGAAATTAATTTCGTTTCAGGTGACGCTTTGGCGCAAATGTCGCCTGAAGCGACGTCTAACCCCGCCCTAACGTTTCGGGGCAGATCTTATTTTATTTTGCCATCAATGTAATATGTGTACAACAAAGGCTCCATCCACATACCTAACAGCTCAAAACGGAAGGAAAAGATAAATAATTTCTTCTCCAGCTGATTGACTGTGGGCTGGCCTTAATAATTGGGCCCAGCAAACAAGTATAGTGCTCAACAAGTATTACAGCCCACGGGGGAGCAAGGAGATCTTTGGTAGAGGTGTACAGCAGTAGTTGTTTAATTAGTTCCACATCGAGTAGCTAGGGGGTACACCCATGACTGTGCGCTATAAAAGAAGTTGTAGCTAACCATTGCAACTCATACCTTTCTCGGCCTTTTGGCTAAGATCAAGTGTAGTATCTGTTCTTATCAATTTAATATCTGATATGTGGGCATAGCCCACTTTGATATTAAATTTATTTTTTATGGGGGAGAGTCCACAATAATGGCTTGCCATTAGGACTCTTTTGTGTCGCCCAGGTATTGCACTACTGCCTAGGCCTGGCACACCCCAACCAAATCAAATAAAATTTAGTAAATTATTATGTTGAATGATAGTGGAGTTTTAAGGCTGTTGACAATAGAGTTCTAATTTCTAATGCTTGGCTAAGACCTTACAGATGGGCCATACAATTAGTATTTATCCTTTTTGTTGATGTTGGTTTTTCCGGGTCATCGGTACTTAGGCTAATCTCAGTGGAGAGTTTTATGTTGATATTTCCAACATAGCCATGTAAGCAAAAAAGACTATGAAACAATGTTTGAAACTATCTCTCTCAATGCATAATTTAATGTTGTGGTTTCATGAGATCTATGTTGCATTTAATTTTAAGACTCATAGAGTATTTGTATTCGTGTAGAGAGAGTTTCATCTAGATAAAACTGGTTTCTTCTCTTTCTTCTTAAATTCTATGCCATGTCATCATATAATCCTACATAACATACTATAATCAATGTGCATGAAACCCTTATAAAACTCTCATTGGAAGTGGCCTTACAGTCCAGCCCGCCAACTGTACCCTGATTCTTTGTTTCATAAACTCTTGCGTCGAGCATAACAATGTAGACATTCGGGTCCTTGATACAAGCCAAAATACCGGTTTATTAGTTATATGACACAGCCGTCGGAGTAAATATAAGCACCAAATTTAAGATCATATATACAACCAACTTTTTTGATGAAAAATCACACAACCAAATTAATGGGCGCGCCAACAACTGCAGCCATTTCTCCATCATGATAATGTATTTCGTTGAAATTTCATCACTAGTCCTAAAGTTTGAAGGATGTCTCGCCCATTCTCCTAAATTTGCTCTTGGCAACGTTGACTCGAATCACCAATGGCCTAACAGATGGTGCTGACGTGGCATTAAACACATAGTTGCACTTCAGCTTAATGCCTAATCAGCCGAACTTCGTTCGAAAAATTTGAGAACTGCAGTCTGCAGAACAATAACTTGCAGTGTGAGAGTCCAACTGTCCAAGCAAAATTGTAGTTCTTCTCCCCAACATGCATGTCGCCCGTGTTATCTTCAACACTGAATCTAGACGTTCCTGGTCTTGCCAGTAGTTACCAAGAAACACAAGCCATGTCGTACGGCATACCTGCCATCTACCACCAAAAGCATAAATATACTAACTATATAGATAGTGCATTAACATTACCACCAGCAAAATCATTTCTTGTATGTTCTTAAAAACAAAAACCATTTCTGCCCGAGCTTGGCTCACCATGACCAAAATCGTTGAAATCTTTTTCGGTAAACTTTATTAATAGCACGCTGAAATCAGGTGTGGACGTATGGTACTGGTCGTCGCTCTGACTTGGGCGGAAACAGTTCCCTAACATGCTTGTCCTCCGCATCGAACTGTTTAATTAGTACCACATCGAGTAGCCAAGCACCTCCGCGCAATTAGTACCACGTTCGTGCAAAATGTAGTTGCATGTACATTTGATACATTTCTTTGCCTTTTGTTCTTATTAATTTTTCTGTTCTTATTAAACTGGTATGTGGGCCATGGGCTCACTTCGATTCAATATCAATTATTTATAGGGAAGGTCACCATAATGCCTTGCCAACCAAATCAAATTCAGTAAATGTTTGTTCCTATAAGCTTAATCAAGTCTTTTTTAGACCAAAGCTTAATCAAGTCTTGTATTGGCGAGATTGTATATCAATTAATTTTGGTCGCCCTTGAACAGTATTCTCCTTGGGTTGGGTTCAATTATCAGTTCCTGTTCCTGGGCTTATGCTGCCACCCTGCTGTTGGACCTGTCTGTCGATGCTGTTCATATGTTGGGCCTTCCAGAACACCGCAATAATGTTACCAGATCTAATGCATGGCTGCTTCCAGTTGTGTTCTTGACTTCTTGTATGACCAAACTTCAGAATTCCGGATTCTCTTAAAAGAAGAAAGAAAAATGAAAGTAGCAACCAAAATACTGGTTTAGCAACAAACTGCATCCAAAACTCATAAAGTGAACCAAGCGATCTCGGTGGAGGGCACTATAAAACACGACCACATTATTCTTACTTTTTTTTTTCCAGAAACATGTAGTTACTTTTTTATCCCAGAAACATGTAGTTACTGTATCTTAATTATCTTGTTTTATAGTCCTTAAAGCTGTGTCCAACAGGGTTGGCAACTTCGCTAGCTGACATGGAGCATGAGCTGACATGGAAGAGGCCCAAGTAACAGCAGTAACTTAATGCAGCTCTCTCTCCTTCGGCGGCAGCGGGGTCCTCCAGGCTCCAGGAAATAGAAGAGCTGTAGGGTGATGAACGGATACTCAAGTGGTGGGACCCGGTATTCCTCGGTGCACGATTCCGTCTGTCTACTGATCCCACGCTAGCGCGAAGGTTTTTGCAATTTCGATCCCATCCACATCGGCAGCAATCCTAGGTCAGCTAGCTCTAAGCTAGCTGACGTGCTATTGTTGGGGAGGCCTAACTCCGTGGTGGCAGAGTAATAGCCTTGGTAATATGGCTGATTGAATCCAATAAAGCACTTTTTATTAAATCTATACATTTTTTAAAATGTCTCTATTTTCTTGCTTGACGCATGAGAGTTTTTCCAAATTCCTACTAGCATTGAATTATTTCCTATGATAATTATAAAGTGTAACAGGCTAAAAAAATGAACAGCCTCTTTTGGTGCAAAAGCTCTATGATTTAATTTTGCGGTTGTTTTTTTTGCGAATGTGCATGACAGATATTTCAATAAGAGAAACGCAATACGACCATTACAAATTTTGATAGGCAGAAGCTATTAAGCTGGAAGCAGAGTACCACCAAGCAAGTGGCAGGCCACCCCAACATCAAAGAAAAATAGCAAGAACATCAGGGGAGGAGATTCACCGGAACCCACAAACCTAGCCACGACCACATCACTCAACCTGCTAAAGCATACTACAACGTTAAGGGTGCAAGGTCTACAACACAACAAAGATGGCAAAGCATCCACCCAACAACCAATCAAGGCGGTAAAGCATCCGCCTGGAACGATCTTCAAAAAATGCAACAGGGCGATGGCGGCAAAGCATCCGCCATAGTAGAAACGGCGGTAAAGTATCCTCCAACAAAGAGAAGGATGGCAAATCATCAGCGCAACCTTGATGATGCAAGCAAAACAAAGTGAAGGTAGGCGTAGAAATGGAAATTCTCTGAGGAGAGTAGACGACCACCACCAGTAGAGCTTCCAAGACGATGCCTCAAGTGAGGGAGCAACGCCACAGGCACAGTCGTTGTCCGACTAACATGGTCAAGGCTTTCACATGGAAAGCTTACCGGAGAGGTGGGAAAAAGGGGAAGAATGACACCTCCAAGAAGGTAAACGAAACTAGGGGCATCTCCATAAATTTGCCAGCAAGTGGACCCTAGGCTTTCGCATCCACTACTCGATTCCCTCCCAAGAGCCGAATGCCACCACGATGCAGCAGAACCCGCCGGTTAGCACCGCACCCAAACCTCCACCAGAAGGGGTGGCCAGTGGGTAGTAGAAGCCAACTGCATGCCCAGACGGGTGACTGGAGGTCGACACCCCAGGTCGGAGGCTGGCAACCAGCCCCTAGGAGTCCTACTCCCCAGGCCACCCGAGAATGAGGCACAATACCCTGGAGCGAGGCACAGCACCCCGAGGCAAGCGACTGTGGCAGTGGCCCCCGAACACCCGAGAGTAACGGTGGAAAAGGTATGGCCATGGCCCCCGCCACTCGAGACACCAGTGGCTCGCACCTGGGGCAAGCGGTGGCAGCGCAGCGACGAGCCCATGGCCCATGTGCATGGCCACAAGACACAACGGAGCCGCCGGAGTGCCGGCTCCAAAGGTCAGCCATAGATCTAACCCGGTGGTCGGCGGCAGAGGAGGAACAACAAGGTTTGGAGGCCGGGGGAGGAGGGAGGTGGGAGGGGGGGGGGGAGATGGGAAAGGGAGACATAGCGAGCTGATGAGCCAACTTCGGCTTAGCCACGAGCTGCCGCCGCCACCGGGACGGTCATATATATACTCATAATGCACCATCAGGCGTAGCAAAATACGCTTGGTAGTGCGGTAGTGTGGTGCACGTATGAATAAGACCGTTCATACACCCATTTGCATATTTTACAACTTGTTTGGCCAAAGTGATAAAACCATACTAGTTGTATGGTGGGTACAATTTACTCTAATTTGATCATACTCTTAAAGCCTTTATTTTTTTTTCCTTGAATACATCACCACATTCTTTGAGTACATACTTCCTTTTAGAAAGAATCTTCACTATATAAAATTAGGATTTTTAGTACAAAGGGCGATGCTGAAGAAAATAAGTACTCCTTTCGTTTCAAAATGTAGGTCGTTTTGACTTTTCTAGATTTATATATTTTGCTATGTATCTAGATATATATTATATTTAAGTGCATAGCAAACACTATAAATTTAGAAAAGGCAAAACGACATATATTTTAGAACGGAGTAACAATCGCCCAACAATATCTGTGCCGACCCAGAAATTGCTTCATTCACACTTTACCCTCGCCGAAAGTGTGCCCAATAATACATAAAGAATTCAAGAGATTCTTCCAAGCAATGCAGTCAGGGACAACGTGTCAGTATAAGCCTCGATCCAACACAGCATCCTGTTGCCAGGCAACATGGATCTAGGGAGGCCATTATTCTGCAATCACGAAGTCAAGGCCTTGGGACAAGTGGCAAAAACATATCATATGTCCTGCAGGTACACTACTGATCTATGTGGCAAGTAGACAGCATATGGCACCAAGTCTGACAAAAGTGCAATCCTTGCTTTTTTTTATGGCAGCTTAATTTAAATATAAACATGAAACACAGATATTGTTTTCAGGACCGTTTGGATCAAAGAAACTTCAAAGGATTTTGGAGGAATTGGTTCCTCGGGAAAGTTTCCTATGCTTTCCCTTTGAACCACAGGAAACATGAACAGTAAATATCCTCGTTCGGATACAAGGGCTAAACATTAGCCCGGTCACATCGAATATTTTTATACCAATTAAGAAGATTAAACATAAGCTGATTATAAAACTAATTGTAGAAGTCTAGGGCTAAATCACGAGATGAAACTATTAAGACTAATTAATCCATGATTAGCACATAGTTACTGTAGCATCGCATTGGCTAATCATGGACTGACTAGGTTTAACAGACTCATTTCGTGAATTAGCCTAGGAGTTATGAAATGAGTTTTATCATTAATCTACATTTAATCCTTCTAATTAGCATCTAAATATTTACTATGATGGAACTAATGATTAGCCCTTGTGAACCAAACAAGGGTCGAAGCGAGGTGCAACTTAGTGGACGGAGGGAGAGAAAAAGAAGCTTTCTTGGCCTAGCCTCATTTTCCATTCCTCTATTTTGTCATAATCTCTATCTGTCATCCCTTTGTTTCCTTTTTTATTTCTTTTCCTTCATTCCAAACAAGCTTTATACATTGTGTTCTAATCTGCTCGTCTTTTAGGGCACGGCAATAGTGAGGATCCAGCCATGGAGCCTCCCAAAGCCACCCCCCCCCCCCCAACCCCCCCAAAAAAAATGTAGCTATAGATGAAGAAGAGGAAGAAGAAATCAAGAAGAGGAAGAAGAGGGGAAAACGAGCACCCCTAGTTTACCATCCTGCATCTACCCCTGGGTCCAGTGTGAAAATGAGAGGGGTGCACCATATACATCACCACATTTATCTTTGATACATCACATTATTTCGATGGGAAATTAAGGTCGTCTTGCAAAGTTTTTTTTAGACAAACTAAAGTTGTGAGTTGGACCGTGCAAAGTTTTCGTATCTCATGTGTAACAATCAGATGACCCTACAAGGATTTCGAACGGACAACCTTAATGATCAAATCCGTTTAAGAGATAGTACATGATGTAGCCATGCCATGTTCGCTGCCTTCTCGTTTTCACGTTATGGCTGTGTGCCATTCATGGTAGTTCATTGCACACTCACAGGCTGACATGATCGATACACTGTTGTGACAGTGTGGAGGACCATTTGGATATCAACGGGACACCACGAGAGTTTATACTGATGTGCCAGGCCGTAAGGCCAGAGGACTGAGGACCCCAAGCCAAGTAGTCATGAATTCGACAAGGGGCAAGTGAACCTCGGCCAACATGGCTCCACTCTCTTTATTACTCTCTCTGCTCATAAATACAAGGCGCGTTTCATTTTAAAAATGCTACAGTTTGACTTACATTTAATCAAACTAAAGTATATGGACGGTATGGAAATCGTACAGCTGTATTCAAATTTCGAAGTATTTTCAAGGCTTCACAATTTCGAACATATCTTATCCAAAATGTCATATTGGTGACTAGAGGGTGTGCACTGTCTGGTCCGGTTGTGCATAGATAAAGAAAGAAACAACAAAGTAGGGTCTTGTTCGAAGAGTGAGAATGTTTCCATGCTGCAAGGATCAAATTATTTGCTATGATAATCATATGGTGAAAACAGAGCAAAAAAGGGACAACTTCCTTAATTTGGTGCAAAAAAATGGTCTTCAAGCATTTTAAGCCCTGAACTTGTACATTTTAATGTAGCATTGTTCTGAAATATCCAGAGATACTAGTCAGCAATGACCAATCCAACATTATGCCACAATTGACATGACGAATGCGTCATCAACTCATCATCAAATGGAGACCTGCACATGGTACTATCCTTGGACATAGGGATGCAAGTTATATTTATTTTGGGTCATTGGGTCGACCCAAAATTTTAATAAAATGAACTAGGATGGCATTATGCGTAATTAATTTAGAAGAAGAAATGAACTAGAATGGCATGCCATCGTAATTATTTAGTTGACCCATAAAACACCATTGGGTACTCACTTGCATCCCTACTTGGACATGTGGTCAACCTGTGTGTTGTGGAAATTCTAATTCAGCCCAGGTGGATTTGTTGATTAGTTAGGCTTTTGACCTTTTAACTGCCTCGGTTTGGATACTACGTTGTGTAGTTTGGACAGATTATATATACTCTTCTAATAATATTTTTAAAACAACCCGGGCGGATCAAATTCGATGGGGGATCGGGTCAGACCGGAGAGAGAGAGAGGGCTTCAGTGGCAAGGATGCACTAAAGTAGCGTGGCACCATTGTTGTGCTGGCGTATTTAGCGCTAGGACACCAGGCGCATCTTGAAAGTGTTAGAAATAAAATTTTCATCTAGGCAGATTATGTTACAAATATTATTAAAAGGGGAGACTTAATGAATTAGTAAGATGCATACTCGCTCCATTCTGAAATATAAGATATTTTGCTTTGTCATACGTCAAAATAGTTCAAGTTTGACAAAATTTATAGAAAAGAGTAATAATATTTTTAATGTCAAATAAGAATTACTAGATCCGTCATGAAATATATTTTTATAATTTACTTATTTGATGTGTTAGATGCCAATATCCTTCTCTGTAAATTTGGTCAAACATAAACTGCTTTGACCTAAAACAAAACAAAATATCTTACATTTCAGAACGGAGTGAGTAGGCTTTATTTTGACATTGTAACTGTTGGTTGGTGAGCACGTAGTTCGACTTAGTGTCATTTGGACAGATTCTGTACATGCTTGTGGTACATATTTGGGGATATCCTAATATTAGGCTGGCATGAAACCTACTGAACTTGATAGTTATTGTTCAACACACTGTTTAGAGGAGATGCCTGTATATAAATACAACTACAAGTAAACAAACAAGGGTTCGCATGCCAACAACGTCACATGATCAATATATAGCAGCCTCAGATTCGCCATTTCATTGGATCAAGGTTTGTCTCAGCCAATAGGCTAGATTATTGAACAGATCAGAGCAGACAAATAAAGTGTGTCTTTTTCCTGTCAGGTTTTTTCCTCTGCTTCTTCCAAGGAAAATTTGGGGGAAAAGATGAGGACCGAATTATACATTTTCTTGAGATCCACCGGCCACATGTGGTTGACCTTGTGGATGTGATATGATAGAATTTGAGCAGAACAGCAGCCATCAACATCTTCCAAAGAGGCCAGTGAGATTCTGCCTGTCTGTGGATGGATCTGAAGATGGCTAGTCACCTCAACATGCAGATGAGAAGGTCCACCTGCAGCTGTTGACTTGAGCACTTCCACAACTACTCGATCACAATAAATAAATCCTATATATGTGGTGTGCTCCAAGAAAAGGGAAAGAAGCATGCCCGTGTACAAATGCAATAGCAAGTCCAAAAGATTGAATCATCACATTAACTAAACTAGCAACTCATCCTTCTTTAATTTTTCATATATATACATATATTGACGATGCAACTACAAAATAAAATGTTACAGGCATAATATTTATGTGGCATATAAAAGTCGTAGTTTTTTACAAGAAAAGGGAAGAAAAACTAACAGACATGATCTTGGCGACATTCTTCTTTAGTAGTACAAAATGTATATGAAGTGATTAAGAAGCATTCAATATAATTAAGATTCAAGCACACGGTAGATGACGACGAAGCACGGCAGGATGGCCCTGGGGTTGGCCACGAAGAGCTCCTCGAGGTTGCCGTACACGCTGCTGCTGGCCGCGTCCTCGCCGGCCACCGAGTCGAAGGGGCCCTCCTCCCCGGCGGCGGACGTGCAGGCGGCGTCGCCGTCGCGGCGGACGCGGCCGGCGATGACGCGGCACACCAGCATGGCGCGGCAGCAACCGCTGTCAGCCTGCACCGACGACGACGACGCCGCGCCGCAGTCGTGCGCGCGGCCGCTGCTGGCCGTGGTGCGCACGCCGAGCGGGTGCGCGCCCACCCACGGCGCGAACCCGTGCCGGATGGCCGTGCACACGCCGCAGCACGCGGCGGCGAAGGAAGGACCTGCACCTGCCGCCGAGGACGACGACGCCGTGTCGGTCGCGTTACTCCGGCTCGACGAGTCGGCGGCGGCGCAGAGGGAGGTGGTGCCGCTGAGCCCGAGCGCGCACGCGAGCGGCGCGGAGTGGAACCTGAGCAGCTCGTTGCCGTCGGCGGCGGCCCGCGCGGCGGCGGCGCGGCAGCGGGAGCGCACGGCGTCGCGGTAGGCCTCGAACCTTGCCACGGTGCGCGGCGCGTTGTGCACCTTGAGGATGCGGTCGATGTGGCAGATGGGGCGGTCCCGCTTCTGCCAGCTGGACTTGAAGATGATCTCCACGATGTTGCGGCCGGAGTCCTCGGGCCCAAGCTCCGACACTGCAGCTAGCATTGATTAGCCCGGCCAAGACAGACGACGCGATCGATTAACCAAAAGCAACAAGCATGTGATGGCCATCAACTCCTCTAGCAAGCGAGCTTTGCTAATCTGTCTGTCTACCTTTGACAGTGGGCAGAGTGCAATGAATGTGCTGAAATCTATGCAGGTACGGAGGTACCGGTGGCATCTTTGATGAAATGAAGAGGGGGACGCATGGCAATGGCATGGCATTCAGGCAAATGGCTTCAATTGTCCTGTGATTCAGGACACCTTTCTTGACCTAAAGCATCTCAAAAGCATGTACAGGCACAGTACACACATGCATGCAATTGCAGTGGGACTCATTACTCTCTCTGCCTTTTCATGTCATGCCATCTTTTTTTTGTTTTTGTTTATTTTATTTTATTGCACATCATCATGCATGAACTTTATCATGTTTGATGAGTTAGCAATCATCATCTTAATTGTTTCTGGCTAATTGAGCAAGAAGTTCTGAATCACTATGTGTGTCCCTTTGAATTATTCGAGCTCTTGCTGCAGCCTATAGTGCTCATCTACACCAACCATTGCAAGTCCAGTTGGGATGATGGATACTATGTCAACTACTGCACCACAAGCTGTTCATGTCCAATACTATATGCTGTTAGTCATGTGGAGCGTCTTTATCTTTCATGTGACTGTTGTTAACTCAAAGGCACCACCATATGCGTACTCTGTGAGAGCCTCTGCTCATCTGCTGCTGCTGCTGCTGCTAGATACATAGTGCAAGCAACTGATGGGTTTGTGCTGGGTGGATCATGGCCCCATGGATTTGTTTGTGTGATCCGGTTACATAAACAAGTAGTATTTATGCTTTTTTGGAGAATACAGTGCTTGTTGCTTGCTTGTAAACCACAAAAGACAAAGGAAAAGATGAAAAAGGAGGCAGAGGGGTAACTTTGATGGGCAGCATCTTCCCTGAACTTTCTGTTTGTCTCCTCTCATCTGGCTTTTATATAGCTTGCCTCCACTCACATCACATGCATGGATACATGTGCCAAGAGACTATACTACTCTTGTAAAATATTAATTAGAGTAGTATATTCGTAGTGGAGTAGTAATTTTTTTTATATAATAGTGGATGGAGTAGTAATTTGGTAGAACCACTTAATCATGATTAACAAACCACATTGACCAGACACCGACGCTAGCTGTCTCGCAGATCTCTAGCCTTCACCATGAACACCATTAATGTTAGCTTTACCTGGACTGACCTAAACCTTGTTATATTTCACTAACATTTTTTTTATAAAAAAGTTCATATATGTCTCCTTTCTGTAAAATTTCTTACAAACTAGTACTACTATTGACCCCACACACATAAAAAAATATGATTTCATATAGAAATCAATGACAAATTCAGGCCCTCTATGTTGTTGATGCACAAGAAGCAAGGGAGGTCGAGAGTGGAGAGCAACTAAGAAGGTAAGGTACCTGCATGGCGAATGGCCTGGTGGTGCTCCAAGCTGTCGGCCTTGGTGAACACCTCGCCGCACTGCGGGCAGGCGCACAGCTCCCTCGGCCTCGGGTACCGCCTGATTAATTAATCATTGCATTGATTAACAAATTAATCACGGTTAGCTAGCCAGGCGCAATCATCACCACATCATGATTACCTTAAAATCATCTTGATTATCAGTGAAGCTTAACAAATCACAAGCTTATTAATTTGATGAGCTGACCTCGACATGGGCTCGACGTTGATGGCGCGGCACTCGTAGCAGCCGGAGAGGCCGCGCAGGGAGGAGTGGTGGCTGCTGCCGCCGCCGCCGCCGCCGGCAGCGGAGGACGACGACGACGAGCCAGCGCGGTGCGCGCGGCGGCGGTTCAGCGGGGCGGTGTCGCGGTCGGCGGACGCGGAGGCGGCGGCGGACGACGCGGCGGAGGAGGCGGCGTCGACCACGTCGCGCATGGCGCAGAGCGAGGCGCCGCAGGCCCCCGCGCCGCTGCCGCGGAGCCGCGCCAGCGCCGAGGGCGCGGCCGGGTCGTGCACGCGCGCCGCCGCCGTCGCGCTCCGGCAGCTGAGCAGGCTCTTCACCTGCTCCCATGACGACGAGGACGAGGAGGAGGACGCCGCCGCCGCTGCGGCCTGCTTCTTCGTCGACTGGGCTCGGTGCTGCTGGTACTGCGGCGGGCGGTTCTTGGCCGCGGCGGCGACCTTGGGACTCTTCTTGGACGACGCGGCCACGGCCATGCCGCGCTGGCTTCGTGCGCCTGGCGGGGTTCTTGGCGCCGACGAGAGTGACGGTTGCGGTGACGGCGGCGGCTTCTTCTTGCGCTTGCTGCCGTGGTCGTGGTCATGACGCCGACTGTCGGAGTGGTCGCCGGCGGCGGCCTTGCTGGCCGTGGAGGCCGAGGAGGAGGGGAGGAGAGTGGCGAGAGCCATGTACGAATGAAACCTTTGCTCTACCACTACTAGCTAGTGTGTCCTTTGCACTCTTACTACTAGCACATCTGCACCTATATATGCTAAATAGCCTTGTTGTATATGTGTTGTGTGGTGTGCTTGGGAATGGAGATGAGAGGAGCAAGAAAGGTATAGGAAGTTGGACCTGCTACAGCTAGTTCAAAGTGCCCATCAGTGTCCAAGGCCGCCCCTTTCTTATGGGTAGTTATGACCCATTCTCTCTCTGTCTCCTCTCTTATGGGTAGTATGCCATATATGAAGCCTCAACTCAACTCTTGTTGTGTGTTTGTGTGTGTGTGTGTGTGGGGGGGGGGGGGGGGGGGGGGGGGTTGAAAGGAAACGAGGCTTTGTATCTGGATAACTCTCTGAGAACCAAGTACACCCTCCCTTTCTTTAAAACAGGGCGTCAAAATCATACCTTGTATGTCTTGATCAATAAATAATCAAATATATCCATGTAAACTGTCTAAAATCTGTACCGGTAGAATCGTGTTGATCACTAAAAGGGAAATTTGATGATGAAAGTTTATTTTTTTTTAAAAAAATAATACCAGTAGAAAAAGGGAGAGTGCATTTCTCTGCCTCTGCACCAATATTTAGTTCACCACATTGTTGATATAAGTTATGTTTATGACTTTATGTAGAAAATAGCTTATGGAAGAAGCTGGTCACAGAAGTTGCACATCTCACTTTGGTCTTTTTTTCATGCTTCCTTGAGAATAAGTAGAAAATCCTTCCATTGAGGAGCACTTGGCTTTTTCAAATGCAAAAGTCTTTAGCAGAAGTCATACTAAATGGACCTTTCTAGCTAGTCATGCATGCTAGTGGCAAGAAAAGCCATGCTAGTCGATGAGCCAATTTGGCTCTCTTAAGAAAGCAAGAAAAATATTGGTTGCGGAAGGTGAGGTAAAGACAACCGAACATAACCTTGCTTTTGAATCAACCTCACCATGAAAATTATTTTAGTAAATATAGTACCATATAAAATCGTCTATTCTGTGAAAATATGCAGCAATACATAATTATATCTCACACGGCATGCCTTCCAACTAAAAAAACATTGTGCTTCAAAATTGACAATAATTGAGCACTTAGAAATCATATATAGATACGTTACACAATTATGTTTTCACCTAGAAGGAGTAGTTATTGATCCCCATCTAGACAACCACGGACATGTTTATGCTAAAATATTTGGGAGAAATATATTGCAATGAAAATCTTCTCAAGGAATGGGTGGCAGTTTAGTAATAGGCTGTGCTTGTAATCTATTTTCCATTTACTTGTGAGCTGTGACTTGTAATAATGGCTGGATATATCATTTTGATATAGAGACTGGGATATTCATATTCCTTTATCTAAAAAAGACAACCACGGACACAATTAAGCTAAAATATTTGGGAAAAGAAATATACAGTCACAAATGTCTATGGGAGGATGGTGAGCAATGGTTAAAAATAAAAATTTCCATAGGTTCCCACCGCACATTTGCTGCGCTTGTTTTAAAACCCCATGTGGAAATAAACAGTTGGCGACCATGTAGAACCAAGTCAAGCTCAAACTCAATTAATATCCATCATGATGCTGTTATTTTTGCATTAAGAATTGCTATGCAGATGTCTGATGAGAGGGAAAAAAAAGGTACGGTGTCCTTGAAAAGAGAAAGTGAAAAGCTTCTTCAGTGACTTCCCTCCCTAACAAAGATTGTTCCTGTCCTGTATGTTTCGTTATACGTGTCATAGTAGGTAGTAGGAGACATCATCTTAGCCTAGCTAAGAATTAGCCTACAACAGGTTAGGGTTCTCCCTGAAGAAACAAAGTACTTTCTTGTAGAAAAAATTGTCGAGCGACTCATGATTCGTAATTACCTGTTAACTTCTTTTTGAAAGCAGAATTATTCGGCACCTGTTTGAAGGAAAACTCTACTTCCTTTCATGTTACATTTTGCAAATTTTTTAATTTAAACTGTATCTTGCATTGTATACGATATTAGATGTCCATGTCTACATAGCTGACGTTGTTGGACAAGGTCACAAGACCTACCAATCTGTCTCCATGTGGCCTGGCACCATCAATCTTTTCCATCCAAAATTATTGGTAAGAAATGCAAACCACAGTGTCTCCCTGTAGACAGAGATTACCTAATAAATCATTTGATAACAGGTCAGGACAGGTAGATGAATCTTCTGACATCAACATCATTACATTTTGTTTATAAGGGAGAGAAGAGACCAAGAAAGTGACAAGGATGAAGTGAGAGGGCAGTTAAGCAGCAACTGGAGGCAGGTAAGCTGCTGAGAATAGCATATCTGTTTAGTACAGAGTTGGCGACTCTCTCGTGCTGTGCTGGAGGAAGCTCAAACAGATCAGCTGGAGTTTATCAAAAAAAAAAACAGATCACCTGATAATATATGTCAATCCTACTGCTAGCTACTCCAGAGTCTAGAGCACAACACAACAAGGCAGATGCTGCCATGCATGTCCAAGTCCAACCACTGCCCTGCCTCACTGCCCCACCACTTGCAACAATTTTGGATCAACCACAGGTCTGACCATGAATAAATTTGTCATCATGAAAAATCGTCAATTTCTTGTCTATGCTACGCCTAAACGGTTGGTTTTATTCTGCAGGTTTTTTAATTTTTTCTAACATTTCTCTCTCTCTTTTGTACCTACACTATTTGCGTCATGCAATTAATGGAGAAATGTTTTGCCTTATAAAAATACGAATGAATTGATAACAATTTTGCCTGGCCACATGGAGGGAATTATATTTGGCAGTCCTATGGATGGATTTATATTTGGCAGTCCTCCTTGTGGCCTGGCCTAGTGGCCTTGTCCAACAACATCAGCACTGAAGACATCACTCAACTGAACCACAGTAATCAGCACCCTGTGGTTAAATGTTTGACTGAAAAAGGCAATATGGGAATTAATGCTGTAATGTTGACACGCTAGATCAACCATGGCATATTTTGTCTGAATTTTCATCACCACCATCATCAGGATTAGACATGATACGTGGTAGGTATACAGCATCTTCAGGATGAGCTAGCTGCCGGTTCGCATGACACCATACTTCGCAGCAGACCCCAACTAAACATATTATGCAATGCAATGCAGGACCAGCTCTCCCTGTGTCTGAATATATACCGCAACAAAGGTAAAAAGGGAGGAGAAAAGAGACCAATCGAGATGAGATCAGTCTGCTAAACTCTTCTAAAACGTACTTTGACATCAAAAGCAAAGAACAGTAATATTACCAATAATTGAATTTGGATTGGACTGTAATCTTTGGATCATGTGTATATACCTAACTGATCGGTTCTGACATGCTTGCAATGCACGCACTGACTTGATCTGCATGCAAATGGCGACGCCACAGATCTGTGCTGGGCAATAACTTGTTGTCGAGGTGTGAGGAGTAAAGGTTCATGATGCAGGAGATGTGATCCACATGTGTATGCGAGTAACTCTCATCTCTGACCAAGCATGGCTACCTGTAAATGCATCCCTTCTCATGGACCACAACACAAAGGAGTCAAGGACGCAGATCCAGCTAGCCCGGCCACCTGCTCCCTCAACCCTCGTGGTCATGGGCTCCATAGACCATCCATTTGCACTTCGATTGCCCTCCACTTTATTCTTCTCTAAAAAATGTCATTTTTGTGACATGCGACTCATTGCAGTTAAGTGCAAGTTTAAGCAATCGAAGTGACACATAATCGGAAAAAACTGCTTAAATGAAACTTTTGACGTGATCCACTTTCCTCAAGAGCAAGAACCAGCAAGAGGACCCGAACAAGAAGCTTTCAACTTTGCGATACAAAATGTGACTCAACAGTAGCATCTAATACAAAGGTATTACATTAAAAGCCAACAATGATAGTACAGACTAAAAAGGGGCGTCTCCAAATTAAAGGGCATTGCCCCACTGCAAGGACGAATTGGTATAAATAGCTTTCAAAAATCCAGCAAGAATAATACAGATTCCTTGCACAGTGTACCCTCCAGTCCATACAATTCTCGGGGCTGTGCTCAAGTTCCTGTTTGTTCATATGAGGCTGTCCAGATGCCCACCATTCGTAGCAGGACCAAGCCAGTGGCACAACAGAAGGTGATACATACATGGCATCTCACACTCCCATGGGGCCTTTGAAGTCATTTTCCATGCAAGTGCTACCACCCTCTGGCAAAGATCACGAGTCCTCATCACTGTCATTGCCGAAAACTGAAGAAACTTTTGTAGCCACCTTTGGTTTCTTGCTGGCATTGCCGACTGGAACCTGTACATGTGCAAAAAACGAATGTGATTAATCTAACAATTATAGGCATAGGCATTGCAGTAAAAATGAAAGATTCAATAAGCATTCTCAGAGTGACCAATTATTTGGAGTAACAATGATACAACAGTATTACTCCCTCCATTCTCTATTGATAGTCCTATTTCAACTTGACACAATGACCAAGGAAAAGTAACCTTGCTTATCATTTAATTAATGTAACATAAGACTTTTTGCTAGTCCTCCAATATCTTTGCTAGAAACTCCTCGTTACTGGTGCTATTTATTGCCATGGTCCTTATCAATAGCAAATAGGACTATGATTTATGAATATTTGAGTTTTGGAAATAGGACTATCAAAAGAGAATGGAGAGAGTACAAGTTTAATTTAACAATCAAAGAAAAAGGCAAGACAGTGGCATACAGCATGCGGACTCATACTCTTGTTCTCTGTTTTGAACAAACCATATTACAGGTCAAAACTGCAGTAACACTTCTTGTTCTTGGAGATTGTAGGAAATGGAAAGCCAATTTTCATGAATTGTAATTCAACAAGAATTTTAAGCAGTGGCCACAAAAAATTGCCAGCTGAAACTCAACATCTGAACTATATATGGTTATGGAATCATCTGTTAGTAATGAAATTTGGTGGGTAGTCCTGAAAATGCAAACAAATGGGCAACAAATTCTGAAGACATCCCACCTTGGAAGGAGCCATTTTGGAAAATCCAAACTTCAATGTCCGCCGCTGATCCTGATTGCTAGGGCCCGCAATGTTTTTTGGTGCAGCACTCTCTGCTGGGGCCTCTGAATTTTCTTGCTTCTGCTGCTGCTTCCTATGAGCATCTGCCCTGAAGGTCCATTAAGGAAATTAAATGATCCACATACATCCTAATTTCCTAATGCATATCTTAAGAACAACATAGCTTAGTATCGATAAAACCGTTAAATAGAGTATGAATGGATACAGTTGTGTGATTTTTGCTAGTTCCTTCTCTTCCCGTTGTTGTTCACGTTTCTGCCTGTCATCACGGCTACCACTGCTGCTCTGCATTTCTCTCATTTCTTTAAACCTCTGCACAATAAAGGTATTAAGAATGGTGCTGACGAACATATCCAGAAAAAAGCCAATACAATGCATTAGGAAAGTCGAAAGAGCATGCAAAATGTATTACCTTCCTATGATTGTGGTCATATGAGCTCAAGTGACTCTCAAATTCATGAGCCAGCTTGTATTGCTTATTGCAGAGGCTGCAAAAGAACACCTTCTGTATCTCCTTGACTTCACTGCGGATTTTGTGCTCACGCTCTGCTATGACCTGGATTGTCATGATTTGCACCAAGCAGGGAAAAGAAACCACCAAATAAAAAGTGTACGAAATGCTCAAGATTCTAATGGTTGATACTAGCCATTCTCACATCATGAAAGCACAGCTACCTACAAGCTATATAACACTTACGACTAGATATAGGTTTCCAGCATGTCAGGCATCTATTTAGAAAATGTACTTGAAGAATGTATAGATCAAGTAGTCAGTTGCATACCTCACGCTTCTTTATATGTTCCTCGGTCTCCTCAAGTTCAATATTCAATTTCTTTCTTTGTACATTCTCTTCAGATGTGAAGAAGTCATCTTCCTCTTGTTTCCCAACACCTAATTTTGCATCTCTGATGTCAGCTCTTATTGGCTCTAGTATACCTGCATCACAACAAAATAAGTATTCTTAAGGTGTAGAAGCACCATCATATTAGTTAGCTGAAAAATACAAGGTGAATATTTGATAATCAACTGCGCTACAGGTGTAGAAAATGACAGATATAAAAAGGGATCTATGCACCTAAACCTCCTAATGAGTGCAAGAAAAGTAAAGCAGAACATAAGTAAATGTAAAGGGTATTATCAGCATTTATGTCTTTCAAGCGGGACTTAGTAAGTGGAAAAATAAATTTGGAATCGTGTCAAATGTTCAGGTGAATATACTACTCACTGTGCTGCAAATTATAAAGCATATGCACAGGTTAAGAAGGCTATTGCTGAAACATGACAGATAACAACAGGTGCCCACTTCTTCCTACAAAAACTTTGGAAAATGGAGAGGAAATAACTACTGATAGTGTACTATACTATGGCAGCTGATGAGATAAATGAGAGTGAAGAAGTTAGAGGCTAGCGTCAGACTGATTTTCAACAACCAAGGAGATCTAGCATGGCCGGCATATGATTGCATGAACATGAGCATGTCGAAGGATTCAGTCTAAAATGTCTATGAATCGATGACTAGGGAACACCGTTCGACATGCCACAGCCCACAGCCATGTGAATTCACCGATTCTATATCATCTCACTGTGGATTCTTCAACTGCAACAGCTACTGAGACGGAGTCATCCATGGCATGAGCGCACGGGGGTACAGTTGCACGACGGAGAAGGGAGCAAAGTGGTAGTAAACGAAGTGCCATACCTTGCTCGTTCTTGCCGAGCCCCTTGCCGGTCTTCCAGCCCATCTTCTGGAGCAGCCGGAAGCCGACGTTGGAGGCGGTGAGCTGCGTGTGGACGGAGGCCTGCTCGAGCCCCTCCGTGTCGAGGTTCTCGGTCGGCCGGTGGCTCATCGGCAGCCGGAACTCCTCGAGGTCGTCCTCGTCATCCAGATCCACTCGGTGCCCGCTGCCGCCGCCGCCCTGCCCCTCCTGGGCCGCCTTCCAACGCTTCTTGTTGTTCTCCTGCACGCAGCAGCGAGTGAGACACGCGGATTCGAAGCCGGAGCAAGCAAGCGGCCGCGCGCGAAATCGAAAGGGTAGGAGTGGCCGCGCTGCACTGACCATGCCTGGCCGCGAGCAAGGGAGGGGGAGAGTGGGACGGGGCTGCTACTGGGGGTTTCGTGGGTGTCAGGAGAGGGAGCGGAACGCGCGGAAAGCTGCGGCTGGGGCGCCGATCTGGGAGGACGCCGGCCGGCCGCGGCCGGCGGCGGGGGAGCGCCGACGAAGAGGGGGTAGGCCGGTAGGGGACGGGGAGGAGAGGAGATTGCGGCGGCTCCAGGTTTTCTGTTGGTGTATAATTGGGCCGATAATTGGACTGGACTGGGCCGGAGAAAGAAGATGGATTGGGCCGGACATTTCAGTCAATTTTTTCATGAACAAAGTTCTATTTATCTTTGAACTCGAAAACTAGGTATTTTGCCTCTGAACTCGCAAAACCGGATATATAACCTCTCTGGATGGTTTTAGTGGTTTTCCTTTTTTATGTTTTATTTGGATGAATCTTTGAAAAGTCATAGTAAATTAAAAAAATCATAAAATAGAAAATTAAATTTTGTTTGACTCCGCAAGAGTAGATCTATGCATTAAGCATATTGTATGATATAATTTAGCAAAAAATATTTTTTAAATTTTAAATATATAATTTTTTGTAATTAGTTCATATCTACATATTCGTTGGTTCAATTGTGGTGAACTTTTTACGGTGCACTAATAATTATATTCTTAAGTTTCAGTAAAAATTTCATGGTCATTGGATTATTTATTCTTGAGAAACTGAAAGGTCTGGTATAGCTTGGAATTAAACTCATGAATCAATAACTCTGGCATGCATGATGCAATGAGAATAAAATTTTTACTACAGCTCGATCATTTAATTATTAGATACCATAAAAATTTTAACATAATTGGACCAAAGAAAATATAGATATGAATTAATTATAGAAAAATATATATCTAAAACTAAAAATATAATTTTTATAAAATTATATCATATCATATGTTTACTGCATAGAGCTACTCATGTGGAGTCAAACAAAATTTTATTTTCCATTTTATGATTTACTATAATTTTTAAAGATTTATCCAAAATAAAAATAAAAGAAAAAGAGAAAAACCACCTAAAGAGGTCATATATCCTGTTTCGCGAGTCCGAGGACGCAAAACACCCACTTTTCGAGTTTAAGGTGGAGACGAAAACTCTACCTATAATTCAGAGAGGTAAATAAGACTTTTTCCATTTTCCATACCTTTCGATTATCCAATACCTGACGCGTTGGGCTGTTTGTTTGTGTTTAGATAGTCTTTGATTTCTCTTTCAGCCAATTTTGTTTTTTTGTTTGTTATTTTTACATCGTCTTTGAATTTTATTTAGGGATCATGTTGTGTTTATTTTCATGTCTCCCCTCCCCCTTTCTTTACCATTTCATGTTTAGTGTACAATTTGCTGATTCATTCTTTTCTATTTTTTATTTTAAATTTTGCAAATCTTTTCTCCTTTCTTTTTGGGTGTGCATTTTACGATGATCTAGTGTTAAGTGGCTGTAGATATTTTTCTTTAAATTTTCATCATTTTACTCTACCACAAGTTGGAATTAGAGGCCAACCACGGTTCATTTCAGTTCCAAAAATGAGAGCATAAATCATGACATTTCTACAGATAAAAATAAGAGCATGATCCAATGTACTTGTAACAAAAACAATAAATATGAACATGAAGTTCAGAATGTACCCAGAGGCGGGGCCGGTTTCGAAGGAACCAAATGCGCCATTACTTGACATCGCTAGTTGAGCCTGTTCGATGTAGCCGATCAAAATCGATGTCGTGCAGGTGTTCGCTATGCAGAGGCGACACCGGGAAATAGACGAAGTAGTCGTTCGCAGTGAGCAGTCGTGCCGATACGCTCCCCAAAAACTTGATTGCCCTCAACTCGGTACAGAGTCTCAAATATGACGGAGTTTCGGAGGTCTGCTCTTCCAACAAATCTGTGCACCCAGACTTACTAGAACGGAGATGCTATGGACGTGACAGAAGTGTGGAAACCAGTGCGCCTTCGATTGAACAAAACCGTGAGCGAGTCTTGCTATTTATTTTGCAGCTTAAGAAGCTGAAGAGGTGCAGACACCCGAGGCAAGGCCAGCCCACCAGCGTGGAGTAAAAACTCCCATAAACCTCTCATTAAGTTTCCTCATTGGTTACTCTTGCCCACAATTAGCATGAGTGGCATGCATCATGCACCACGTACATTATTTCCAGCTCTAATTAGCTTGAATAGCATGCATCACGTACGTTATGGACATAGGCTAGCGTTACCACGGCTGCATCCAACATTCTCAATGCGCAATATTTAATACGAATCTTAGAATTTATTTGGTTTGATTAAATAAAATATGAGCCAAGCCCATACTAAATCTAACAATTCCCATCAAATTCTAAGACACATGTTAAATATTCTTGAATTCACTATTCTTTGATATACCAGACTTTTGACGAAGATTGTTAAGTTGAACATCCATCTAGAATAAGAGTTACACTCATTCACAAACTGAACAATGGATTAAACCTTGAATTGACAGTTTTGTGCGAAATGAGTTTCACCAAAGTCGTTTTCTAGTACTAGGCTACAACAAACATCCCCTCTAGTTGAAGCATATAAGTCATACTTCGAGGCCTTTCATGAGTCTCTAGAAATTACCCGATCTTATAGACTGTGACTAGCAGCCGAACTCATATAGGTGTGCTTCTCAAAAGATGTTTCTACAGGGCAACATCTTTACTTCCAAGAAGCCACTTAGATCACATTAAGCTGTTCACCAACCTGCCATGCAGTAAAAAGAGAAAGTGCATCTTTAACGGAGTGGGTTTATACAATAGTATTCTCCTTCTCAGTTAGTCAATAGTTTGTTTCGCTATCCTAATTCATGGGATCTCTGATCAAATAGAATAGGTTACCACTATGACATAACTCTCGTGTGGGTCTTAGTCCCATCTCCCTCGATGCCTCGTCAATCACATTCCGTGAGAGACCTTTAGTAAAAGGATCTGCCAGATTTTTAGCAGTCTGAACGTAGTCCAATGCTATTACTCTGAAGTTTCTCATTTTTCTGACAGATTTCAACCGCCTTTTCATATGCCTTGATGACTTCATATTGTCTTTTGAACTGTTCAATTAGACAATCATAGTTTGATTATCACAGTTCATTAGGATAGCCGGTATTGGTTTTTCAACCACCGGCAGATCCATTTACAACTCACGAAGCCACTCAGCCTCAACTGTGGCATTATCCAATGTTGTGAGTTTTGCTTCCATTGTTGACCTCGTTAAGATGGTCTGCTTGCAAGACTTTCAAGAAACAGCGTCACCTCCAAGTGTGAATACATATCCACTTGTGGCTTTTATTTTATCAGCATCAGATATCCAGTTCGAATCACTATAGCCCTCAAGTACGTTAGGATACCCAGAATAGTGAATTCCATAGCTCATGGTGCCTTTTAGATAGTGCGTCACTCTCTCGAGAGTCTTCCAATGTTCATCTCCAGGATTTGAGACAAACATGCTGAGTTTAATCATAGCAAACGAAATGTCAGGTCTCGTGGCACTAGCTAAATACATAAGGGAGCCAATGATATTGGAGAATATCTCAATTGATCTTTTGTGATTCTTCGATTCTTTCGCAACATCACACTAGGATTGTAAGGCGTGGGAGCAGATTTGCAGTCACTATATCCAAAGCGACTCAAAATCTTTTTCGCATAGTGGGACTGCACTAGTGTAACCCCACCATTGCCTTCTCTCAGTAGCTTAATGTTCAAAATCACATCAGCCACTCCCATATCTTTCATCTCAAAACTTTGAGACAAAAGGTTTTTAACTTCCTCAATGAAACGACTCGGGTTTTCGAACGAAGAACCCGAATCCCTGTATCGTTGTGATAGTCTCTGGATCAGTAGCTATCACATACAGAACTCATTTCACGCAGTAAATCAGTTCATACTCACTTAAAAAAGGTTCAAACATGGATTTAATTATTACAAAATCCAGAGGATTTGCAGTACGAATAATTTATTACAAGCCCATTGGGCTCAAATGGAACAAACAGAAAATGGTAGCGATAGCTGGTCTTCAGGCCTTCCTTCATCTCGAACTTCACCTCCACAGACAGCACTTGAGCGTAGCACGGGCTTCTAAGCTTCAATCGTACCATCCATCGTTGTTGGTGTCGAACTCCTGATCGGATCCTGCATCTTGCCAAACTATCCCCAAGGATGGGATAGGTTCACGTCACCATCCGTATACAAGCTTTAAGTGGATGCAAAGGTACAAAAAGTAGCTAAGGATAGGCTGAGGTTTTCTATGCAAGCACAAGTATATATACAAGTCATCTGTCACTCTCCGACACGGGCCATACCGGCACCGGTCAACTACAAACCCAAGTCGGTGCAGGAACTCTCTCTCCCTGCACCTCAGCTGACTCCACAGGGGAAAGTGGACTAGAGGGAGGTAGAAAGCTGGGTTAACTACTCTAAATGAAGTAACAGAAGTGTAGGAGAAGTACATGACCGAGTACGCGGCTATACATATATATTTCACCCTGTATGGGTCTTGCACCTGTACCCACTCTCCCCGAATCCAGCCGGCAAGCTACTCCGACTGACTCCGAAGCACCGGAACAAGACTAACCGCTACGGCACCATTCCTGTCCCCCCAGGTTGGGATGCAACCCCCTCGTGGTCGGGTCACCCTGGAGTTGTGTGGCCCTCCTCCTACCATTCGAAGTTCTAACAAGCGCCCATGCTCCTCCCGCATCGGGCCTCCCCCGCACTTCCCTACTCCTGACAGGTCTGGTGATGCACATAGCTAGCTCAGACCGGATTGTAAGGATCACCGGGGTGTCCGACCCTAGAGGGGGAGGGGGTGAATAGGGTCGCTAATCGCTTTTCTATCCTAGGGCTCAATCTAATTGCATAAGATAAACCTAACACGTCCTACACATGCTAGTTATGACTAAAGTTTATCTATGCTACCCTCTACTTACCCCAAAAGACTTGCAACCTATAGCCAATCCTAATCAAACTAACTAGGAAAGTAAAGGTAAGCAAGAAAGAGTAAATGCGGAAACGTAATGCGGTAAGTAAAGCGGTAAGGGAGAGGATATGCAAACTCCCGTGAAGACACCAAGACACACGATTTAACGTGGTTCGGTTAGGACACCAAAGTCCCTCCCTACGTCCACGGCCACTTGCTCACAAAGAACAAGTGGGATGCCGAGTCTCTTCGCTTGATCACCGTCTTGCCACGCCTCCAAGGCTCCCGACAAGCAAAGGCTAAGTGACGCCAGGGTTCAAAATTTCGGTGAAATTTCGGCGAAATTTCGGTATTTTTTTCGTTTTCGGTAGTTACCGGGAAGTAGAATTTCGGTAAATTTCGTTTCAAAATTCAAAAATTCAAAAAAATTTGTAAAAAAATATGTAAAAAATATGATAAAAAACTAGGTGTTTTTCTAAGCAAATAGGACTAGAACACACTCAAATCTAAGATCATTTGCTAGGCTAAAATTAACATTTGAAACCGTAATTTGAATGACTCGTCATTTCATGTGCAAAAATTTGTTTTCTCCCCTCGACTTCAACTAGACTTTGGTTTATCATGATATTGGTGAGGTACCTATTCAATTTCATATGCATACCTACAACTAGGATGATGATCCATCGGCCGGCCCGGGTGGACTATACTCTCATCAGTAGACTAGTAGATCTGGTTTCCTCGTGCTGTCCAATTAGGCTCGTCGTCAATCTTGCTTCGCTTTTGCCTTTTGCATCTGCTTTTATATTATCATCTAGCAGCTCTTTTCTTTTGTATGTAGCGGTGAGATCGAATGAGATGGCAGCTAAAGCCCTCTGTCTGCTGTAGTCTATTATTCTTAACCAGGCCCTCGATCTAGCTCTTCTTCTAGCTTTGTAGCCGGTAACTGTGGAGACTTGGGAGTTTTTTTTTTTGAAGTTGTGGCCATTGCTGATACATGTTAAATTCCATTGGCAATTCTTCTCCATTGGCAACTGCAGATTAAGTCAGTTGTGGCCTTTGATCTGCCCCCACTTCGTGGAAGAAAGCTTTGCATTGCAATAGTAGGTCGGTGACTGTAACCTTATTCCAGTGAATTTCCTCCGACGCCATTCCAGTCCCGAGGATAAGAAGAGAAGGTCAAATTCTTGCATCCACAGCATGCATGTGACCAAAATCTTAGGCCACAAGAGAATTGTCACCATCTATAGAGCAGGGAAAAACTTTCCGTTGGAAAACTGCCGGAAAACACACCTTTCAGAATGCTTTAACAATTCTCTATACAAATTGAATCAAACAAAAAATTCAAACACTGTCACATGAATTGATAACCAATTCAAATCATGTTTGTCCTGGATTTAAAACAACTTTCAATTGGATCAACTAATGTCCCTAAAAATTTATAGGAATATCCGCCATAACAAGAATAATAAAAGTCCAGTTGAGGCCTAAGAGAGAAAATGAAAGTTGTCACATGAAATGACAAGACTTTTAATTGGTAGTTTTTGAAATAATTAAATAACTTTCAAACCATTGCTCAAATGAAAAAGTTCCTGAAACAAAAGTTGTAGATCTCGAAAAACTGAACAAAGTTGGTATTCAAAAGTTTTTCATTTGACCTCGGGAACAGTACGAAAATCACAACGGACATCATTTTCCGGTCGAAATCACCGAAATTTCGGTCGAAATCACCGAAATTTCGGTCGGAATTCACCGAAATTTCGTTTTTTGAATTTGAATTCTCTTTCCGTTCGGAATTAGCGAAATTCGGCGAAATTTCGGCCGAAATTTCGTTTCCGGCAAACGGCGGGATTCGGAAAAAAAACGAAAAGGTAAACCCTGAGTGACGCCAAGTCACAAAGACGAGGTCACCGCCACCGTCTATCTCGAAGCGTCACCACGGCACCGTCTTCACTATCTTGGAGCTTTAACACCAAGTAGGGGCCTCCTTCCCCGCACAAAGTGTCGTTGCCACTCCACACCAAGTCGGAGGGTCACACGACGAGTACACAAGTTGCTTGCCGTAGCAAGACTTTCTCTCAAGCTAGTTCTCTCAAGAACTAAGCCTAAACAAGCACTAAGCACTCTCACAAGTGTGCTTAAGCCTATATGATGTACAATGAAGCTCTATGGTGGTTGGAGATGATCTTTAGCTCTTGTATACTTCCTTGAACTCCAGCACTCTCAAATGACCCGGCCTTGGGGGTATATATAGGCAGCACAAGCAAATATAGCCGTTGGAGAAAAGCTGCCAGAAAACTGCGTAACGCCGGCTAATCCGACGTACCCCAAAAGCCATCATCGGTTTAACCGGTGTATGTAAACTGCTACGTGAAAAACTAGCCGTTAGCAATTAACCGGTGTATCGCCAGTTTAACCGATGCAATCAACCGGTGTATGTAAAATTAGCGTCGGTTTAACCGGTGATTGTAACTTCTTCACGTTCCTCCAAAAACCACCTCTCTGGACAACTGAACCAATGCAATTGACCGATGCATCGTCGGTTCAACCGGTGTATGTATTTTCATCGGTCTTCGTTTGGCAATGCACCGACGTATGCATTTTCTTCAACGTCGGTTAATCCGGTGAGTGTATCTTCAGTTTCCAGCTTCTGGACAATTACACCGGCGTGTGTCTTTTCCTTAACGTCGGTTCAACCGGTGTATTGAATTTCTTCACAGTCTCTTCGATTCTTGTCCTTTGGACCGAAGAGGTTTCAGGGCGCTGCCCTGAGACCCGCGAGGGGCGGCTCCCCCTCGACCCCCGTCCGCTAACCGGGTAGCGAAACCCCCGTAGGGGTGGCCCTTCGGGCCTTGCTACGCCTCTCTTCTCTTTGTCATCACTTGAACCTAAAAGCCTGAGAATAGTCATCTTAACAATTATATTAGTCCAAGTGTTGTGTGTGTCATCAATCGCCAAAACATTATATTGAAATATGGCATGAGAGGCCATTTTCGCTACACGGATCCACCATCACAGTGGGTAAGTTGCATGCACGAAAAGTTCTACAAATCTCAGATACCACATATGTCCATAAGAAGCCGGGGCAGGCACTCCTCGCAGTCCTCCGCAGTGGTCCGCCAAAGGCACCCATAATAGGTCTCACCTCTCCTTGGGCACCCATAACAGGTATCGCCCCTCCTTCTCTTCCCGCACCCGCCACAGGTGCTCCCCAGAATGTACCCAATACACATTCCCGGCCAGTAGCTTGCCCCCGCTAAAAGCCCTATCTTTGGCTCCTCACAAAGTGGGTCTCATGCATGCCAAGACTATCATATCATGGAATCCCATACCCATTCACTCTTATAGTAGCCAAAGCATCCAAGAATCCACCAAGGAATCATAGGGAGCAAGGAATAGGGTAAATAAGTAGGCCGTGCAGGCTTATCTCTCACACACAAGTAAAGCAGCAGCAAACTAGCATGTAACGCCTAATAGGGATCCAAGTCATAGATGGGCGTGAACCTGAGTGCTCCTCGTAGAACTCCTGGGCCTCCTGGTAGTCCTGGTCGTCGGTCTTCTCTTCAGCAGCAAGACCTATTTGTAATTACAGATTACTTTTTATGCGCCGACCCCTAGATCTACCTGTTAATTATGTTTAGGTCCTTGGTTTTTATGCAGAACCCCTGGAGCTTTAGTTTTTCTCATAGTTTAGTCCCTGGACCTAGTTTTAGCTCTGGTTTTCACGTTTTAGCTCCGTTTTAGTTGGTTTTCGCGCCCACGCGATCGTTGTAATGCGTAGAATAGTTTTACATCAGTTTTATGCGCTGTTTTTATGTAATGTTGTACTATTTCTTAGCATTTGCTTTGTTTGCATGTATGTGCTTGTTCTCTATGATTGTTTCGGTGTTGCGATCGTGATTAGACGCCGAGCCACCGGAGGAGTACCAGGAGCCAGCTTCAGAGCCCTTTCAGCAGTTTGAGCAGCAGGAGAACTTTGAGGAAGGCAAGTATAACATGAACTTCCTATCACCTTTAAATACATTTTCATACTGCATTTTAATACTGTATGCCTATAAGGATTTCCTAGCCACATTTATCCTTTATATACACCTTGGGTTACATTTTGGTTAGTTGTGCTATGTGCTGCGCTCTCACACATATTTATGGTCCTTTTTAATTAATTTTGCTAATGGTCGTATGCAACTTAATTCTGAGCGTTACCCTCGGTGCTGTGTGCTTGAGTGGTGTACGTCTCCTTAAAATATGTTTTTCTAGAAACTTGGTTTAGGGGGCTCGCACTGTGTTTTGTGCTAGCTACTCTCCATAAGGACCGTACATCATTAGAGTGACAACCTGGGACAACCGCGCAACCACAAGACTGGAATGGGACGGTCTTGGCTTACTAATTAGGTCATTTTGGTTTGGGAGTAACTTACCTGCGGGGCAAGGGTGGTAAGCTTCTATGGCCCTCGCGCTACGAGGCTTCGTCTGTGCTGTGTGCTTGACGCCCTCGAGGCCTATTCCATAGTTGTTGATCCAGAATCCTTAGCGGTTACACCTTACCAATGTGTCCTTTGTAACGGCCTCGTAGTGTGCTTACTAGTCATCTCACCTACGGAAGTGTGATGAACAACTAGTTTAGCTCACGACTTGTGGGTAAAGATGTGCAACCTCTTGAGAGTGTAAAACTAGTATACTAGCTGTGCTCACGGTCATGAGCGGCCCGGATCCTCCTTTTGATTAGATGGGTTTGGTGGTGATTTGGTTTCAGTTCAACAGTTCTTAATTAATTTTGATTTAATTACTATGTAACTTGGTTCATGGTTTAATTCACCAACTTGTAGTAAATAGCTCTAATAAAATTTGCCAAGATTAAAAGCGAATGCAGTTGAGTAAGCCAACCTTAGAGCCTCATAGTTTGTGTTATACTTGTTGAGTACAAGTTGTGTACTCACTCTTGCTTCCTCTACACCTTTTGTTCTCTTTGGATATACCCTACTGCTGCTCAGTTCCCGGCGACATGGAGGACTACATCCGCGACTTCGACGACTTCTAGGTGCTTCGTCTCCCAGTCGACATCCCTGTGGCGCCCAGCTTCGGAGAGTTCTGTTTCGTTTATGCTTTTTATCGCTTCCGCTGTATCAGACATGTTTTTGTCATTATTGTAATAAATACATCCGTACTCGTTTATTATATCTTTTTATGTGACATGTGTTGTGATATCTTGATGATTCTGTTGTATATATGCGTGACTTGATCCTGGCGCATATATGATTGCTCAGTTTATGTCCTTTGTAAACCGGGTGTTACAGAAAGACAAGTCTACCAGCACTGGAAGACCTCACCGGCGAACATCGCCAGAAGTATGATTAGGTCATGGCGGACCTGGGGTCCAAAGTTCTCAAGCACTTCGTGTGGACCCGCCACGGAGGAATCAAGTGTATTGGCGACCCCGAATCGGCTCTCCATGGAGTTGATTTATCTGTGCCTTCAGAAGAGCACAGCCAGGCTCTCTGGCAGTAGATGAACTACATGATTCATCACGCTCTTCTCCGCCAAGTCGAAGTCATCCTCAACTCCATTGATAACATCTTGGCGCACGTGGTCAAGTCCATCCTGGCTGGTGAATACGAGCAAGACATCGGCCTAGTGATAAATCCCCACGTGGGAGAGAAGAAATTCTACACACGCCCACTGTAGTTGCCCCGGATTAGTGCTCCTGAAGGAACGAAGGCTGAGTTCGTTCTTCATGCTCTGCAAGATCTTCATGACAGACCAGCCTGTTATGAGGAGCCGCCAGCCTTCATCCCAGAAGGATATTTGTGCCAGCTTCAGTACAGGATGATACGGGAAGATGAGAACCAAGCCAGCCAACCTCGGGGGCCACGCCAACGCCAATAGAGACAAGCCCGTGGATCAGGAGCTGTTGGTTTGGCAAAACCAATACAGGATAAGGCTGGTTTATCACAACCAGGCCGCTCACTCTCTCGGCATGGGATCGACTAATCTCCAGGATCAAATGGCCGAGATTCTTAGGAACCAGTTTGGCATTGCCCCGAAATGGGGCGTTATTACATATTCCAAGCCGTATCCCGAAGCCTACGACTAGCTGCCGCCACCACCCAAGTTCAAAGTACCGGAATTCTCCTAGTTTAGTGGCAACAACAACACCGGCACAATGGAGCACATCAACTGATAAACTACCTTCGGCTACTAAAGTAGGTGAATTCTGGACCAATGGCCATTCTACCCCCCTGAGGAGAGCGCAAGATGGTGTGGAGGAGAGTACAGCAAGCCACGTCGTCAAATTAGACTGGCGTAGAAACCAATCCAGCCACGGCTAAGACGGATATCCTGCCGGCCAAAAGGGGGGCCAGCAGGTCGGCCGATATCAACATGGTTTTCTTCTTGCCTGAGGAGTTCCATAGCCCTCTACCGAACCAAGAGTCAATGTTCCCAGCTTAGTCTAGGCCCCGCAGCCATCGTCTTCGAAAAACCAGCAGACAATAAGTAACGCCACTTAAAGCCGTTGTATCTCAAGGGCTAAATCAACGGCAAGCTAGTCAGCAAAGTGATGATGGACACTAGTGCAGCGGTAAACCTCATGCGTACGCCGTGTGTCGCAAAATCGGTAGAACAGATGAGGACCTTATCAAGACCAATGTCATCCTCAATGACTTCAAGGGGAATCCCACGCCGGCAAAGGGTGTTCTCAACGTCGAGCTGACCATTGGACACAATACTGTCAACACATCATTCTTCATCGTGGACTCACAGGGACCTTACTCAGCTTTGCTTGGCTGAGATTGGATCCACGCCAATTGCTGCGTGCCATCTACCATGCACCAATGCCTTATCCAGTGGGATGGTGACGAAGTGGAAGTGGTACCCGCCGACGATTCCTGCGATGTGACCATGGCAGAGACTTCATTCTGGTGGGTAGAAGGAATGGAGTGCCTCACCGGCAGGGAGAGCCAAGATTGGTCTTTTGTTAGCCAGTCAAAAAGTGGGATCACGCCGGTTCCTGCAATCGGCATCAACTCGTAAATACTTCCACACAGAGTAAGGCCGATACGAGCGATCGGCCCCTTTTTAGAGAGCTTCATTTCCTACCCTGGTGTAAAGCTGATCCGAGCGATCGACAACAAAAAATACATGTACATCTTCCGATTAACAGTGGAATAATATTGGCCAATGCGTGTCATCGGCTCTTTAATTATCATTCTTCTCACGTGATTTGCAGTGCTGAGATAGCAGAGGATGGCAAGTTGGGTTTTGGCTTTACACCGGTTGACGATCTGGAGGAGATCGACATCAGCCCAGGCAATCGTCCCCGCCCGACGTATATCAGTAAGAAGCTAGAATGCGAAGTCAAATCTCAGCTCACCGATCTTCTGAAAGAATTTGTAGATTGCTTTGCATGGGAGTATCATGAGATGCTAGGCTTGGACCGATCAATAGTAGAACATCGGTTACCGATCAAGCCCAATTTTTGCCCCCATGCTCAGCCTCCTAGGAAGTTCAACCCTAGAATTCTAGGAGAAATCAAAGACGAGATTCAGAGAATGGCCGAAGCAGGATTCATCCGGCCATGCAGATACGCCATGTGGATTTCAAATATTGTGCCTGTCCGGAAGAAGAACGGCCAACTTCGGGTCTGCATCGACTTCAGAGATCTCAACAGAGCCATGCCCAAGGATGAATACCCGATGCCAGTGGCCGATTTGCTCGTGGATGCAGCAGCCGGGCATAAGATGATGAGCTTTCTCGATGGCAATGCCGGGTACAATTAGATTCTCATGGCAGAGGAAGATGTATTCAGAACTGCTTTCAGGTGTCCTAGGAATATCTGCCTATTTGAGTGGATTGTCATGACCTTCGGCCTCAAGAACGCTGGAGCTACGTACCAGCGAGCAATGAACTACATCTTCCATGATCTTATCGGGCGATTGGTTGAAGTCTACATCGATGATGTAGTTGTTAAATCGGCTCTATCGGGAACCCACCTAGCCGATCTACGACGTGTACTGGAACGCACACGGCTTCATGGTTTGAAGATGAACCCTAAAAAGTGCGCGTTTGGTGTGACAGCCGGGCAGTTCCTTGGTTTTATGGTGCATGAACGTGGCATCGAGATTGGTGATAAAAGCAAGAATGCCATTACAACGAAGACACCTCCGGGAGATAAGAAGCAGCTACAGAACTTGATCGGCAAATTGAACTACATCAGGCTGTTCATATCGAACCTTTCTGGCAGGATTGAGCCGTTCATGCCTTTCGTGAAGATCAAGAGTGCCAGCGATTTTACCTGGGGGTCGGAGCAGCAGAGGGCTTTCGATGATTTGAAGCAGTACTTGTCCTCACCACCAGTGTTGGTCCCGCCTCAGCTAGACCGACCTTTCACTGTATACCTATCAGACGATGGAGTCTCCATCGGCTCGGTGTTGATCCAGGACTTCCAAGGGAAAGAAAGGGCGGTATTCTATCTCAGCTGACGCCTACTCAACACGAAAACCAGGTACAGCGAAATGGAACGCCTTTGTCTCTGCCTGTACTTTACATGCACCAAATTGCAACACTACTTGCTCAACATTGAAACTCGCGTGGTCTGCAAAGCCGATGTCATCAAGCACATGCTGTCAGCGCCCATTCTCAAAGGGCGGCTTGGGAAGTGGATGTATGCCCTCTCAAAATTTGACTTGCGGTATCAGCCAGCCAAAGCTGTCAAGGGGCAAGCTTTGGCCGACCTCATCACAGAAAGCGCAGCGCCATCGACTTAGTTCGTCGACATCAGGCCGTGGATCATGTTTTTTGACGGATCGACTTGCAAATCGGGTTGCGGCATCGGACTTCAAATCGTCTCTCCAAGGGGAGCAGCTTACGAGTTCGCGATTCGCTTGAAATCTAAGCTCACTAACAACCAGACCGAGTATGAATCTATTTGCAGGGGTTTGGAGCTGCTCCTAGAGGCTGGAGCCGAAGCGATTGAAATCTTCGGTGACTCGAAGGCGGTAATCCGTCAGGTCACGGAAGATTACAACTGTTTCAGCGACCTACTACACCCATAGTTTATCAAATGCCAGGACCTGATGCTAGATTCAGCCAAGTCACCCTCGCTTGGCTGCCCAGGGAGCAGAACGATGAAGCGAACAGGTTGGTGCAGGCTGCATCTAGGTACATACCGCAAGCTGATGATATTTCGGTTCAAATATTGCAGTAGACCATTGCTGATTGGAGAGCCGATCTCCTCCACTACTCGAAGGATCCGGCTCGGGGGCGGAGCTTGGGCTTTTTTTTGTATATGACTTGGAAACTGCTGCAGCAGTTTACCAAAATAGAATCAGTCGAGACCCTGTATTCTTGACAGCAGAATCTTCCTCAACTGGTGGATTTTAGGCCATCAAAAGAAGAGGGCAGGTTTTGCATGCCACAGTTAATGATGCAACTGTTGTGCCTTTTGTCAGCGGTCAAGTATGGTCTTCTGTACTTCTGGACTCCCCTTTCTTATCTATGTATCAGATACTTCTTTTAAGTTTTAACACAATTTTGATATACAGTTAAACAACCTTGAGCTCGCGGTAAATCTTGCCAAGAGGGCTAATCTTCCTCGTGCTGAGAATTTGGTAAGCTCCATTACTGAGATGACTTATGTGGATGCTATTTTGTTGGCCATGCTTTCTTGGCTGTTTTGATGCTCATTTGCTCAAGAGGAAACTAATATGGATTAGCAAACTGTGCGACCCAAAATTTCTTGAGAAACCAGGTGGGGCAAGTCCCTATTGATTAGCAAACTAATATGGAAAAATGGAAACAGAGCTATGTACATTGTTAAAAAAAAGAAAAAAGAAAAAGAAAAGAAACAGAGAAAAAAGAAAAAGAAAAGAAACAGAGTTATGTACAGCAATGCAAAAAGGAGCAACTAGATGTAATCTATTTGAATGGCATATCTTGTCAAAATGTTTGCTTCATCAATTCATTTCATATCTTTCAGTCCCAAATGTGTTTATTGTTGGGAAGACCACATATTTGACCATTGGCTGATTTTGAGCATATGGCACCAGCTGGTTTCCACCTATAGCTTGTTGTTTTAGGGGATTTTCTATCACTGTCATTGCCCCACAGGTGCTTATGTTGCTTGTACTTTAGTGATTTCCAAGAGCTATATGCATGTACAGAATTCTTTTTGCCAAAGCTTCACAGATGTGTCCAGAGATTTAAAATTGCACACATAACCGACTTCTGTACTGCTTCATTCATTTCTACTATGTGTATTAGGATTTGAAAGTCTTTTGCGATGTACTTGACTACCAATCTCTTACAATGTATCATCAATCGCTACAAGATTAATGGTGTATAAGAAGATATCTGAATGAAATATGAATGCATTCATACAACTTTGATACACTAAGCATGCATATCATTTAACTAGTTCAGATTTTATGAAGGTTGACCTTTTAAAATCCAAATTTGCCTTTGTAAATGAACGGTGCCTCTGGGAAAAAATAGCTTCAAAATAACATGTAGACATTCATGGGCTTTTCAAAGAAACTACTTTTCATACATATTTCATTTCTCAGTTCTCAGACTTATTGAGCCATTATCCTTGCATTCATGCAAGTATTGATGCTTTGCAATGTTTATAGAAGTTGTAGACTGTGTAGTTGAAGTTACCTATATGTGTCAAGGTGTTAGATTGATCTCGTTTCGGTCTTGTGACCGAACGGGAAACCAAATCCGCGCCCTGTTCGGGGGCGCAGAATCCGCGCCCTGATCGGGGGCGCATATCACCCCGTTGGTTGTGGCCCCCGGTCACAGGCGCCATATAAAAAAAGGGGGTAGGGCCGGCACGGAAGCCAACGCGATGTACCCCTCCGCAACCCTAGTCCCCACAGCTACCGATCAGCTCGGCGACCTAGTGCCCGGAATCGCCACTACCGCCACCACCCTCGTCCTCACCGCACCGCCATGACGGACGACATCGTCGCCGACAACACCATCACCGACAACACTGTCAACTCCAGCGGAGATGGGACTGACGCTGCAGCCCAGGAGCAGCAGCGGCTCGAGGAGCAGCGCCGCTAGGAGGAGGCCGCGGCCAAAGCAACCGAGGAGCGCTGCCAGCACGAATTGCAGAACACCCTCATCCCTCCTTCCACTCCAACCGATGGTATGGATCTCAGATATCTCCTCTCCCTCTCGGCCCTAATGGATCCTGAACACCAAAACCATTTCTACATATTGATCTAGTGGCTAGTGGTATTAGGGTAGAAGATCCTATCGGTTTTTGACTTCTATCAATGGTATCAGTTGGGTTACCCTAACCCTAACCCTAGATCGAACCCCTTTTGGGAAGATAAAGACCAGATCTCGGATTCAGCAAGAACACAGAGAAGATAAGATCGCATCCGTACCCCAAAAAACGAAGCCTAACCCGAGAAAAACCCCTTGCAAATTCACAGAAAGAACACACCCGAGAGGGTGAGATACACACCGTGGCCCTGCTGCCGTCGGTCTAGAACCACCGCGCGGGGCTCTCAGCACCGAAGCTCGGCTATTCGACGGTGGCGCGCTCACCCGCAAGGGGAGCGCGCGTGCCGGCGAACTGCCGCGCCACAGCGCCGGCCATTTTCCTCCTGTGCCGTCGCCGAGAGAGAGGAGGAAGAAGAGATGTGGGGGAGAGAGGAGAAAATGATTAGGGTTTGGTTGGGGGGGGGCACGAGATTTTTGCGTTATATACCCCCCCGGAACGCCACCCACCGTCCGATCCAGATGGACGGCGGTGATCGAGGCGGGGAGGCGCGGCCGCCTGACTGGGCTGAATTGGCGGCCCAGGCCCAAGTTGCCGTCCGCGCCGCCGCCTGATACCAGGCTGGGCCGTTTTGGCAGCCCAGGCCCAAAAGAGAGAGGCTTTATTTTAAATTTTTTGAGATATTTTCTTTTAATTATTAATTATGTCATGGAGATTAATTTAGATACAGTTTTATAACACTGTTTCCGCTGCTGATATATTTATAACATGTTTATTCTCTGTTTTCTAAAACCAACGTGAATGAATTTAGAGAATTGCATGTTTCATAGATGTTTTGTCGTCATTAATGTTTTAACCAACGTTGAAATTTTAATGATGAACCATGATCAGATATGATAAATTCAAATTTTTCATCCAACGATGAATCTTAGATGATCGATTATTTATTACTGGTTCTAACTTTCATCCAACGATGTTTTTTAGAAGATTGATTATTGTTTTTATTACGTGAGCATGTATTAATTTTGACCAACGTTGATTTTAATTCATGCAAGCAAGATATAGTATCTTCATCTGAGTCTGTTCTAATTAATTGTGTTGTTTTATGAAGGATCAAATGCTGCCTTGATTCTTGCTCACATGGCAACGATAGAACCGCTAAACGGGAGTAACTACTCTACATGGCGGGAGAAAGTGACAATGTTGCTTGCTCTTGGTGAGCTGGATTATGCACTCGAAAATGAGAAACCAACAGAGCCTGTTCCAGGCTCAGATGATTATGATCAAAGAGTTTTCCAGTTTGGATTCCTCAAGATAAAGTGGGAAAGATCAAACAATAAGTGTTTGATGATATGATTATGATCAAAGAGTTTTCCAGTTTGGATTCCTCAAGATAAAGTGGGAAAGATCAAACAATAAGTGTTTGATGATTATAAGACACCTCATAGTGGACTCTATCAGAGGATCACTAACAGATTGCACTACTGCCAGAGAGCTTATGGATAAGCTGAAGGTTCAGTTCACTGGATCTTCCAAGGCATATGCTAGTGCGTTGGTGGAAGAATTCGCCAACATGATAGTGTAAGTGCAGTGGCCATACCCTGGAGAAATGTGATTCTGATCTCGACTACATTATCTGTAATAAGTTGAAATCGCACATTGCCTCAAAGTGCCATTAATTTGCTCAAGATGCCAAAGCCGAACGCGGCTATTACAAACCTTATAACTAGCTTACAACAATATAGGCGTCCTGCGTCCTGCTCGCAGAACTGCTCCCACTGGATGTTGGAAGCTTAACATTTGGTCTGTTGCTTGCCTGCTTTGTAGGATGAGCTGTCAGTCACAAGAGCTCATAAAATTTTACTTATAGAAAAATTATGTTTCACTTACTCCTGCTGCGGGTGACTGGCGATGAGGAACAAACCGTGGTGGAGGTGGCTTCCGGGGAGTTGTGATGCGGCGGCGTTGAGACGGCGACGCGCTGGCCTGGGCTGCAGTTGGCAATGCTTGAGAGGAGAGATAAAAGAGAAACTAATTTGATGAACCAATTGCTTGCAGTTTTTTATTAGAGATGCTACCTTACAATCTTTAGGTAAGGAAATAGTTCTCACATTGCTGAAATTAGGGAAACTGAAAGCAAGGAAAGTACTCACTTCATTTTGATAATCTAAGTCAAAAGCTTTCAGCTTTTTCCAACAAAAATTAGAACTAGTTAGATTTGCTACATAAAAAATTGATTCATCTCGAAAATATCTTCCTTTATATTATAATTTCATTTCATTTCATTTTATAAATAAATTTCAATAGCTTTTAGTGGTCAAAGCTCAATGTCTAATACGACCAGAATTTTCAAAGTGGATGAAGTAATTCAAGGACAGCTAGGTGCTAGACACCTGTGCTGATCGCTGATCCAAAAGACAGCTGGGTCCTAGTCACCAGAGCTGATCCTCATTGGCCTCGTGTCCTTCCTTTTTGCTCGTGTTGCACACCCACGGCTGTACACATTGCCGAAGGCTGCAACAACTAAGACGATAAAGAAAATAAAAGGAAAATTCAATAACCACTAAATCCCTCATATGCAATTGGCTGGACCCACATGTCATTGACAGCCGATAGCATTTGACAGATTAGCTGTTTTCTTGGTGGCATACAAGGAAATTGCCCAAAAAAAAAAGCAAACTGAAGAGAACAGACACTTAGCCTATCAGAAAGCCTGGTCTACCATAGAAAGGATTTAGGGACACTTAGCCATCCTACTTCCTAGGAGTGGGCACAAAACCAAAAAGCAGCCTAGACTACCCGCCCCTACTATTTCCACTATGGTCTCCCTCCCTATTAGTATTTCACTTCCTATATTCACCATTGCACTTCCTATCAGTATTGAATATAGCATGCCCATAACAATATTCTCTAGTAAGCCAACTCTAACATGGCACATGTATAATTAATCCATAAAGAAAGTGTATTAGATAAACTCAGCAGGCGAGCAAGTACCTGTTTTCTGCCCATATGGCATTGCAATCTTTGCTTTCCTATCACAAGTTGTCTTAAAGGCATTCTTAGCCACCCTTTTGACAGTCGCAGGCTACAATGAACAAGCAAGCAAACAAAACACAAGAGTGAGACGTGAAGCCGCATATCAGTAATAGCCTCAACTATGGGATCTATTATCAATTTGCTCCTCTAAAGGGTACAACACATGCCAGAACACAAGAAACTCCTTTAAATAAAGGTGCTACATGAGGCTAGGGTACATAAGATGCATGCGAATCAACTGATGTTAAAGATGAATATAGAGAAAAGTACAACCACCCAACACACCTTTTCAATTTCCTCCCCTTCATCCATTTTGTCAACAGAATCATCTTCACAACTGAACACATCCTCACTCGTGCCCTAGAAAAGTCAAAGGCTTTTAAACTTTAAAAGATCTGTAGATCAAATGTGGCGCAGCATCCATTGGTAAAGTCGACATACCACTTTGGGCCTATCATAACAAATCAGCAATCCAACTTAATGTAATGTGGCTAAGATGAATTATCATGAGATGAGCATACAAATGGTTTAATTGCTAATAAACTTACATGGTTGTCATCACATGAGCCGTCATCATACCCAACCTCATCACCATGAACAATGTGCTTGTCCATTTTACCAACCTCAAAAGGAGCCTTTCGCTTGTGTTTCCCTTAAAATAAGAATGCACAGGGGACCAATAGTTTTTTTTTGGGGGGGGGGGTGAGTTTAGGGTCAGCAAGATCCAAGGGACAGTAGCACAAATGGCCTAAAGAGTAAAATGCAACCAATAATTAGGGTTATTACATACCATGGATACTATTGCTGCCCATCTCGGTTTCCTGTTCATCTGAAGTGAGGATAAAGTTGGTTACTCTCAGATCACCTCCACTTCCTCAAGTTGGGAAACAAAGATGCAGTGCGCAAACAAGACAAATACCTCCAAACTGCCAGGCACATTAACGCGTAAAAACCACACACTAAAAAATAAAACATGCTGCTTCTCCAAATTTTGCAACCTACCCAATGCAAGTATCTGATGACTATTGAACCGGCCAAGCAGCAAGCAGAAAGGGCATCTGGATTCATGGTCAATGCAGACAGAGTGGAGCATCCAACATACATTCATACAATACTTGTCGAAAATCCAAACTGCCAAGCCCATTTAACGCTTAAAAACCACAAACTAAAAAATGAAACATGCTGCTCCTCCAAATTTTGCAACCTACCTAATGCAAGTATCTGATGACTATTGAACCGGCCATGCAGCAGGCAGAAAAGGCATATGGATTCATGGTCAATGCAGACAGAGTGGAGCATCCAATATACATTCATACAATACTAGTCTGAAAAATAACAACCAACCACAAACCAAGAACCAATTAAAAATGGCTGGCCCAGCACCCATGCAATGGCTAGCACTAGAAAGCGGGCGCTATACCAGCACAACCATCCAAGCATTGGCACCATTCAAACAACCATGTGGATGCAAGAAGAGGGAAGCAGAGGTGGGAGGTATGTATTAACACAGAACTTTTTTCGGGCACTAACCTGGGGCGATGTTTTGCAATTTATGCTTGAGGCAATCGCCAACCTGGTGGGACCCCAATGTGGAGAATGGAAGGTATTGTTTGCAGGCAACGCATTTGACCGTTATACCTTGGAGGAGGTACTCGAGCTCAGTACAGTGACGGTAGGTGCCGAGATCAGCATGGTAGCAGGCGCTACAAATGAGACGGTTACAAAACCAAAGCTGCAACAAGGGTAGGTTAGCATGAACAGAGAAACCAAAATCAAATCAAGCTGCATCCAAATTAATTCAGTCAGAGCTCAGCTCACCGAGAAAATGGGAGGCCGGAGAGGAACCTTGCATTCGGAACACTGAAGGAAACTTGTCTTCAGGATGCACTTCCTCCACCGGGCAGTATGAGTGGAATATTTGGCAAAAGGGCACTCACGCTGGTGTTCTAGAAACTCGCAGTAAGGAATGTATTTATTGCAGTCGCATTTGAACTTTATCTGAGCAATGATGTTGTTCAGCAAATCGCAGGTGGAGTGAGTATCAGTAGCCAAACAATGGTGGCGGTGGATACAGTCACGACAATAGATTTGACCGCGGATGCACTGGCGGCACTGTCAGGAAGCACAAGAAAGGGGGAAATAATAAGAGAAGAAGTTGAGCTAGGAAAAAACAAAACATGGTAAACATCTCACCGACCGTGTACGCTCTGCAGTGGTAAGTTTCAGGCCGGAGGGTTCGGTGGCAATTTGTGTAGTCCAGTAGCCCCTGGTTGATCCTGAGGTGAAACACACTCGTCTCCTGCGATTGAATCTATCAAATTAAGTGTCGTGGAGAAACAATAGAGAAGAAGGAGAAGCATCTACGGCTGGGAGGACACGGATCGGACAGCACCCATGCCGGATCTGCGATGACGGTTAGGATCCAAGCTCCTCTGGGGATCCGATGAAAGGCCCAAGCTCCTCTGGGGATCCCCGCGGGAACGGAGCATGTCGTGTGATTCCCGCGGGAACGGAGCATGTCGTGTGATTAGGAGAACTGGAGGAAACGAGCGCGGGGGCAGGGGCGCACTCACCGGAGATGAAGACATCACGGGGCGCCGAGGAGGTGGCGGAGCCTTAGGCGGCGGACGTCGAGGAGAAGTAGCAGCGCCGCCGCAGTGTGTGAGGTGGCTGCAGCGCGCAAGCGGGAAGCCCCGATTTGCTCCCGCCGCACGTCGAGCTCGTCCTGCGCCGCCTCGATCTGCTCCCTCGCGCCGCCCACCGCGATCACCCGCAAGAGTTGAGGAGGGAAGGCTAGTGGCGCCGGATCTGCAGAGGCAGCAGCGGAGCTGCGGAAGAAGAAAGACGGAGGAGAAAGGGCGACTGGCGGCACTCCAGGCGGAGGAGGGTGGACGCGCAGCGGCAGGAGAGCTTCGGCTTGAGGACTTGAGGTGTGGTGGCAGGCGATGGTGGCTTGAAGAAACTTACAAGGATTCCCCTAGTAACGGCGAGCGAACCGGGAGCAGCCCAGCTTGAGAATCGGGTAGCCTCACTACCCGAATTGTAGTCTGGAGAGGCGTCCTCAGAGATGGACCGGGCCCAAGTTCCCTGGAAAGGGACGCCTGGGAGGGTGAGAGCCCCGTCCAGCTCGGACCCTGTCTCACCACGAGGCGCCATCAACGAGTCGGGTTGTTTGGGAATGCAGCCCAAATCGGGCGGTAAACTCCGTCCAAGGCTAAATACTGGCGAGAGACCAATAGCGAACAAGTACCGCGAGGGAAAGATGAAAAGGACTTTGAAAAGAGAGTCAAAGAGTGCTTGAAATTGCTGGGAGGGAAGCGGATGGGGGCCGGCGATGCGCCCCAGTCGTATGCGGAACGATTTTGCTGGTCCACCTATCGGCTCGGGGCGTGGACTGTTGTCGGCCGCGCCGGCGGCCTAAGCCTAGGGGCATTAGGTGCCTCTGGAAGCCGTCGTCGGCACGGCCGGTTCTTGCACGCCGCAAGGCGCGTCCCTCAGGACGCTGCGCTGCAACGGCCTGCGGGCTCCCCATCCGACCCGTCTTGAAACACGGACCAAGGAGTCTGACATGCGTGCGAGTTGATGGGTTCTTAAACCTAGGAAGTGCAAGGAAGCTGACGAGAGGGAGGCCCTCACGGGCCGCACCGCTGGCCGACCCTGATCTTCTATGAAGGGTTCGAGTTGGAGCACGCTTGTCGGGACCCGAAAGATGGTGAACTATGCCTGAGCGGGGCGAAGCTAGATGAAACTCTGGTGGAGGCTTGAAGCGATACTGACATGTAAATCGTTCGTCTGACTTGGATATAGGGGCGAAAGACTAATCGAACCATCTAGTGGCTGGTTCCCTCCGAAGTTTCCCTCAGGATAGCTGGAGCCCATTACGAGTTCTATCAGGCAATGCCAATGATTAGAGGCATCGGGGGCGCAACGCCCTCGACCTATTATCAAACTTTAAATAGGTAGGACGGCACGGCTGCTTCGGTGAGCCATGCCACGGAATCGGGAGCTCCAAGTGGGCCATTTTTGGTAAGCAGAACTGGCGATGCGGGATGAACCGGAAGCCAGGTTACGATGCTGAATTGCGCGCTAACCTAGAACCCACAAAGGGTGTTGGTCGATTAAGACAGCAGGACGATGCTCATGGAAGTCGAAATCTGCTAAGGAGTGTGTAACAACTCACCTGCCGAATCAACTAGCCCCGAAAATGGATGGCGCTAAAGCGCGCGACCCACACCCGGCCATCTGGGCAAGCGCCATGCCCCGATGAGTAGGAGGGCACGGTGGCCGCTGCAAAACCCGGGGCGCGAGCCTGGGCGGATTGGCCGTCGGTGCAGATCTTGGTGGTAGTAGCAAATATTCAAATGAGAACTTTGAAGGCCGAAGAGGAGAAAGGTTCCATGTGAACGACACTTGCACATGGGTAAGCCGATCCTAAGGGACGGGGTAACCCCGGCAGACAGCGCGATCACGCGTGTTGCCCGAAAGGGAATCGGGTTAAGATTTCCCGAGCCGGGATGTTGTGACACCTCAGGTGTCAGTACATCTAAATACAATCAATGTACCTTAGTTAAAGTTAAAAGAAAATTTTGGGAAATTGATTCAAAGAGAAAGAGTCAAATAAAAGACAAATTATACAAAAGAAATTAAAGGAGACAAGAAAAAGAGTGAAAAGCTATTCAAATTTCAATTCAAAAAGGTGCATAAAATTTTAGTTGGCTTATGAGAGGTGCTTCAATTGACATGTGCTCAATTGAACTTCAGCCAAAATCAAGTCAAAAACTGAATAAAACCAAAGTCCTTTTGTGCAAATTTGCGAATGTACAAATAGTTCAAAATGTGAGTTTCAAATGAAAATTTGCATAACACGAAAGTTGTAGATCTTGAAAAGTTATGCAAAAGTGGTATTCAATACTTTTCCATTTGAGCCCTCCAAATAGGAGATAATTTTAGTTTACCAAAAGGTCCATGGATTTTCAGAAATCGCAGAAAAGCCCCTATCTCCATCTCTCTCTCCCGGCTTGCTCTGTTTCGGCCGCCGCCTGCCGTACGCCGCCGGTGAACTTCGTCCACCGCGCGCCCGCGGCCAAATGGACCCGGGAAGTTCCCCAGCGCCACCTGGCCCGCCTCTTGGCACCTCCTCACGCGCACACGCGTCCCAGGCCGCTCCCCGAGCCGCCACGACACCCCCGCCCTGCGCCGCGCCGCTGGCAGCTCCGCTCGCTCGCCGTTGTGCGCCCCGGACCCAAATCAACTGCCCCCAGTCGCTACATCCCTCACCCAGGAGCTCCTTGGCCTATAAAGACCCCCCAGAACTCCACCGTCGCGCGCCTTCTCCTCCTTCTTCCTCCTCCCGCCGCTCCGCCATGGCCGCCGAGATCCAGCTCGCGCGGACCGGCTAACCCAGCCCTGCATTGCCCCCTCCAACCACCGCAGCAGCTTCTCCACCTTCCATTAGAGCTCCACGCGCGCGGAATCGAACCAAATCCTCCTCCCGACGCCGTTCCCCTTTTGCACCGCCGCCGGCGAGCTCGGGCTCACCACGGACCGGCCAGCTCCGAGGGAGACCGAGCACGACAGCTACCCCAGGAGCATCCACAAGCTTCCGCGGTGCTCGTGCGCACCCTGTTCCCCTACCCCGAGCCCTCCTTCACCTCCAGCGCCGGCAAACCGAACAACCGACCCGCCATTGACGCCGACGAGCTCGAACCCGTGCACCAAACACTCGATCGTCGACCAGGGTAGGTGTTCCTCGATCCCTTCTCTCCGACGCGCCTCCCCGTGGCAGCCCCGGTAAGCCCTGTATCGCAGAACACCACCGGCAAGATGCCACGGCGGAGAAGGCCGGCGAAGGACCCGGTTGTTATTTCTTTTTTTCGTTCAAGGGTGTTTCTGCAAGTTTTCCAGTGTATATCAGTGAACTTCTAAAATGCGAAACAAATCACAGAAAAATCGGAAAAATGTAAACTCAACTGATCTGGAATCCTTGTAACAAGATCTAAAAATTTTGTAACAGTCACATCTGCAGAAACTCAACCGATTTTAATCTGGGAAAAAGAATAAGAAAACCACCTTATGCATGTTCAGGAAGTTTTACTGAGCAAATGACCTTGATTTTTGGATATGTTATCCCTAATGGAATATTAAGATCACAGTAAAAAGATGACACCCACCCAAAGCAGTTATAATGTTGGAACAATCAAGATTCTCTAATCTATTGTTAGCATTCTCGATTTAATTCTGGAAATTATGCACACGAACTTGATCTGGAATTTTTACTGCGTGCATATACCACTGAATACCTGCTAATCCCTAAAATTCAGATTTATTAGAGTTCATTTGCTATATACCATGATTTATGCTTGTTTAATCAACTTAATTCTTCATATATAGTTCTTATGCTCAGAAAAATATATATTTATTTATGAAGTCTCTTTTTAGTTCTTTGTTCCTGTCTAAAAATTTTGAGCTGCAGTTACTGAGTTTTTCTTTGGTGAATAATAATGCTTAGCATCTTAGGGCTAGATTTACTGTTTTTGTTCTGGGTAATCTACATTGTTTCTGATCATGATTTTTGGGCACAATCTTGTCTAGAGTATGTTCTACTTGTAATAAAAAGTTCAGATGCAATACTGGTTAATTGCACCTTGAGAAATCTATGCAAACTCATGCTAAGTTAACTGCATAACTAAAGTATAATATTGATTTAAATCTTGAAACATTTTCTGGAGAATGTTTAGCTCATGAATAGTCTCTGGTAAAAATTTGAGAGCCATATCCCTAGTAAAACTTTCTGTATAATTAATCGTAGTTAATGTCTTGTTGTTTTTGTTCTTTTTATTACCTCATCTGTATAAGTGAATAAAATATGGAAAAATTACAGTACTTAGTAGATGCTGGGTAGATTCTCCCATAAAATTTGTAGCACCATAACCCATGTTGAACGTTCTGTACAAAAAGGTGAAGCAACTAGAGTAATCCACTTGCATGAATAGTTATAGTTTTTGCTTTATGGTTAGACGCTGAAATTTATACCATGAATGTGTAAGTTTGGATCTGTGTTACCTTAGTGTTTCATCACTAGCTTATTAGTACTTTTGTTGTTATGAAATAATGAAAGCATGCTATGTGTTGAAATTGAAAATGAAAACCAAAACCCCCACTCATTCATGAAGAAACGTAGTTATGTTTACTACTCTATAAATGACTGCCCATGAAACTGAAATGTTGAAATCATCATTAAAGTAACCTTTGTTGACTACAACTTTATCGTGAAGGAAAGAAATCGTTATCCATGCGTAACTCATAATCTTGCATTGCATATAGAAACGGTTAATCTCGCGGACGGTGACTACGAATTGGTGCCCGCGGACTCTCGTGCGGAGCAGGAGGTTAATCTGAATTGTGCTGACTTGTCTCAAGACCTGGGCCAAGCCCCAGAGGCTTTTCTGCCTGACAGTGCCCAAGAAGGCAAGCCCCGGAACATAATCCCACTAATTTCCGAATTATCTTTCAGCTATCTATTTATGAATGTATTGTAATATTTTGTTTTCTGCATTTAAGTTTTCTAGGCATTGATCGAAAACCGTAGATGCATGATCTCTAGAAACCTATGTTTGATACCGGATCTTTTATCGACTAGCTGCCATGCTAAATAGGTACGGTAGAAGTTGAGTGGTTTCCTGCCTCTCGCGAGCAAATAGGAATTGTACTGACTTTAATTCCTGTTGAAAAGTAAGGACAATGGGCGGGGTTGTGTAGTTGTGATACCCCGCTGTTGTAGTAAAAAATGGCTAAGGTCACGGTGTGTGGCTCATTTCGTTAAGCGTTTGAAAGTACTAGCCACATACCGAGAAATATGGTAATCGGTAAGCTTAAGTACCTGATTGGACCGGCGAGTGGAACGATCTCGCACCCTCCTGGTAGAAGTAGGATTTATATTTTTGTCGCGACGTACGGGTGCAGAGTGGTCGGACTCTGTAGTCGGGGAGGGTGTGCCGGATCCACGGACTGGAAAGAAAGGGGAACTGTAGCGTGGGCGGAAGCGAAGTCGATCCCCATGCGTGTGGTCTAGGTTCCCCTGGCCAGGTTGAAATTCGATTCAGAATCGTCCGCCTCTCACGGCATGAGATTGCTTAGTGCTTTCGGTCACACAGAGTAACAAGTGGAACCAATGTTGATAATACTGCTGTATGATTAAATGTATGCTCTACCATGCTTGAGTAGAGATAGTTGCAAATTAGAATGGTTAATCTAACTAGAAGATGGCTAATTAAAATCTGAAAATAAGGATCAACTCTTAGTGGCATTTTTGGCAATCAAACCCCACAAACCAAAAAGTCTTGCATGTCTAGTTATCGGACTATGATATATCCGGAGACGGGTCAGTCTTGCTGAGTATTAGTATACTCAGCCTTGCTTGTGGCACTGTTTTTCAGGTACTAACTTTGAGGATCTGTTTGCAAGTCTTACTTGGCCTTGTACCTTGCCTCCGGGTTGGTCTG